>NC_073746.1:253483993-254083993 GCF_029784135.1 Toxorhynchites rutilus septentrionalis | reverse complement strand
CATCAGTGAGAGACATGAGTACCAACATAATGCCACAAAAAAAATCTAGAATCTAATATACGTAACCCGCGTAAATTCGAAAGTCGCGATACTTTTTGAACAGACCTCGTAAATTGGATCACTCGTACGTATTGTTGCTTTTATGCTTTGTCAAATACAATTATACAGGGTATTCAATAAGTTCGAATACACTTTTAAAAAGGTGTTAAAAAAGTTGATGGGTCTGAGCCTGTCATTGTGTGTAGTAATTGCATTTAAATTTAGTTTTTCATTGTTCAAAATCTGTATTTTTTCTCTCTTTTGATACATCAAATGGATGCCCTGGAAAACCGTTTCCTGTATGTACTTGTATCCTTTAAATGGTTTAGACGACATAACATGGTAGACCACATTCGGTACCACATTCTGTTCAAAAATGTACACAAAAATACCATAAAAGCCATTAAAGGGTGTGTCACATCAAATTGCATCACGGAAAAAACGCTGTAGAAATTTAATTTTTTAGGAATTATATCTTCAGTTTTGGCTTATAATCAGATAATAGTGTACAGATCACGTTGGCCATGCTTCACTGTCAATTTTTTTGTAAATTTGGAAAAATGTCGTCGAACGAAAAAGAGCGTCGTGAATTAATCCTGTGCACTCATTTCGAGAATCCGGAGTTGTCACATCCGGACATCGGTAAGATGCTGGGAATCGTCCAATCCACGGTCAGCAGAGTACTAAAACGATACTTCAAGAACCTAACCATCGACCGGAAGGTGAAGAACGGCAAAAATGGATGCTCCGTCAGTGAAAAAGATCACAAGCGCGTAGTTAAGCAGTTTAGAAGTGATCCGAGAAGTTCGGTCCGGGATGTCGCCAATAAGCTGAATTTGTCAAATTCATTCTTCCGGCGGACCAAGCAGCGGGAGGGCCTGCGTACATACAAGGTTCAGAAGGCTCTTAACCGCGACGAAAGGCAAAACATGGTGGGGAAGACGCGATCCCGGAAGCTCTACACTGAAATGCTGACGAAGCCGCATTGCCTGGTAATGGACGACGAAACCTACGTCAAAGCGGACTTTCGTCAGCTGCCGGGCCTGTTGTTCTTCTCCGCAGAGGACAAATTCAGCGTTCCGGAGGAGATTCGCAAGCAGAAACTATCCAAGTTTGCCAAAAAATACATGGTGTGGCAAGCGATCTGCTCTTGCGGAAAGCAGAGCGCCCCCTTCGTGATGACCGGCACGGTAAACGGGCAGGTTTACCTTAAGGAGTGCCTACAGAAGCGCTTACTACCACTATTGAAGCAGCACGAGGGCCCGACCATCTTCTGGCCGGATCTCGCTTCGTGCCACTATTCAAAGGACGTGTTGGAGTGGTACGAAGCCAACGGGGTCACCTTCGTGCCAAAGGAAATGAACCCGCCCAACGCGCCGGAGCTTCGCCCAATAGAGAAATATTGGGCGATTATGAAGCAGGCCCTCCGGAAGAACCCAAAATTTGTCAAATCGGAGGCGGACTTCAAGAGAAAATGGATTTCTGTTAAAAAAAACTACAACCTGACGTTGTACAGAACCTTATGGACGGGGTTAAGAGGAAGGTGCGAGCATACGGGCTTGGGCTCGAAGTATGAATAAAAAGAAAATGCCAAAAGTTGTTTAATAATTTTTATTTTACTGTCTAAAATTTTCAAAAGGATCGGTCTACTGGGCGAATTTCTACAGCGTTTTTTCCGTGATGCAATTTCACACCCTTTATGTGTATGATGGCTGCTCCGATGTCGCAAGCGGAACCGTTTGTGGCATCGCTCTCCTACTGATGGATTCCCTTCTGGCCTAAGGTGCACAAACAGGCTCTTGGTGACACCGTTCATCAGCGCTTTCATGATAAACGAAGTTAGCTTCACTACAACAGCGACAACATGCTCCAATCGTTGTTCAATTATAACTGGGTGGATTTAGGTTAGTTTAGGTTTTGTATTATAGAGACTTAAAACTTTTTCAGTTCATTCGTCTTCAGCCTTGAGAAAGGGCCTTGGAAAACTTTACCCTACTCCAGCACTACACCTCCGCCCTCATTGCCTTGAGAAAGGCACTCGATCCCTCGCCGTCCAGCAACGATGTTGTGCAATTGCCTGTTTTGAAAGCAATTTTAAGGCTATTGAAACAAGTTTTTGGATGAAAAAGGAACAAGTATATAACCCGTAGATATTTTATCTTTCGAATGAAGTGTTCATCATACCATTTCGTTCGGTTGTTTAGGAGCTATTAACGCTCAAAATCTCGGTCTCCGGCGTAACGCTTTCGTTTTCGAAACTTTGATTTTACACCCCGGTATAGAAATGAAAGACGTAGTCCTACTTCAAAAAACCCATTATTTTGAATATCGATAAAATCACAAAAATAATCGAAGTTGAACGGCATGGTAGTAATCGTAGCATAGGGGTTATAGATCGACCATAATTTTTAAACAAGTTGCTGGGTTCAACAATAACTGTTATTTGGGTGCCACACCATTTAACTTCCAAAAATATGATGTATCGAATTTCCATCTGCGAAACCTTAGCCAAACGGAATGAAATCGACCCATTTCTTAAATGGATGAAAAATGGGTCACATACAGCAATATTGTGTGAAAACGATCGTGGCCAAAGCGTGGCGAAGCAGCACAAACGGTTGCCAAACCAGGACTAACGGCCAGGAAGGTTCTACTGTGAATTTGATGGAACTTGGAAGGAATCATTTATAGTGAGTTACTTCCGTATGACCAAACACTAAATTTAGATCTCTACTGTCAACAGCTGCACCGTTTGAAGCTAGCCAACAGTTCTGACCTGGCACCAAGCGATTATCACAATTTCTGGCATTGCAAAAATTCTTGAGCGATAAGAAATTGAGAACGGAAGATTTTTTTTTCTGAATTATAGTGAGAATTGACCTCGCGACCTTTAGCGTGAGAGGTACAGATGGTACCACTACGCCAGACCGATAGCAAGAGGTTTTCGCCAATAAAAACCAAGACAACTGTGAGAGAGACATCGTAAAGCTACCTTCAAAATGATAACAAATTATACAACAAAACGGTGCTTATTTCACCTAAATCTGAAATGAAATAAAGTTTTGAATTACACGCAAACATTATGGATCTCTTTTTTACATGTGTCAGTAATAAAAAAGATCGTCGCGATGTCTACATATTTTTATCTCTAATAATAAAAAAAACGTTTGGCAGATACTAAATGCAGTGCGCATTGACAAAAACGCAAACTTGTATATTGTTCCCGCGAGGACAGGAATGAAAAGGATCTAATAACGTACATCGGAGCATAAACGCTAAAAATATTATTCTATATTTTAGTTGCTTCGCGAAATTCCACTACAGTAACCGATCATGCGGTTCTCAGAATAAATCGCACCAGAAAACAACTTCAACAGAAATAACCGCTCAGAAAAAGTGTAGTATGCTAGAAATATTGCGACGCGGGAAAAACATCATGGGTATAAGACGGTCTGTGATACCGTGCGCGAATATACGATTGATTTAGCACGCTAAATGTCCAAACCAAAATACCTATAACTAACCGGGAAAACTTATACCTTGCTAAAATGCGTTAATTGGAAAATCCGCGTAAAAAAACCAGGTCACCTAAAATCTACGTAAGCCTCGTAATAAAGTGCGGCACTATGTTCCGTCATAAGCGCTAAGTTTCGTCGCAAGCACTGATTACCGTCATATGCTCTGAGGGAGCATGAAGAACAAATATGAGCTGAGAGAGAGATGTGATATTGCGTTAATTGGAAAATCCGCGTAAAAAACCTCGTAAAAAACCGCGTAAAAAAACTGAGTGTACGCTTTTTCTCTGTGAGGCTTTATACTCAGTATGCTTTTCCCCCCCACAATGTTTCTAGCCTACTACACTTTTTCTGAGCGGTTGTTTCTGTTAGAGTTGTTTTCTGCTGTGATTTATTCTGGTCACGCGATATTGCATAGGGAAACGTTTAGTATGAGTGTAAGTATAACACTATCTGGTAGCAGTTTTGCTGGAAATAGCTTCAATGTTCAAACATATTATTTCAATCTACAATTATCAATATCAATCACCTCAAATGGTTGTTCGCGCATCATTCGAAAACAGATAGACTGAAGCTGTCTGTTTTTTAGTATTGTTATTCCAATTGAAAGTTGCGATGAAGCATTTAGTTTTGAGATTTAAGTTTTAAAGAAATATTGGTATTTAGTAATATACTTTGCGCAGCGGCCAGTTCATGAACATTGGTTTTAGGACATTTTCTTCAAAAGAGATTAAATGCATGTCTCTTGTAAAATTAACGTAGTATTTCGCTCGGTAAAGTTTTCGCTCGGTAAAGTTTTCACCTCTATTGAATTACAATAATATTACAGACGGCTAGCCATAAAATGCATCTCGCACGTGTTTCAGTTAAGTTCAACTGTCACAGCTCGTAATGCAGTATGAAAGTATTGGAGCTACTTGGAGCAAGGTATGAAGTCACAAATTTCGAATTTCTTCCGAACCGAAAGCGGAAAATATATGTGGCGATGAAAATTTATTGCAGAGACACCTGAAGGTGACTTTAACCATAAGTAAATTGGCTCTCCATTGCCGGATTTTAATTCCCTCTATTGAGGTAGTATTTTACCAGTGTTCTGTGTTTGATTTTGAAATGTATATCTAAGGTCCAGGGCTGAGTAATAAATATTCATTTCAAGATAACTGAGACATAATATGTTGGGAAATATTCAGCGTGAGATCATTGCTTTCTACCACTTACAAAAATAGGGCACTATTCTCTTGATCCTGACTCCCGAGACATTATCACCAAGTAAGTGCCACAAGTTGAATGTGATTTGAATAAATTTACGTGCTTACAAAAAAAAACGGAAAATGCACTTTTCATTCGAACCAATTCGTTGCTCCGATGTAGCAGAAACAGCAAGATAATGCACATATTTTCCGGAAGGAAAGCCGGCAATGAACATCCCCTTCAAATTAGGGTGAAATTCGCGCGCACAATGAACGCCTTTGAATGGATAGCACCAAAGTTCTTGAAACTTTGTCGATAAATTTACGCTCACTGTTCACACGGGACTGGCATTTTCTTGCTGCGGTTCTTTATTTCACTTTATCGCTTGTTCGAAGGACATTCGTTAGTATCCTTGGAGCTTTCTGGATGTAGATTATTGTAATAGGTTTTAAACTCTCCTGTGGCACTCCGGTGCAGTCATTGAGAGCAAAAGTTTATACTGATGATATGTTTTTTGTTGTCCGTTTTCGTAAAAAGAATAAATAATACAGAGGAAAGTAATTCATTCTAGTGTTTAATATCTTTGTATGTTGCATTTGACATAAACGACGAGCTCCGATTTTTTTATGTTTTCAAAAGTTTAGGTTTTAGTGGTGAATATGTACATTAGGCTGGCAATGAATGTATGGAAAAAAATCATCATCGGATTTCGAAACCGATCATGTGTATTTTGTTTATTAGCCTAAAAAATGAGCTGGGCAATGTTTCAGCTCAATCGGACATGATTTAGGGGTGCCTCAAAGCGCACGTATATTAATTTTTATGATTATTATTATGATTATTCCACAAGGGTTGTCTATTAGGCACGTTATATGTAAGTCAGGGAAAATAAGCCCTTCCACTTTTGTCACGTTTGAGCTATAGTCTTGATCTGTTGTACAAATTTGCCGGAAACCACAATTCTCTATACGGCTAAACTCACGAGGTATTCCATAATACTGTCTTACCCCTTGTCCTGGCCATCCTTACCCCGAATGATTTTAGTATCACCATTTTCATACCTTTTTTGATTTAACTTATCATATAACATTATGAAATAAAAATTAAGATATTTTCCACAATCATGTTGATTTTCAGGATCTTCAGAAAGCTTAAGGATCGATAATTATATAAAGAAACTAGCTGACCCGGCAAACGTTGTTCTGCCATAAACATTATTTGGTAAAAAATATACGTTTGCTGTTTTTAAGATGGACGGCTAAATTTATAACTGCTAGAAGCCGTTTATGAATTGGAAAACCGAAGATACGCCAGACAACTTCATTGGTGGTGATGTACCGACGAATTTGGTAGCGCCTTATTCCGTCATTTAATCGAGGAGAATTTACATCGGTATTCTGAATTTGAAAAACGGCCATATTGCTTCATTTGTTCAAGTACATGCAATTGTATTTGAGCAATAAATAAATAAAAATTCATTGATTTGCAGAAATCAACATTAGTATGAGCATTGAATATTTTGCTCAGCTGAGGCGAGTATGGTACTACCCAACGATTGTAAATGTGCTGCGTTGTTGATATTTGTGCATGGTTGTCCGCCATTATCAGTACTTCTTCGTTGATATATTGGACATCCGCCTACGCTTGCGTTCGTGTCGTTTGGAAAACGCTTTGTACATTTTTCATCAAGGCGATAAAAGTTTTAGATCAACCTCGGGCCATGAATCATGTTTGTGGTGACAGTATCGTACAGTCACTCATAATCCATCATTAGCAGAATCGAAAATAATTTTAAATTGTAAAAATTGAATGGAAATTATTACTCGATGTTGTTTACATACTATAGGGACATAGTCCTGATGCTAACTTAACTATTTTTCTATAAATCTCCTTGCGTTTCTGCAAAAACTTTATTTATAATATGAAATCATTATCAGAGACAATTTTCGTTCAAGATTATCATTGAAGAAGAAGATGTGTGTCAACGACGAACTTCAGATTATTGTTTCTTCTTCGAAACAGGATTCCAGCAAAGTCTTCAACAACATGCGCACTGGATCTACACACATATTCTCCAGTTTTATCAAAATTGATGATTGGTTGTCACCTTGGAATTCGAGCATGTATGATATGAAGAATTTTAATTATTGATGCTCATTCAAAAAGGCTTCCAGTTCGCCGACAATGCACCTGGTTTTAGCCGAACTGATGTTACTGGAGCATGTGTGGATGATAGTTCGATGAAGCGGATATAGCCATCTGTCATTGAACAACGTAAATATATATTAGGCTGTCAAAAAAGTCCTGCGGTATTTTTTTTTGAATTTTCATTTGTTCATAAAATTAGTTACAATCTTCTGTTTTAAGCCAAATATGCGCCGTTTTGTTCGATGACTTGTTCCCAACGAGATGCCAACTTCATAATACCCCTGTTATAGAAGCTCGCTTCCTTATTGGCAAAAAACTCGGATAGCCAATTTTCACAGGCCTCTTTTGTGGTTAACTTCTGACTACCTAGCTCGTTCGCCATGGACAAAAACAGGTGGTAGTCACTTGGTGCAAGGTCCGGACTATACGGCGGATGCAAAAGAACCTCCCATCCGAGCTCCCGGAGCTTCTGGCGCGTCACCAAAGAAGTGTGTGGCCTGGCGTTGTCCTAATGGAATACAATGCGGCCTCTGTTTATCAAAGATGGCCTCTTCTTCATGAGTGCTACCTTCAAGCGGTCCAGTTGTTGGCAGTACAGGTCCGAATTGAGCGTTTGGCCATAGGGAAGCAGCTCATAATAGATTATTCCTTGACAATCCCACCAAACACACAGCAGAACCTTCCTGGCCGTTAATGAGGGCTTGGCCACCGTGTGAGCCGCTTCAACGGGCTTCGACCACGACCGTTTGCGCTTTACGTTGTCGTAAGTGACCCACTTTTCATCGCCAGTCACCATCCGCTTCAGAAACGGGTCGATTTTGTTGCGATTCAGCAGCGATTCACATGCGTCGATACGGTCAAAGATGTTTTTTTGCGTCAACGTGTGTGGCACCCATACATCGAGCTTCTTTGTGAATCCAAGCTTCTTCAAATGGTTAATAACGGTTTGATGACTTATCCCCAGCTATTGGCCTATGCTACGGCTGCTACTATGCCGGTCTTTCCCGGCTAATTCTGCGATTTTGTCGCAATTTTCGACGACAGGCCTTCCGGAGCGTGGCGCATCTTCGACGACCCCTACACCAGAACGAAAACGTTGAAACCATCGTTGTGCGGTGGAAATGGAAACTGTATCGGGTCCATAAACTGCACAAATTTTATTGGCAGCTTGAGATGCATTTTTGCCTTTGTCATAGTAGTACTGTAAAATATGTCGGATTTTCTCTTTATTTTGCTCCATATTTGCGACACTATAACTCACGAACGACTTAACCAAACAAAACACTGTCAAGGACTATATTATAGCAAAAATACCTTTCTAACAAGCTATAGTATGACTCGATACAATGAATACAACAAGAACTACGCGCTTACAACGACACCTCGCGGAAATACCGCAGGACTTTTTTGACAGCCTAATATTTGTTCAGTTTGGAAACCTACGGGTCAATTATTTGGACATGCCCGGTAATGGTTCGAAAAAACGATTAAATTTGTTTTTTTTTGGGAAAATTTGAAAAAAGGACAACACTAGGTGCAATATCACCTTTGGTGTTTCGCAGGAAATCTATTATTTAATTTGTGAACGATCTGTGGTTACTGTTTCCATCGGTCAAGCAGATGACCTGAATTCACCGCGAGATTTCATCCTGTTTGGGTTGTCTTGACATATTGCTGGAATGGCGTGCTAATAACGGATCACGCGTCAACAACAAAAAACACAATGATTTCTTTTGATCGCTCCAATAGTTCAGCGCTTTTTCTATATGAGCAATTTCAGCAACATTTTATTTGAGTGAAATATGTTGCCTATAACTGGCATATGTAAATTATACCGTGACCTTGTTTGGTCTTTTATACTTTGTTACGGGTTAAACTTTATTTATTAAATACACTTTATGACCGTTCACAACTATACTACACTCAAGACTAAATTCGACATTCGTTTTACAAAGCTTAAATAAACTATATTTGCTTAACCCCTAATTCCTGCCGGTGGTTCGAACCTGATACAACCTTTGTCCGCGTCGTTTGATTATGGCAAGTGGGAAATCTAAGCTCTTAAGTATACTTTCTGGAGTATCTTTTAAATCACTTTCAGTTGTGACTTATTGGAGGTACACTGTGAATGTTTCAGTGTGAGTATTTGAATTTGAATGTGACCTTATTCATGATTCCTAATTATTCTAACCAATAAATAAATAAATAAATAATTATAAATACACAAAAATATTGTAAATAAGTAAATTAAGACATCAATAAATAACACTCAATAAATATGCACACCAATAATAAATAAGTAAATAAATAATCCAAAAATATCACATAATGAAAACAGTTGTGGAAAATGTTACATCACTCCATGCTTTAGTTACGAAAATTTAGTTGAATTGATTCAACCAAATTTTCGTAAGGGGATTCCTTACTTCCAAAAATATTGTAAGAAACAAAACCGAATTCTAGATTAACTATAATTCGAGTCAAACGAGTCAAAGGTTCTGGATCATCTACTGGAAATTTTCCTTGATCGGAAAATAAACAGGGGGAGTGTTAAATAATTTTTTTTTCAATTTTTGAATCGGTGTGCTTTGTGTGTTTTTCTTTTTTATTTTTTTTTCAGGTAAACTTTCAATACGAATTGGATAATTTCGCCGGATATATATATGAAGCGTAGAGGTCTATCGATCGCGAGAGGAATAATTTTATTCAACCAAGGTCTGAACTCATCACGAATGTCCATTGAATGGTGAAAAAATCGAATTAATCCACCTAGAAGTGATATCGTGCTTTTCAGCAGTATAAACGGACAGACTCTTTTTTGCTTTTAGTTCCAGCCAACTTCTAAACAGTCCACATTTGGCTATTTGATTTCCATTTATAGACGCAGGGCATTCCTTAGGAACATATTAAACAGACTTTTCACAGTCCATCTCACTCCCACTGGCAACTGTCCGTTCTACCCCACCGGAAGAATGTTTTTCAATAATTTAAATTTTCCACTCAAACATGAATTCACTTTTCCGTACATACCTAATATCGCTTCTCTGTTAACTCACAAACCGAAATGTAACTATCAGCGTAACTATCATTGAATTTTGATATGAAACCACTCAAAATGCTGAATATCGAAGCAGCTAAAATTACATCCACACGCGGAATCATTCATGATTTTCGATTTTTGTTCCCCTTTTCCACTTTTAATCAGTATTCTTTGCCATAGGGTGGCTCAAATATTATAGAATAACATGTAGAAGGTATTGTCATTAACAAAAATTTGAAATTCAAAATGTAACTATACAAATTAACCACCTGTCCATATTACCCCCACTGTCCGTATTACCCGCGGTCCCCTACTCAAACAATTAGAAGCTCAAAACCAGTTCCCGCAGAAACACCCTATGTGTGACCCATCGAAACATTTGTATTTGGTCAGCTCTTTTGTAAATTAAACCGTAGGCAAGGGTAGTTAAAATGGCAACTTAATTTTTTTTATGCTACAGAGGCGAATTAATTTCAAAAAAATATTCTCTCTGTTTCAAACCATCTATTGACTTTCAGTTGTAAGGAAGGTTGTTGACTGTACACTGGCTGGCATCGATTCGATAGAATAACCGCTTCTTCGATTAAACCGCTTATCATGCTCTGCTCTTGTATGCATGATCGACCTAAGCGCCAACTGTGTTTTTCATTTGAATTAAAATAACACCAATCATAAAAGCCCTCCGGTCCGCTTTCGACCGTCTTCATCTTCATCAAATGAAGACAGATTGTTCTGTCTTAATTGTTCTCAGGCATAACTATTCCTATTTTATATGGTTTTTAACCATTAAAAAAGCGTTTCCACCACTGAGTGGAGTTGGTGGTTACGTCAACCATGCATATTTGGGGGCTGCTGTTCTCTTAGATCTACTTTTGTCTCTATCAATTGAAGCAGGGATCAAGATTCGATTCACACTCGCCGATTTGTCGTGATTTTATGGTTCAGTGAAAAGGGAAGGTTTGAAAAGAGTGATTTTTTTGTTTCTATCATTATTGTACTTCTCGCATTACTCTGAGAGTGTGACGTTATAACATAAGTAAGGGGGCCATAGAAAAACCATTCCTCTCCTGCTCTGATGTTTTATTTACAGTTTTGCTGAAAGAGGGCGCTGAAACGCTCACGCAACAAATTTTAATAACTTCTAGAAAAGTGAACCGATTCCGATTTAAAAAAAAGAAAATAAAGCTTATTTTAGGACATTTTCGATGTGACCACCCCTTTTTTCGATAACGCGTTTTAAGGCAGTATTCTAGTCTAGATATTTGAAAAAAATAAAAAAAAAATTCTTTCATATTTCTGTACTTTGGGCGTCCAAGAATATACTCTAGAAAGGACTTATCGAAAATCCTATTATTAACCGAGATAGAGCCATTTTAGTGGTGTGATACCTAACCCTGTTACGGCCATAACAATGAGCTTCAAACGCGTTTTTCTTGAAACAAGTTTTTTTCAAAATGGCGTACACGATATCTCAAGTTCTACTGAACCAATTCATGTCGAATTTATATGGATACAATCTGCAGGCATATCTCTATCGCATGAACCTTTAAAAAATGATATTTTTAAAATTTTACTATTTTAAAAAATTCGGTTTTTGTTTTATTGTGAAAAGATAGATGAACAAATAATGATATAATGTATAGTTAAAACATTCTTCGTTTTATTTTGGCGAAGCTCGAGAAAACGCCCGAAATTCCTGTCTCTACACTAGAATACTCCCTTAAACGGTGAACAAAATTCTTCATGCACAACTCTAACATTACGACTTCGATGCTGTTGAATAGCGTTGAGCGTTTGATCTGAAAACCCTGTATATGACAGTGAATAAACCGAAATTGTTTTCGTTCGACTCAATACATTCCTCGCATTTAAATGCGAAGGAGAAACTTTTCGTTTGAGAATGAACCCTTCCGGACTTTAGTATAAGACTTTTATTAATTTCAAACGATCGAGCAATACTTTTTTCGGAAAACGAATTTTATTCTTTTTTATTTTCGTCGATTTGTTTGGATTGAGTTTGAATTTTTACCGAATTTTACCGTTCTATGTTAGGGTGTACTGTAGCGCACAAAATGAACCATTGTGGAATTATTTCGCTACTCATCAACATGGTTTAAAACGGTTTCTCTACTTACCAATTTTAATATTAGTTTGGAATGCTTACCTGAAATACAAAGAAGAAACAAAATTCAATTGCTTGGATGTATTGCATACTAACTAAAACTTCTGGCTTAAAAAAGCTCATGATTAGGGTAAAATTAGTGAAAAATCGGTATTGAGGGAAGTGAAATCAGAGGTGTAAGAGTGTGGAACACAGGAACGCAGGAAAAAATAATTTGAACAAAACATGTTCGGTGGTGGAATACGGGGCTAGTAAATTGTTCTCGCTTTTCCCGTCTTCCTAGATAATTTCAGACAATGAATTAATACTAAACCAGACGACGTAATCAACACCACATGTAATAAAGCAAAACAACTAGTGGTAATGTCGATTTAATTTTTTTACGAAAGCATTCATTTTTGTGGGAAAAGTTTTCTCGTTTGTTTATGCTAATTTAATTTTATGTGTAACAAACGGTATCGGTAACGGTATGATGAAAGTTTTTTAAGGGTTTTAACATTGAAGTGTCCGGTACGGAAGCATGATCCCACTCGTTCTCAAAAAGACGCTGAAATCGAAATGCTTCTAGAACTGTAGTCGCACCTTATGTGTGCCCATAAATTTTGTTTGTCGATTTCTCTCGCTTGTTGTTGCGGATTATAGTGATAATATCGTAATAAATTTTCCCATCTGCAACCATCGTCAGAAATAAATAGTAAATAATTATCACCCCACACGCGAGAGTTGAATAGCTCAACGAATGGAGATTATCTGCTAGCCGAAGAGGAATGGAGGAAATAAATCTTCATTTCTCCGACCAGCTTTCATCAGAGGCTTAGAAAGCATAATTCTTCAATGAATCTCAATAACCACCCCGGCTTCCCGGACCATGATTAGAACCGAAGCGAGATGCTATCCTTTTCCAATTGACCATATGTACTTGTGGTTCTGCTCATAAACAAGGATTTCTTTGTGTTTTCTTTCCTTTCCCTGGGATAGAAGGAAACTAGATGAAAATGCAAAAAATCATCATCACGCCAGTGGCGATTTATTTTCGACATATAGGAATTTTAGACATTCGAAACCTGTTTGTTGCCAATCTGGGACCTTTATTCGGGATCCGAAGCTATAATCTGCATCTGGATTCCGGATCCAGGAGCTGGATCTGGAAACAGATTTCTTACCTGGACTATTGTAGTTTCAAATGATTGATTGGGTTGATCGAAACAAAAATGTTTGTGATGAAGCTTTGCTCAAAATTGAAAACGCAATAATTGACATTGGTCTCATGTTTATTGATAGATATATTTGTGATAGTACCTAAAGGGTGTGTCACATCAAATTGCATCACGGAAAAAACGCTGTAGAAATTCGCCCAGTAGACCGATCCTTTTGAAAATTTTAGACAGTAAACTATTAAACAACTTTTGGCATTTTCTTTTTATTCATACTTCGAGCCCAAGCCCGTATGCTCGCACCTTCCTCTTTACCCCGTCCATAAGGTTCTGTACAACGTCAGGTTGTAGTTTTTTTTGAACAGAAATCCATTTTCTCTTGAAGTCCGCCTCCGATTTGACAACTTTTGGGTTCTTCCGGAGGGCCTGCTTCATAATCGCCCAATATTTCTCTATTGGGCGAAGCTCCGGCGCGTTGGGCGGGTTCATTTCCTTTGGCACGAAGGTGACCCCGTTGGCTTCGTACCACTCCAACACGTCCTTTGAATAGTGGCACGAAGCGAGATCCGGCCAGAAGATGGTCGGGCTCTCGTGCTGCTTCAATAGTGGTAGTAAGCGCTTCTGTAGGCACTCCTTAAGGTAAACCTGCCCGTTTACCGTGCCGGTCATCACGAAGGGGGCGCTCCGCTTTCCGCAAGAGCAGATCGCTTGCCACACCATGTACTTTTTGGCAAACTTGGATAGTTTCTGCTTGCGAATCTCCTCCGGAACGCTGAATTTGTCCTCTGCGGAGAAGAACAACAGGTCCGGCAGCTGACGAAAGTCCGCTTTGACATAGGTTTCGTCGTCCATTACCAGGCAATGCGGCTTCGTCAGCATTTCGGTGTACAGCTTCCGGGCTCGCGTCTTCTTCATCATGTTTTGCCTATCGTCGCGGTTAGAAGCCTTCTGAACCTTGTATGTACGCAGGCCCTCCCGCTGCTTGGTCCGCTGGACGAATGAACTTGACAAATTCAGCTTATTGGTGACATCCCGGACCGAACTTCTCGGATCACGTCTAAACTGCTTAACTACGCACTTGTGATCTTTTTCACTGACGGAGCATCCATTTTTGCCGTTCTTCACCTTCCGGTCGATGGTTAGGTTCTCGAAGTATCGTTTTAGTACTCTGCTGACCGTGGATTGGACGATTCCCAGCATCTCACCGATGTCCCGATGTGACAACTCCGGATTCTCGAAATGAGTGCGCAGGATTATATCACGACGCTCTTTCTCGTTCGAAGACATTTTTCCAAATTTACGAAAAAATTTACAGTGAAGCATGGCCAACGTGATCTATACACTCTTATCTGATTATAAGCGAAAGCTGAAGATATAATTCCTAAAAAGTAAATTTCTACAGTGTTTTTTCCGTGATGCAATTTGATGTGACACACCCTTTACATGCAGGAGATGGTTTAAGATCAGCTATACTCAACCGAGCTCGGCGGGCTCTTCATGTTGGCTCATTTGGCGTTACTTCATTTTAAAACTAATTTATAACATTAACGAAAACCTAAGAAATGCTTACGTTTTTTTAACATGGGACTTCGTTTTTCAGTGATGGCGCCAATTAAAAAACAGGGCACGTTTTTATGAAATAGAAATAGCAAATGCAGCGTTCGTTCTACGGACAATGTTGATAGAACAAAATATTGCCATTTAAATTTCGCCTGTTTTCAATTTATCGAGTACTAGCTGACCCGTTGTTATGCCATTTCAATTATTTCTATTAAATTTTTTTTAAAATATTTTAAGTGGGTTTAAATGTTTTAGATCTATAAAATGAATCGATTGTGATCGATGAAGGATAGATTCCACGTAGATATGGGTCAGATACGTGAAGATTTTACTGTGTATTGCATTGGACCGTGGAAAAATGGACTTCCCGAACCCGAGTGTGATGACGGTGCATTCTTTGATGAAGATCAATATATTGGGCCTGATTCTCGAATACACTTCACGGTGGAAACGAAATAAACGGCACGCCATTGAACTACGTTTTACGAGTTAGTGAAGTGTCGAAGATAATGATGAGTTTTCAGGCAGAATGAGCACTTTTCAAATAAAAAATCATTAATGAAAATTAACTTCTTCGTATCAAACTGGTATTCAATGTGAGTGGAAAACTTTGTTTTCTTCGTGTGATATAATAATCTCATACAAAAATTTAATCTGAAGATAATTTGATTTTATTATGATAAATTTAGTGGGAAACTAATCACGCATCCAGATGTCGACACCGTACTGTTGTCATCGCGAATGCGTTTCATACCGTTTCCACCGTGAAGTGTATTCGTAGTGTATTCGAGAATCAGGCCCATTATGTTTTTGGAAAAATAAAATAAAGAAAATCAATATTACTTTCGTTAAATTACTGTCCAGTTCGTATACAATACGCGTTGCCGTTTTCAAAATGGTCGGATAAATGTATAAGTGCTAGGTCCCTTTCGCGAATTGGGAAGTCAAAGATGCATCAGACAACCTCACAGGAGCTGATGTACCATCCAATTTGGTAGCTCATTATTTCGTCGTTGTGATTCAATCGAGGAGTATATACATCGGAATTCAAAATTTGAAACACATCCATGTTGCTTACTTTTTTTCACGGACTTGAAAATGTATTTATTGTTCTTCATCGAACTGCAGAGTTTGACATTAATATGAGCATTGAATGTTTGCTCGCTGAGGCGAATATGGCGAATACTACTATACAACGATTTGGAATGTCAATGTGTACGTTGTTGATACTTGTGAATGATCATCCACCACTATCTGAGATCATCGTTGATATATCGGATATCACCCTACGCTTTTGATCGTGTCGTTGCAGTGTTTGGATTTCGATCAAAATCGAATGACACAATGTGTCATGCAAGTAACCTCTCACGAATATATAACCAAATATGAGTGGATCATTCATTGTATGAATGACAGTAATCACTTGTGTCACACAAAATGATTAAACCAAGAGGGGGGCGAAGACTGTTGTTTGCATATTCGAGCTGTACCAAACATCGCGCACCATTTTCGAAGCCTGCAAACAAGTTTGAACCGCGTATATCGTCTCGTTCTATTATATCGAAACCCACTGCACAGACAAGTGCAAAGCAATAAATGATACAAGAAAAATTATGTCATCATTCGGTCACCGTTTGCGGAGAGCAATCATGGGAAAAGAGATAAAACGAGGGAGTTTTTGTTTCTCACTGGAGCGGCGTTGCTAGTAAAACTATGCGGTCTACATAAAAATATATATTTCAAGAGATATCAGCGTTAAAAATGGAAAAATATAATCTGACTACCCTTCCCTCAGCCCTATCTAGCTAAATAATCATATAGTTTACACTCACTGAGACATAAAAATCAGGATCTGCTGCATTAGCTGAATATGAATCATTCGTTTTGCGGGGTCCGTATGTTCCTGCTGTTTCATGATGCATGGAGAGATTCGATATGTATATGTTAGAGGCAAAGAAGAAAATAAACTTTCTGCACCGAAAGCGTATATGATAGTTTTGCTTGCGTGCTGGTGTATCATGAAGTGCGAATCGATGCAGAGTTGTCTCGTTCTATTTTGTGTTGTGATTTTCAGCACGTAAGAACGAAAGAATTCCGCTGGGGAAATTGATTTCTGTATGATCTAATTAGAACGAACGAAAGCGATTTTTTCAGTGGATGGATCATTTGGCAAACACTGTATCGTTGATAAAATATTTTTAGAAAACGCTTTGCCATGCAAGATGATAAAAGTTTTAGATCACCACGTAGGCCACGAACCATGTTTGCGGTAACAATGTAAAACAGTCAACCGTATTCCGGAATCCGATTGATTTGAACCCCGATCGGATCCCACGATTCGATTGAAATCGACTTTTGCATTCTGAAATCCGATAGACCTCAAAGCTTGCTTTGACGCAAAATGAATATTAAAATAACTAATCCGTATTCGTGGAGCAATATATTCTTTATCAGATAGACAAATTCCTATAATTTGGATGAAAATTAGTACTCGATTTTGTACAAACACTTCGGCGTAGTGAGGGTAGACAGCGCCCCCGGCAAACTATGAATATGACGCCCCAAAAAGTACCACTTTTTCGATTTGTGCCTGTTTCGAATGTATCCATAATAGAAAATATTGTTTTCGGGTATAAGTATATCCGAAAAAAGTTTTCAAAAACTCAAAACATTTCCTCGCAAATTAAATTCCTACAAGTATAGCAAATCATCAGCTCTCTTGATTTTAAAAATGTATCGCTATTAAAATTGAAGATTTCATTTTCAATTAATGCTTTTTTAATTTCATAGATATTTCTTCCATGTTGATTGCATCATTGAATGGAAATGACATGAATTATATTATGTCGTCTATTTTTGAAATATCTTCAAATCGTTTGTCGAATTCATTTCGTAACGAAGAAATTTAATCTGCATAACGATCGTATTCATGTGTTTTAATCTGCTGATTTAGTCACAATATTTTCGAATTGCTTGAAATTTCGTCTCCTAAATTGTGCATTCAAAAGATTCTGTCTTGAGTTAATGTTTCGTTTTGGATGGAAAAAGGCTGCTGATTTCAGTAACGATCCTTCACAACCTGGAGAGTAACGGTGGAGATTTCATGAGGTACATTTCACAACCGTTCGACGACGCTCCAACGATGTCAGAATCGAGTCGAGCTGATAAAATAAAATATAAAGGCGTATTCATTGGGTTTGTAGGTCCAACTCGATTAAGTTTTATGCGCACAACGATGGGCTGTTCAAAGTAGTTGAAGTTTCATGAGATCCTACCGAATGTTTGAATAATAGGTCGAGTGCACGAATTACTTCTACTAGCAGCTCATGGAACAGTATAATCGAAAAGAACATTTAATGTTTCAGATCATTGGTGGGAATGGCGGATCCTTCCGTACAATGAGGCCTCGATGTTGATAGCTCAGGAATTGGATGAATCTTGTACTTTGGTCTTGAGAAAAACCATTTGGATACAGCTTGCTCTGGAGAAATAAAACACTGGAAAATTAAAACATACTGGTATACAAACTAAATAAGGGATAGTTTATTTTCGCGATGCTTCACATACATAAGTTGGATGTGGAATAAATAATACACTCGAATATATAAATTATAATTAGAGGAATAGAGTCCGGAATTTCGACTCCGCACTCCGTTCCTCTAATTGTTTTATCAAGAGTAGAATGAGAATTGTGGCACTTTCTTCCAAATGATGAAGTTAGTTTGAAGCTGTTTCGTTTGTGTTTGCATTTTTATGGTATCTCCTGGAAGAGGCTCTTCAAAGTTAAAGTTAATTAAAAATTAGTTAGACATACTTGACACTCCGACTTAAGCTCCGACCGAGCTAGAGATCCGACGAGGAATTCTCCGTCTGGCTCACGAAAGTCCGGTAGATAGGTCCGATGTAATGATAAAGGACTTTTTCTTAAAATCATTTTCTAGCGGTCCGACCAATGAGATCGGCGCGAATGAAACGGAAAATTCAAAGTCAGTCCCCATGGACCGAGGCGAAGCATAACCTGGTAAATGAATTGGTTTTATAGTCAATTGAAAGTGAATGTACTAATGTCTATTAATATTAATTATTTGTTCGGAAAATTGGGTGCTGTTAAGTCAAGACGCTTGAAGATATTATGATTTCTTGTTCATTTCATCTAATATAATATAAGAATAAATAAGTTCCAGGGTTCAATAAATTGGATTTTTCACTAAAAACCGGAACAGAGTCTTGATAACAAGGTTTGAGTTGAGGGGTGACATCTAAGACAACCGCCTCGGGTGTCACCCCGTCACGCTCCGCCACTGGCTGGAGTGTATGTTTATAATTCCGAAAACGAAAGCGATACATTTGGGGTGCAAGGAATTGAGCGTCAATACCCTTCAATGGCAATACCCGTCAATGCCCTTTCTGTGACAAGGCGTCTAGAAGTATATCCTAAGGTGGCCCAACTTGCTAAAACCTCTCTTCAGCTATCTTGGAAGTCTACTGTGCTTTGTTTGTTAAGAAAACACAATACGCTTGTGCCCAAGCTCGCTCGTGATCAGTCTGTCTCTTTCACGCTTCAAGCAAATAATTCCCTTTCTGCTTTCTTCCGTACTGTTTTCATATACCACTCCCCTAACCAACATAGAGACGAAGCGGCCTCACCTTAGGATATACTTCTAGGCGCCTTGGGCTGAGAGAAGTCGTATGATAATCAATTTTGAAATATAAAATGTGTATTAGTGATGTTTGTTACTTATTCACTCAACCTTTTCATAGCTCAAAAACAGTTGCAAATTATTGAAATTACATTTGCTACCGTGTTGAATGAACGTACAAAATATTTCGCATCATAATGCATTCTCAGAATATGCGCTAAGTAAGCATAGTGCAGAGTTGAACACTGACAGGCAGAAGCAAAGTAGAAGAGAAATACTAAATAGGAAGTACTGTGGAGTTTGGTTGTATATGATTGAATCACACGTATGAATTGTTGATTTTATGCGTTATCAAACACATAACGGTGGTGGGGGAGCAAAAATGTAATCGCCTCGGGCCGCACTGTGTCTAGCACGAGAAAAACAATCACAATGCATACTGAATGCGCTATGTGCAATGGAAATAAGGACACAAATCTCGTGTATTGTTCTCTGCAGAACAAGAATGAATCATGAATCAACCATCTTCAACTGCTTCTACAAAACACCGCAAACCCATTGGTTCATTTTAGGACCACTAAAACTTTCGGCTGAAGAATTGTTTTGAAAATTTTATTTTATTTTATTTTAATCACACCGTCTTCGACAAGTCGCACAGACTGTAATTTCCTTATAACTATGGTAAACTTCTTATTCTATTTTTAAATGCGTTTTTCGTCGTACTCGTGACAAAATCGTCTAGGAGGAATGTAAAACGGAATCTGTGCGAGCAATTCAGCACAGTCCATAGATCCTCTGAGAATATCGAATATAAATAATCGCTCGTGACTCGTCTAGCTGATAGTGTTTCCAGACCTATAAGCTGGCATCTGTCCGGGTACGGAGGAAGGTTGGTTGCATCGTTCCAAGGAAGTAGCCTAAGAGCGGGACGCAAAATTTTTTTCTGAACCCACTCGATAGATATAACAGGAGCAGTGTGGTAAGGAGACCAAACAGGCGCAGCATACTCCAGCGTGCTACGAACTAGCGAACAATAAAGTATTTTCAGTGCGTGTATATCTGTAAACTCCGCTACGTGGCGTCGTATGAAGCCTAGTACGGAGAAGGTTTCGCGGTCGTAGCGGCTACGTGCTTACCGAATCTGAGTTTGGAGTCGATTGTGACTCCAAGGTCGTAAATGGACGATACACGTTCCAATACTTCCGTTTCCATCAAGTATTGATGATTAACAGGGCTCTGACACCGGGCGAAGGAAATGACTTTGCATTTATTACTGTTCACACGCATCCCATTGTCGCTACACCATGCCAACATAGTGATGATATCTGCTTGGAGCGCATCACAATCTGAAGACGAATCGATGGTGCGGAAGATTTTTAGGTCGTCGGCGAATGAAAGTTTGGACGAAGAAAGCAGAAAGTACAAGTCGTTAATAAACATGTTGAACAACATCGGCCCAAGAACGCTGCCCTGCGGTACTCCAGACGTGATGTTCAAGACACGGGATCGAGTTTAGTAGAGGGCGACATATGCGGTTCTGTCACACAAGTAGGAGGAAATCCAATTCCTAAGTGAATCCGGAAATCCCATGTGTTTCAACTTCTCGATGAGAAGGACATGCGGAACCGTGTCGAATGCTTTCGCGAAATCAACATATACTGCGTCAACTGTCAACAATACTGCAAGGCAGAAACGTAGCACATGAGATTCGATGTTGTAGATCGACGCCTCACGAACCCGTGTGTAGCCAATTTGGAAAAATAAATTAAACTAAAGTGAGATGAATTAAATTATAACATTAGTGAGTATGACTGCAAGTTGATTTACATAATTAATCGGTCAAATTTTACCGAATTCGATAAAATAAAACAATAAATTTTGTGAAAAAATATTGTCATGAAAGTACGAAATTGCCAAAATCTACCTTGCTGAAGCATCTCGTCTATATAGCGCTACACAATCATTTCTGACATATCATTACACCCATCTAGAATGTCTTGTTGCTACTGTCTGAGGTGTTTTAGTGACTCCTGTCAAAGCCACGCGATTCCACAGCGAATCTGGTTTTTAAATTGCGACGTGATGAAAATGCGAAGCTTTCGACTACGTTGCATGGATGCGCTATCTGTTGACTGATTGCCTGTTAGGTTCCTTACATATGTAAGGGGGCTATTATGAATACACAGCCGGAAATACAGGTGATTGACAAATAATACCTGGTAATATGTAATTTGTAATATCATTACAAAAGTTTACACTTTTCTGAAAAAGTATCACTTATTTTATGTCATTTGTGATTTACTGAGCCTTGAGTAACTTTGCCTGTGTCATTAATCAACCGTGGTTTTTTCCTGAATTGGTAGCTTGTGACTTTTTTTTTCAAAAAATTGAGACAACAATAAATGAACAATTTTGCTACCTTTAAGCTACTCCAAGAACTTTAACCGAAGCACTGAATACCATTTCCTAAAATGCGTTATCATTTGAAATCCTACATCAAAAATATTGTCAAAGTATATTGAAGCTGGAGGAAACGACTTTGAATAATCAAACCAACAAACATAAAAAATCACTAGTGTAAGAGTTTATTTTCACTACCAGTCGCGAAACTTAATTGTTCATTCTACGGATAAGATAAATTAGATGTATCGAGTAATTACCATGAGATCGAATGGAATCAAATTCATTATAAATTTTCTAGCACTTTGATAGGAACATAGTTGGGCTAAGTAAAGGTTGATAGTTAAACCTAGATTCATATTTTTCTAAATTATACGGAGTAGAAAGCATCTACCTACCGCAAACGATTTTCGGGACACAATTACATACCTAGAAGCAATCGTAGCAATATCCCTGTTCCAGAGTCCACATGTTGATACAATATGTGGGTCGATTTCATTAGTTTCATTACAAGGAAATGTAGATTTCAAAAGCATTCCTGGACGGGTAGCAAAGGAGGCAAGCAAAATATGCTTACTGAAGTAGCAGCATATAAATACATTGTTTCCCTAATTTAATTTTATCCTTTCCCAACAATCCTTCCAGTTGAACTGTAACGTGCTACACCGACATCAGGGGCTCTCCATCCTTACTAATTCTTGCATGTGACGAATATGGTCTTTGGCCACAAACAGTTTTCCACAGACTGAACGATAAGTTTGCCTTTCAAATATTTATGCAATGAAACAAAGGGAGAATGGTTACAGCTGCTTGTGATAATAGAAATACAAATCGAAATGTATCAATTTTATTTCATTCGAGAATCAATTTTGCAGTTTTACATAATTGATTTTTGTTCATTCGACCAGATGCTCTAATTATAATCCTTTCGAGATACTTGTCTTCCTTCCGCTTCTCGGGCTACCGAATGCAGAAAACATCAGTTTGCCCTGTTCGATATATCCGAGTTCGTATCCAGTAATGGAAAGGTCATGCAGCAGAAGCATAAAACGATCCTGTGAGAGGGGAAAAACTTTTACATCTCCATTATCTCTACCACGCAATATTGGAAGTAACCTAAGTAAGGGCACTGCGGTGAGTGCGAGAAACTCTTAAGTGTTCCATTCCCCTTTCAAGCAGAATGTTATAAGCAGCGTAAAAAAAACCATGAAATCTTCCTACTTGCGTACAGTTATTTATTAAACTAACGGTTTTTGTCTTGCAACGAGCTTTTATGTATCCTTCTTGTGCGTTGCTTATGCAATCCGACGAGGAGTTCGTTTCACTCCGTAAAGTAAAATGCTTTTCCTCATGCTCAATGTGCACGATTCCTGCATCCATTCCGTTTTTCTGTCGACTGGTCGATGGTCCGTTCTGGATAGGTAACGTCATTTTCTTACTGCTTGCATCTTTCGATCTGAAAACTTCTTGCCATTAGGAAAATTGCTTTTCGCCGAAAGAACTGATTCTGCTTGTTTGGAGATAACTCAAATACTTTGCCTGCCTATTTCAAAGTTTCCCGGAGAATTCCATATTATTTTATGTCTGTTTCTTTTAGATGATCAAAAGGACAGCGGTAAGTGCACGTCTAATAAGAAACTGTTAATTTGAGAGTTACTCATTAACTCGTTTTGACTCATTTCAATCATTTTTCCCCCAGATCTGATTTTCAGAATGAGTTTTTTTTTTTCATTATTCTATGGAGCAATTCAACCCCAAATCAGCCGAAAAACAGCATTTATACCAATGATGGAAACAATTTTCATCATCATATGACCATTTTTAATTACGACTGATTTTTTATAAGGGCATTTGTAGAAACATTGAACAAGAAACAAAAAATATTGCTCAATATCTAGATGTCTGATTAAAATATGATGCTTGACAAAGTTGTTGGAAAATAAGTTTATTTGAATGTACTGTTAAAAAATCATTCTCAAGAATTCAATTTAATATTAAATACTTTTATATCTCAAACACCCACCTTAAATTTTTTTGGTATATTTTTATTGGAAAGCCGTTCCAATTTAACAAAGTTTGACGTACAGTTGTGCCGTGATAAACTCACCAAAATGAAGAAAATGAAAATTTTTGAAATTTCAATACTTTGTGAAATTGCAATTATTTAAGAAAAGTAACCCAAGTAACCCATGCAATTCTACATGACAAAATTCTATACAACATTTTATCCTAGGACTAACCGATTTCCTATCTTGTTCCGCTATATCTCTCGATGGGAAGAAAATCCGAAAAATTTGGTGGATTGAGTTCTTTCAATGAAATCGATCTTGTTCTCCTTATACCACTTGACGACATCCCGGCTGTAATGGCAGCTTGCCAAGCCAGGCTAAAAATTTACCGGACCTTTGTGTAATCCAATGAATGACAAAAGAGCGTATTGGCGTATTTGCTCTTGTATTATATTATTGTGAATAAAATATGATGCCTCGAAAATCCGCTCCGTACAAGCTACTGCTGAATAAGTCACTTTAATTATTAGGTGGCAACCAAACTCTCGCTGTTTTGACGTAGGACAACATCTTTCAGTAAGGGTGCCAAAACAGGAAACAGGATTTTATGAAACAAAATTAATGTTAATAACTATTTTCGGTATGGGAAAATCCCCTAATCCGTAAACGGCTCATATTGAGAAAAAAAAATAGAAGCATTTTCCCAAACATTTGTTCTGCCCATTTGTGTGCTTACCTACCCGCAACATAAATAACGGGAAATTAATACATCCGTTCCTTTCGACCCGTTTTTTTTGTATAAATAAGTCAATCACAGTCTCAACACCAGCTAGCGGGCAGACAACATTCTTCCTGATGCCAATGCCACACACAGCTCAATACAAAAATGGAAGGAATGGAAGATGTTTGAACATAGCAGTGCGATTTTGTTCCATCGCTTTGGTTTTCGTGTCATTGAATCTGGATTTACTGGATTTGCTCGAAACAATTGTTATGTACGAAATACGGCGCACAATTGAGCGTTATTTTATGTGACTGGATTGATAATCTTTTCTGAATCATTTGCATTTCAATTGCCCTTCGAAAGACGCTGACATTCACGTGATAGACAAATCAAATGCAGCGTTCGTTTCATGGCCAATGAGAGTGAAAGGAAGAGAGAGGAAATATTGCGATTAAGCACCGTCATTACTCGATAGATCACAGAGATATTTGCATAAATCTTAGGAAATATTTCTACGCACCTGTTACAATCAGGAAAATTATACATTCTTTGAAACTAACCATTGAACAGCTAGAAATTGTGATTTTCTATTCCCGCGTTCTGATTGGTCGAATGGCAATAAGCAATTGAGCTCTCTCAGTTTTCCTGTAAAAAGAGAAGGTAATGTAACGATAATGATTCACTATGTTACGTTGCATCGAACGGAGATATAAATTACGTGGCTGCGACATTTTTTTACGTAGAACTACGTCTTTTATTAAGGGTGCAAAATCAGAAAACCGGTCACGTTTCTATGAAATAAAGTTAACGTTAATAACTATTTTTGTCACGAATCGGAAATTCTCTAAGATTTGCTTGTTATGCTATATATCACAATCCCCTGGCATGTAAATGATTTAAATTGATGAAAACTAGAAGCATTTACATTTTCTGATACATTTGTTCTGCTCATTTGTGAGCTTCCCAACCCCGTGCCGTCCATAACGAGCAACTTATTGGCGAGTAACGAAGGGGAATGATTTAGAGTCTCCGTGAATAAAGAAAAGAAGAAGATTAAGAACGAAGGGGAATATTTGCCTAGAGCATAAATATTGATCTCGCTGAGGCAAACTTTCAGAATCGTTCTGAATACGAATCAATGAACATCGCTTGTTCTTCCTTGTTTGGCCTCATCACATGTCTTCGTTTCGGATTGAGCTGTGGACGCGACCAAATTACTTACTCGCTAATGTCTCTGGCATTGTAATCATTATATCAAGCTGACGCCATTTCATTAAGGTTCTGAATTATACAAATGTGTAATTGTTTAGGAATTTTGTGTGTGATTTGGTTTCGCATGACAGTAGCAAACTAT
The DNA here is from genome assembly GCF_029784135.1 of Toxorhynchites rutilus septentrionalis. Taxonomy (NCBI): domain Eukaryota; kingdom Metazoa; phylum Arthropoda; class Insecta; order Diptera; family Culicidae; genus Toxorhynchites; species Toxorhynchites rutilus. The sequence continues at coordinate 254,058,097 of NC_073746.1, read as the reverse complement.
CTCCACCAAGGATGAAAGCTTAGCTAATCCAGACCGTAAATATTAAGGGCTTCTGTTGAGAAGAGCGCAAAGCGGAGATAAATGTGTGTCTATGTTTAGTTGCTTCAAGTCATAGATATATTGCTTTATGCGCGTACGCGCATCCTTCATAACCCGTTTCGCTACGCTGAAACCCCATTTGTATCTGCTCCCTTGGCCCTGTCGCGATGCAACAATCATCTAATATTTTGATGCTATGATGGACGATTGTTTGGTGGTGCAAATTATGCAGCTGCGATAATAAATCTTAACACGTTGAGTGCCACGGTTTTATAGCGATTCTATGGACATTTTTAATCGTATTAGGGCCAACGTTTCTTATCGGTATTTTTAGGTATTTTTGTTCGAAAGAGAATGCTTATAAATTTATATTCTTATATTAGTTAACTTTATTATCATATGTTCTCGTATTTCGAAAAAAAGAGATGACAGTAGACCTCGACGATTCATGCAATTTGTAGACATTTGGCATCAATTTTTTTTTCGAAAACCTCGATTTCCATTACTCCCCCCTTGGGTGACTTTGACTCAAACTTTGACCACTGTGCGACACTAGTAAATGAAGTCCGATCGAGGTGATATTTTGCATAGGGTAGTTTCTCGTAGGAATAAACATTTTAATCAAATTCGCTTTGGAAATTCAAGATGGCCATTTTCATTGGCGCTCTAATCTGCAGGATCTTTATCTTTGTTTGTTTACGGAGACTTCAAATCTTTCGATTCATTCGTCTCCGATTGTTAAAATCAATTTTATCAAAGAAGTCGGTTTCTTTCAGAAATGAAACCAAATTGGTTTCTTGAGATTCGTCTCGGCTGAGAATGTCCCTTAGGCTTTGGTCTATATTGCGTCGGGCTCGAGCATCATTGGTATGCAAGCAATCTAACAGAAAGAATGGCGACCGAGCTTTAGCGAGCCTCGGACGGTGCATTACGTTTGCCCGGTTAGTTTTTGTTTTGAAATCAGTGTTGGAAAAAATCATCTTCGCTAAGATCAAATGCATGGGGGTCTTCGTAGCCACTTGGTTACGCGTTCGCTTACTAAGCGATCGATCGTGAGTTCAAACTCAGGGCCCTCAATTGACCATCTTTGTGTTGTTATAGAATAACTACGTCCACGCAAACATCATCAGCTATGGAGATCGATCCACGGTGGAACAAAGATCGATTCATCCATACAACTGCTCTGCTCTGCAAGAAACATCGGGCTGCTGTTCTATAAATAACCCAACAATGATCAATATCAACTGTCTCCGCTGTCCGGTCTGCTGAACAATGGAAGAACAGATAGAATACCCTTACGCCTACATGGCTACTACAGTGTAATTTACCATAATGTAATGGAACATAAAACCTAACGCCTAAATGGCTACTTCTACTACTGTGTAATTTACAATTTATAGAAACATAAACATATGTACATGTACACGATAAAAACCCGGCTCTGTTACAGATAAAATGCTAATGAGCCTGACAAATAAATAAATGGGATAAAAAAAAAATCAAATGCATAGATTTTCGAGCTAGGTTGCATCGAAAACCTATATATTCCAAATGAAAATTAAAATGACAGATCCATGCAACCATTGAATATGAGTAAATGAACTTTTGTCCTTCAATATGTTTTGATGTTTATTTTTTCCACCCAGTGTCATTTTCATCTTGGTTATCGGAAACGTTAGAACTGAATTTCATTTCATCCAAATGAATATCAGCTGTTGTTAACTTCTAACCTGAGGCTGCTGTGTGCGGTTGGGTTTTGCAGTTGCCGGATACCATAATCGGAAATACCTTATGAAATTCCTGATGTCGCAAATGACTTGACGGTAGCTAAAACCACTTGTTGTATCCATTCTGCATATGCCGTTGCTACCGTCTCGCCAAATAAAATTTGTTTTGAACTTAAATTCACTGCCAGAACGAATATCGTTTCGGATGTGATGAATATCAATTTGTTGCTTTTGATACCCAAAGTATAAATAACAGCGAAGTTATGAACCCCACTTATTGTCGCATTCATTCATTATAGCAAATTTGTTCATGCAACAGCGATATGAACAAAATGAACTCGTTTGTTATTGTCATCAATATAATGAGGGCAGTGTGTTTCAAGCTGAAAAAAGTCATTTACACTGGAAAAAAATCATATTCGTTTCTCGTGAATATTTGTTGATATTCTAAAACACTGTTTGAAATACAATACCGCAATATTTCAAGCCTACTACACTTTTTCTGTTGTTGTTGTTGTGCCATTGTTTTCTGTTGGTTGTTTTCTGTGGCGATTTATTCCGGGAACCCCATCCAATGTGACGTCTTCTGAGGCTAGGGTTACCTGTCCTGATTTTCTTTGACATGTCCTGATTTTCAGATCTTTTTGGGGCGTCCTGATTTTCATAGGAAAATTCAATTTTGTTTCAGAATCAGAATTATTTTCAGTGTATTATGTGGCTTGTACTTCGGTACTATTGCGCTTGATGTTTGATGACTCTGTAACCGCCTAAAAATTTCCTGTGCTCGTAAAAAGACAGAAGCCATCATCTCCGGAGTATTTTTACCGAATGGATCGCCCAAGAAATATGTAAAATAAATTAATTTTACGTGTTTTTATCTATTTATAATTCGAAGAATCACAATGGTATCCCTACTACAGGGTTAAATTGATGGTGCTCACAGAGATAATCTCAAACACAGTAATCACACAGATTTTTGATTTCTGCTGCTCTTTTCTACAAAACAAGAGAACAACATTGGCGCTTGAACAAGAAAAAAGTTAAACGTTGCCCCATGCATTTTAGTACCACTAAAACCATCTACTAGTAACCCTTTAAATATTACTTGTACACCCAATATTTGAAAGAATTCTTTTGTTCTTCGTCACACCTGAGTACTTGCCTCTGTTATTTTCCGGGATTATTTTTCTCTAATTCCCTGACCCACACTGCAAAAGATGTTTCACGCCATGAATTTGTGTAAATGCTAGAGTGCTATCCCTATAAATAAAGTTGTTTTAAAGAAGAAAAGCTTCGAAACTATTACATTTTATTTTCTCTATCCACCGTCCGTGCTAACGAGAGCAGCTATAAGTACGAACACAATAATTGAGATTGGACATGTAAAAAAGATGTTCATAGGAAAAGTCAACCTCAATTTATGGCCGTACATAATGCTTGGTACCTTTTCCACCCACTTTTTGCTCATTCTGTAAATGCCTGTAGGTTACACGTAACAAAAACACAATTTCAGATGCAGTATTTTGCGCATCGTAGACAAAGCAAATAATCTCAACTGAAACCAATAACTGTTCCCCGGAGGTTCGTATACATTTCGAATTGCTCAGAGAGACTAGATCGATGTTTATGTGTTCCACAATTCAGTCGTTATGCCTTTAAGATAAAATTCTACTGTTTAAAAAAAAAGTTACATTTTGGAGAGAAATCATTTGAATTTTTTTTTTCATGAATATAAACAAATTATAATGACAAATTATTCGATTGTTTGAATTTTTTGACATGTTTTTGGACAAAGATAAACCAATTGTTCCTTCACATTGAAGGCGATAATTATCAGTGCCAAAACGCATTCAATGCATTTTATTCTTCAGTCTGAAAAAATATCAGTCTGGATTTGAGTCGGGAGTTTTCTCGCACCTTCTCCCAACTTGTGAGGTGCGTGAAAGTCCTATCCCTCGCAGTTGACAGTATTTTTGTTTATTTGTTTATTTGTTTGAATTTAAATTCATCTGACAACATCGTTTTAATGAAATAAAATACTTATAACTAGTTAAAAACACATTAATACATGACATTAAGCACATTAGAATTCTCGATCCTGTTTCTGAAGCGTTGTGACGGTTCTCCGAAATCAAAAAAAAAGTTCTACTAATGAAAATATCCTTATCATTCCCGTTATTGGTTCATGCTGACCAAACGTTGAACGATGCGGGAACGGTTGCAGCAAATACGAGGATCGTAGGATTCGGCTGGGAGCGCGAAAGTTAACCATCTCTAGCAAGTTAGGTGCATCTAATTCACTACAAATTAGTTTGGCAACGAAAATGGCTTGTTGAATACGTCTACGACGTTCAAGCGTATCCAGATTCAGTAATCGACATCTAGCTATATATGGCGGCAGATTCCGTGGATCACGCCAAAGTAGATGCTGGAGCGCTCTACGGATGAAGCATTTCAATCCTGAAGCTCCACATGTGTTGGTTGGTAAGGGCTCTAAACTACCGGTGCGGTTTCAAGAATTGGCCTTACAAGAGAACAGTAGAGTGACTTCAGGCAGTAAGGATCGGTGAAGTCCCTAGATATTCTTGGAATGAACCCAAGCTGACGATTAGCTTCAGTGATCAGCGCAGAGCGGTGTGCGTCGAAGGTGAGTTTAGAGTCGAGCGCTACACCCAAGTCGTTGACCTGACTTTCTCTGTCCAAGATGATATCATCAATCATGTACTCAAATATAATTGGCTGTCTTTTTCGATAAAAGCTCATGATCACACACTTAGTAATGCTGATGGTAAGTTTGTTCAGCCGGCACCAGCATACGAACTGTTCAAGAAAGCTCTGCAACCGAAGGCAATCCTCGAGAGTTTTGATAGCCAGATAGATCTTCAAATCGTCTGCGTAGATCGATACACCGCCGGATGCGAGAATAAGCGACACGTCGTTGTAAAATATCGCAAACAACAGTGGCCCTAGATTGCTGCCTTGTGGAACTCCCGAACAAACAGCAAACGGATATGAAGTGTGAGACTGGAGCTTAACACGGAGCGTCCTTCCAGAAAGGTATGACCTCAGCCAGTAGATGAATCCTTCAGAAGCACCAAGACGAGATAGTTTACTCAACAGGATGCGGTGGTCAATTCGGTCGAAAGCGGCTTTTATGTCGGTATAAATAGCATCAACTTGAGCTCGTTCTTCAAGGCGGTTGACACAAAACGATGAGAACTCTAGAAGATTTGTGCTAACCGAGCGTCCCGGCATAAAACCATGTTGTATTGGTGAGATATAGCTCTTCACTTCGAAGAAGACAACATCGTTCACGATCATCTCAAATATCTTAGATGCGACAGAAAGGCTGGTTATCCCGCGATAGTTGATCACGTTGCACTTATCTCCTTTTTGAAGACGGGAAACATATAGGAGTGCTTCCACACATCTGGGAAGATTCCTTGATCCAGCGAAACTGTGTAGATACGGGAGAGTGGCAAAGCCAAAGCTGATGTACAGCGACAGAAAACTGTTGCTGGAATGCCATCTGGACCAGGAACTGTTGAACATTTCAACTTTTTTACGCTTCTCTCAATCATCTGTGGAGTAACAGCGAATGACCGCAAGTCTATTAAAGCCTCCGGAACATTAGCTGCAGCACATTCGGCTTCGGACGGGGTGGCTGCATCGGCTACAAACCACTGAAACAATGTGTTTTGAGAACAAATCACACGTTTCAGGAACAGAGGACGACTCTCGATCTCCCAAGAACATCTTAGACGAGATATCTGCAGTTTTCCGCTTGGAGTTGTTGGCGTCATATACATATGGTTATGTAAAAATCTTGTACCCAGCAATCGTTGTTTGCGAAAAATGTGGAGCTTCATTGAACGAAAAGGGCTCCAAAAAGTTTACAGAGATGCTGCTCCAAGTGAAACAATGCGCCGTCATTGGATCTGGTCACGGTTTTCGAAGGCAATTCCGATGTTGACCATGTGAAGAATAAAAAAACCGATTGATTTGTAGATAGCCTCAGACAGGGATACCATCTGGTTGGAATCAGGACACCTGTCACAGTTACGATTATGACCACACCATCGTGGTTCATTGAGATATAAATAAACAAAAACTAGTGACGAAACGGATATCAGTTTGGCCGGATACCGGATATCCCGTAAATTTCGAGGCCGGGTAGCCGGATATCGAGAAACCGGATATTCGGTTTTATATTAGCAAATACAAAATTAAGAGAAACGGCATGTGACATGGTGCAAATAGAGCGTTAAATGTAAGAAAGAAAGAAAACACATTTTGAAATGAAAATTTTGGACAAAGAATAAATGTTTCGTTTAAAATGAATATTCTATTTATAAGTAGATTTTTGTAAGTTGTTTAGTTGATTCTAATACTGTCCGAGTAAGAGTAATAGTTACATGCAATCAATTATTTTCATTGAGATTGTGAATAAACTTAGAACTATTTTCAGGGATTGTAGCCTGAGAGGGGGTACACTTACTTCACCACAAATCGAAGTTATAATGATCGGCGACACATTCACTAATGAGTCATCAAACGTCAAGTGCAATACACTGCGTTTCACATCTATAGAACCTATATTTTTTTCTGAGTTTCCAGAAATATGTAAGAAGTCAGTTGAATTGAAGTACAGGCAAACCTTTTTTGTGCGAGGGATAGGGACCGCACAAAAAAGTCGCTTAAAAAAATCGTGCAAAACTTCATCAGCAGCTTTAAAATATCGTGTTCGGTACACATTTTGAAAAAAACTTTTTTTGTGCGGTAGATGGGGACCCCATAAAAAAAGTTTCCCCCAAGAAAATAACTCAAATCCACGCCATTCACCGTTCAATTTGCTTTTGTTTCCCTGCTTTGCGATGGAACTCTTTGCCTTTTCAGTTGCGGTGCAAATTTGCTTCAATTCATACACCGCACAAAAAAAATCGCACAAAAAAACCGCACAAAAATTTCACAAAAAAAATTCGCACAAAAAAAACCGCACAAAAACAGGTTTTACTGTATATAGTGTAAGATATAACAACTATCTTCATTTAAAAGACTGGAACTTCAGGCGCGGAACATTCAAAAAACAAAAATTCCAGGGTTTCATAACTATAGAACAAGATGGAAAAGCTCTCACTCATTTACAAAATTAACGTCAACTTCACATGAATTACAATAAGTTTCTGATTCGTAAGTCATCCTTAGTTCTCAATCAGTTCAAATAACCAATTCGGGATAGTTTTGACCAAGCTGCGCCATGTTGTAGTGTGTATCTCGTTCTACGCAGAGGACACTGCTCGTTTAAGCTCTTCAAATCACTCATACTGCTTGTAAGCTGCATCTACTATTCGTACGATCATTCCTCATAAGTGCTTGATAGGGTTTTGATCACGTAAACAAGCTGACCAGTCCGGAATATGAAGCCCGTATTCAATAAACCATGCCTTAACTTTCCGGATTCTATGAATTAATGCCAAATTACCCAATTATCAAATTTGATGTAGATGTTTTTGATGTAAAATCAGCAGTAAATAATTCTGAAGTACTTCTTTGTACTTTGTTCATTCGTGTTGATGGTAAGCTACCTAAACCAGGCCTTTTTGAGAAAATTCTCCCCAAACCATAAAAATCCCATCTCCAAAGCTGCGGGTCCAAAAACTAATGTGGAAGCTGATGCCATGAGTTTCACTATTCCAGGAGAACTTTTCTGAAAAAAAAAAAAAACTTGAATAAAATTTCTTCATACTGGTAGAACTTACGGAACGTGTCATGTAATTATTCGACTTGTAACTTTGCAGACGACAGTTTGATGGTTTGAGGAACTATATTTTCAAAACGGCCTGGTTCAGATAGCTTTTTCATCAACACCAATGTACAGTCAGAAGTGCAATGAAGTACTTCAGAATCATTTACTTGTGTTTTTGCATAAAAAATACCCTGATAATTGGGCTCTGCGTAGAATGAGATGCACACTACAACATGGCGCAACTTGGTCAAAACATCCCATCACCTGGCACCAACCATCTGGAAACTCAGAAAAATTAGTGGTACTATAGTTGTGAAACGCAGTATAGTGCCGAAGTACAGAAGTGGATGCTTTTCAGATCAGCCTGTAATGTTTTATTGTTGTTTTCAAACTTCTGTTTCAATAATATGGCTAAATCTAAATACCGCTATGAGCTACCGACACTTATGAATCACATATGCAGCGTTGGCCTCATAATCCTTATGTTCTTTTTCCCTAACCTAATAGATAGAAGATATAAGAGTGCGTTATTTCACCTGAAAAGCCGTTTCCACTTTCGAACAAAGATCGATTTCGCTAGAGCAACCATCGAATGGAATAACAACGCTTATTATGATGTAATTGTAAAACATATGGGAATTGAATTGTTCCGAATTTTCCGACCTTCCATCAGAGTTTTACGAAAATTTTCCGATTTTTCTCTCCGTTGATCTACGGACAGAGACGAATACAACAAAATAAAGGCAACTCAAATCGGACCATTCCTTCCTCGGGTTTCGCGCTAAGCAACACATTTGGGCTTCCATTTTTATTTATATAGATATATTTTTTCGTAATAAAATTTATTCTGAGGTCAATGCAATGGGGACGAAGGCGAAGAGAGGATAAGGAAGCGAGGTGGCCCCAAGCCGCCGAGGTAACGCAATCCGAGCCGGCCGCCACTCGCAAGCAAACCTGTGTTCCATCGATTGCCTGCTTGAAACATAGGAGACGGTCCTTTAGTTAGATTCGACCGAGCGTTAGCGAGTTAGCATACGTTTACCCGGCAATTTTTCGCATTGAAATATGGATGATATATCTCAAAGCAAAAATCCATTCGAGTAAACGTTCCATCCATGCAAATGTTATTCGAGTGACCTTGTTTCTCGAAAATGCCCTAGAATCTCGTTGTGATATAATACTGTTCTTTTATCTCCTCACAACGCATTATCTGTCTTTTAGTATTGTTTATTAACAAAATTCAATATTTCATTCTATTTTATGGCGACTGCTTGGAATTGACAATTAAGAAAGTTGGGTTACGTGATCCAAATGGTTGAATAATGTTCATAGCCGAATTTGAAAGTCCATCATTCATACAAAATTATTAATTTAATCAATATCAAAGTGAAACTATTGGGTTGGGGAAAAAGAAATGTCTTATATTGTCAATATATGGCAACACTTAAACATATATTGTGTTGTACTTATCGCATGGGGTCATACTATACGGCTATTTAAAGACGACAATCTGTGTTACAAGTGTCGTTTTGACAGTGTTGTGATTGTCCTTTTCAGTCTCAAGTTATAGCGCGTCAAAGATGGAATCCACCAAGCAAGAAATTCGCCATATTTTACGTTTTTACTACCTGCGAGATAAAACTGCAACGAAGGCAGTCGAAAAAATTCATGTAGTTTATGGACCCGATACTGTAACGATTCGCACAGCACAGCGTTGGTTGATTGATTTCGTTCTGGTGTAGTGGCTGTCGAAGATACACCCTGTACTGGCAGGCCAATCGTCGTGGAAACCGATAAAATCGTTGATATCATCCAAGTTGACCGGCACGTGAGCACTCACTAGATTGACCAGGAACTGGGTATAGACCATAAAACCGTTTGGAACCATTTGCAGTAGATTGGATTCCAAAAAAAGCTGGATGTATGGGTGCCACACGAGTTGACGCAAAAAAATCTTTTAGATCGAATCAACGCCTGCGATGCACTGCTGAAACGGAGCGAACTCGACCCATTTTTGAAGAAGATGGTGACTGGCGATGAAAAGTGGATCACGTACGAAAACCTAAAGCGAAAAAAGTCGTGGTCGAAGCCCGGTGAGCCGGCCCAAACCATCGCCAAGCCCGGATTGACGGCCAGGAAGGTTTTGCTGTGTGTTTGGTGCGATTGGAAGGGAATCATCCACTATGAGCTGCTCAACTACCAGACCCTCAACTCGGTTCACTACTGTGAGCAGCTTGACCGTTCGAAGCAGGCGATAGACCAGAAGCGGCCAGAAATGAACAATAGGAATGGTGTTGTTTTCCACCAGGACAATGCTCGGCCTTACACATCTTTGATAACCCGCCAGAAGCTACGGGAGCTCGGATGGGATGTCCTATTGCACCCACCGTATAGTCTGAACTTGGCTCCAAGTGATTATCATCTCTTCCGGTTCATGCAAAACGCTCTAGTTGGCCTCAAAAGAGGCTTGCGAAAACCGGGTGTCTGAGTTTTTTGCAAATAAGGAGGGGGGTTTTATAAGGGGGGGATAAATAAAGTTTCGAACAAAATGGCGCATATTTGACTTAAATTGGATAATTTAAAGTATGTTAAATAAAGCGTCAAATTTCGATCAGAAATATGACATTTCTTTTTCCCCGACCCCCTCTCTCTCTCGTTTTTGGTCTACCCACGCAATATATGAGTTTTTGGGTACCAGTTAATGTATGAATGTGATCATTTTAATAACGCATATCAGGTTTAATAAATATTATACATTCTAATCAAATATAGCTGTAAATAGTTAACTTAAGTTAATATTACTATCGGATATATGATGCATTCGGATAAATGTTATTGTGTTTACCCAAAAAAAAAAATACTTTGAAGGAATGCACTTTTCCAAATGTGAAGGGTGTGTCACATCAAATTGCATCACGGAAAAAACGCTGTAGAAATTCGCCCAGTAGACCAATCCTTTTGAAAATTTTAGACAGTAAAATAAAAACTATTAAACAACTTTTGGCATTTTCTTTTTATTCATACTTCGAGCCCAAGCCCGTATGCTCGCACCTTCCTCTTTACCCCGTCCATAAGGTTCTGTACAACGTCAGGTTGTAGTTTTTTTGAACAGAAATCCATTTTCTCTTGAATTCCGCCTCCGATTTGACAACTTTTGGGTTCTTCCGGAGGGCCTGCTTCATAATCGCCCAATATTTCTCTATTGGGCGAAGCTCCAGCGCGTTGGGCGGGTTCATTTCCTTTGGCACTAAGGTGACCCCGTTGGCTTCGTACCACTCCAACACGTCATTTGAATAGTGGCACGAAGCGAGATCCGGCCAGAAGATGGTCGGGCCCTCGTGCTGCTTCAATAGTGGTAGTAAGCGCTTCTGCAGGCACTCCTTAAGGTAAACCTGCCCGTTTACCATGCCGGTCATCACGAAGGGGGCGCTCCGCTTCCCGCAAGAGCAGATCGCTTGCCACACCATGTACTTTTTGGCAAACTTGGATAGTTTCTGCTTGCGAATCTCCTCCGGAACGCTGAATTTGTCCTCTGCGGAGAAGAACAACAGGTCCGGCAGCTGACGAAAGTCCGCTTTGACGTAGGTTTTGTCGTCCATTATCAGGCAATGCGGCTTCGTCAGCATTTCGGTGTACAGCTTCCGGGCTCGCGTCTTCCCCACCATGTTTTGCCTTTCGTAACGGTTAGGAGCCTTCTGAACCTTGTATGTACGCAGGCCCTCCCGCTGCTTGGTCCGCTGGACGAATGAACTTGACAAATTCAGCTTATTGGCGACATCCCGGACCGAACTTCTCGGATCACGTCTAAACTGCTTAACTACACGCTTGTGATCTTTTTCACTGACGGAGCATCCATTTTTGCCGTTCTTCACCTTCCGGTCGATGGTTAGGTTCTCGAAGTATCGTTTTAGTACTCTGCTGACCGTGGATTGGACGATTCCCAGCATCTTACCGATGTCCCGATGTGACAACTCCGGATTCTCGAAATGAGTGCACAGGATTAATTCACGACGCTCTTTTTCGTTCGACGACATTTTTCCAAATTTACGAAAAATTGACAGTGAAGCATGGCCAACGTGATCTATACACTCTTATCTGATTATAAGCGAAAGCTGAAGATATAATTCCTAAAAATTAAATTTCTACAGCGTTTTTTCCGTGATGCAATTTGATGTGACACACCCTTTATTTAGAATGCTTTTAATTCAGCCTTATGTATATAATCCTTGGATAGAATCTTTCATCAAATATACAAAGCAAACAATCTGGTGAAACGTGACGTATATGCTGGCAGTTTGTAAAATCCAAGCTAATGGGAAATAGATTACACTTAATCGTACGCTTGTTCCTTCGCACTTATGTGCATCACTTAGAGGACTTTAAGCGCTGAGAGAATGGCACTTTATTTACACGTGCTGGAATGGATTTATGCATCGCATGCACACTCGTGCTATTGACGAATTCATGATCATAGCGGGCGGGCGGGCTTCCATAGGGTGAGCGAAGTGATTCTCGGAATGGAGCACAAGGGATAGAAATATCGAAAGCCTATTCAATATATGATTAATTCTTGATAAGACAAACTTGTTTATTGAATTTCATGGTAAGAACCTGGCGTTCCAGCGACCAGTATCAAGTCAAGTATGCCATCATAAAGAACAATGCATCAGAGACTCTCGTTCCAAATTTCGTATGAAATTTACAACTTTCCTTTCACCGTTTTCATATCATCAATGGATGGAATGGACATATCATAAACGCAATACAATTTCAGTTTTCTGCTTCAATATGAAGATATCAGTTAAGCAAACTCATTGAATGCTCTCAAATACCGCTTTTATTAGCAATGCGCGTCAATACTTCAAGAACGGTAATCTTGGTGTCGAAGCCTGGCGTAGCGGAAAACTTTTTAGGGAAACAACAATCCATGAAACAACCTCATCCAAAGGAACGATCCAGAGACGAGAAAACTGATTGTTGTTGAAGGCAACAGATATTGAAAGGCTTCTTTTTGTATGTGAATGAACACTTTTGTTTCAATAGAACCACTCGACTCACTAAACATTTCTCAGTAAGAGAGAAATCTAATGTTAACCTTAATATCTTGTTTTCAAGCCCGAGCATCACTTGGGGAAATATGCAATAAAATGACACCTGCAAACTGTTACTTTTCATTTGTCCATTAGTTACGGCATCACCCTTACGGTGTAGGGAATAATTCTAGTAGAAACATATCCATATCCCCAGCTACACCTTAACGGCCGGAGGTCATGGCGTTTAATTATTACTTAACAGATATTAACACCCCTCGAAGGCATAAAAAGCAATGTTCACTGCACCCTGGCACATCGGAATGCCAGACCGGCACACAAATGTAGCAAAAATGAGCCAGGCAACCGCACAACGCCAAGTGACACCATACTCATTAGAAACAAACTGAGGCAAAACATTCCACCGGTGCTGAAGTGGCCGCTCCGGTATTCGAAAAGATGAGCAGCTGAGGGAGAATCGGCTGGTAGAAGTTGCACTCGTTGCAACTTGAATGAAGACCTAATCCCAGCATGCGAATGCTCCGGCAGCTACATAAATGTTAACGCTGAGCGGTGCTCGTGAGATTGTGTTTATTGGAAAAAAAACGACGAGATTGAAGCGAAGTTAACAAGATTGGAGTTCGAATCAAAGTTGAAAGAATTTCTCCGTGAAGAATGAGAGATGTTTCATTTTTTGACGTACAACTACAGGGTGGGCCATTTAAAGTGGAAGGATTTGTTTTTGCAATAGCAAAGTAAAGAAGTGGAATTTTAATTTTTTTTTTAAATTCATTTATTTTGGTCCAAGGAAATTTGTTCTAACTACTTTTTGATTATGATATCTCGTAAATGACCGCCTCTGGCCTTGACCGCAAAATGTGCCCTTTTTTCGGCATTTTCCATCACTTTGCCCAATGTTTCGGCCGATATGGCAGCAATTTCTTGTCGGATATTGTCTTTCAGCGCAGCCAGGGTCCTTGGTTTACCAGTGTATACCTTGGATTTTAAATATCCCCATAAAAAAAAGTCAGGAGGCGTCAAATCAGGTGATCTCGGTGGCCAGTCATAATCGCCGTTTTTCGATATTAATCTTCCGGGGAACATTTCGCGCAATAATTTGGTCGTGGCAGCCGCTGTATGGCATGTAGCGCCGTCCTGTTGGAACCAGTAATTGTCCAATTCATTTTCACGAGCAAATGGCAATAAAAAATCGGTTATCATTGTCCGATAACGCTCCCCATTCACGGTTACCGTTGCTCCATTTTCGTTTTCAAAAAAGTACGGGCCGATGACTTTATCGGTATAAATGCCACACCACACAGTAACTTTTTGGTCGTAAAGAGGTTGCGTTTCGATGAATTGAGGGTTTTCAGTAGCATAAAACCGACAATTTTGTTTATTCACTCCTCCATTCAAGTTGAAATGCGCCTCATCAGAGATTATGATTTTTTGCCAAAAGCCAAGTTCATTTTTGGCCATTTCGATGGTCCATTTCGCAAAATCAAGTCGACGTGGTATGTCAGATGGGTTAAGTTGTTGAGCCATTTGAATTTTATACGGAAACATTTTCAAATCAACACGAATTATGCGTCGGTGAGTGGTTCGAGCGATGCCTAACTCTTGCGAACGATGGCGACCTGATGTCGATGGAGTCTCTGCAACACTGGCTCGAACGGCATCAATATTCTCGTCGAAACGTCTTGGTCGTTGTCTGGACAGATGACTGGCATTACCAACACTACCAGACGATATAAATTTGGCATATAATCGACGTATAATGTTGTCTCCAGGCGATGTTTTAACTTTATTTTTATTTTTCCACGCACGTTTAGTTAAAACAATTGAGAAGTTATTTTGAATGTACAGCTGAACAATTCCAGCGCATTGTTTAGGTGTGTATGTTAAAATGGTTAAAATTGTACTGAAATGACGCTTCCAACGCGGTATGACATTTGTTAATCTGACATCTCTGTCAAAAGTTATGGGGTTGCCAGATGCTTCCACTTTAAATGGCCCACCCTGTACGTCTACGTTTTTCAGGAAGGGTTCCAAATCAAAAAACAGGTCACGTTTTTATGAAATAAAGTTAACGTTAATAACAATTTTCACAGCGAAATTCTGATGTTTTGCACACCTATGGAATTGGAAGTTCCCTAAAATTTGTTTGATATGCTATACATTACAATTCACTAATCCAAAAACAGTAATTAATGAAAACTGGAGGCACTCTCATTTTCCCATACATTTGTTCTGCCGATTTGTGTGCTTATCTACCCGTACCGTCAATAACGAACAACTACCATACTTTCTGTCCGGTTTCAACATATAGGGTCGGGGAAAAAGAAATGTCGTATTTCTGACCGAAATTTGACGCTTTATTTAACATACTTAAAATTATCCAATTTAAGTCAAATATGCGTCGTTTTGTTCGCTTCCATTTAGAAGGCAACTTCATTATCCCCCCCTTATAAAACCCCCCTCCTTATTTGCAAAAAACTCAGACAGTCAGTTTTCGCAAGCTTCTTTTGAGGTCAACTTAGTATCACCAAGAGCGTTTTGCATAGACCGGAAGAGATGATAATCACTTGGAGCCAGGTCCAGACTATACGGTGGGTGCAATAGGACATCCCATCCGAGCTCCCGTAGCTTCTGGCGGGTCATCAAAGATGTGTGAGGCCGAGCGTTGTCCTGGTGGAAAACAACAACATTCCTATTGTTCATTTCTGGCCGCTTCTGGTTAATCGCCTGCTTCAAACGGTCAAGCTGCTCATAGTAGAGAACCGAGTTGAGGGTCTGGCCATTGTTGAGCAGCTCATAGTGGATGATTCCCTTCCAATCCCACCAAACACACAGCAAAACCTTCCTGGCCGTCAATCCGGGCTTGGCGATGGTTTGGGCCGGCTCACCGGGCTTCACCGCGCGACTTTTTTCGCTTTAGATTGTCGTACGTGATCCGCTTTTCATCACCAGTCACCAGTGCTTGGAAATATCTGTATCACATCAATCTTTTCAGCTGAATTTCCGAACACATTCGATCATTATACCATTGCATTCGGGATACCGAAAATGAACCAACGCCGAATCTCACAATCACAGCCAGCCCCTCTCAACTCATCCAGTTTTGCTCATTCTCTTTTTCGTTCTGTTCTGCGTACACGGAATGTGAGCAAAAAAAAATATCCCTAGTTTTGTCATTCATTGATATTAATATATCAGTTCATTCACTATCAGCATCGTTCTCGGACACTGACAAAACGGAGAAATTCGTTGAGGAAGATAAAGAAGTACAGAATGCTTATAATAGTGACAAAAATTAAATTGTTCAAGTTTGCAAGGTTTCCGTTTTACTTAAAATGCTTTCATTTTACATAGCGAATGTGCAATTCCAATTCCAGAAATGCTTCAAAAGACTCCAATTCCGATGTTTAAAAAATACCGTCTTGACTCAAATTTCAAACATTTGATTTTTGACTCAAATTTCGAACACACGAACATAGAATGGTGGTGTCCAAGACACGACCGCAATGGGAATATTTCGAGCTTCCTTTCGCAAACGGATCAAACTGTGCTATAGGATAAGCGGATGAAATTGCCAACATCCAGCTTTGGCTGACATGGCTGCATCCGCTACTCGGATCGATTCTGCAAAATGCCTCCTTGCCGTCCAAGCCAATGCAATCCTTAACTGTGAGTGTGTATACAGATCTTGCTCTTTTGTTGGCATTTCCGCTTGCGCCACCGATTTGCGTTGCCCTTTCGGAGTAACTTCAAAAATAACTGAATAAGCAAGGCACTGACTCAATGAGAAAATCACACACATATCGGGATATTGAAAATGAACAGTCACAACATTCCTGAAAATTCAAAGGCAATGAATAATTGTGAATGAATTCTCATGACTCGAGCTTCAAGAAAAGCTCAGATAGCACAGAATGAATATGAATGAACACAGTTGTAAATTTGTTTGCCGTCGAATGAATGACAGCAGCATCGACAAGCAAAATAAACGCGTTACACTGATAAATATATATTTTCAATATTACTTAACAAGCTCAATATTTCCAAGCCCTGTCAGTCACCATCTTCTTCAAAAATGGGTCGAGTTCGTTCCGTTTCAGCAGTGCATCGCAGGCGTTGATTCGGTCTAAAAGATTTTTTTGCGTCAACTCGTGTGGCACCCATACATCCAGCTTTTTTTGGAATCCAATCTTCTGCAAATGGTTCCAAACGGTTTAATGATCTATACCCATTTCCTGGCCAATCGAACCAGTGCTCACATGCCGGTCTACCTGGATGATTTCAACCATTTTATCGGTTTCCACGACGATTGGTCTACCGGTACGGGGTGTATCTTCAACAGCCACTACACCAGAACGAAATCGATCAAACCAACGCTGTGCTGTGCGAATCGTTACAGTATTGGGACCATAAACTACACGAATTTTTTCGGCCGCCTTCGTTGCAGTTTTACCTCGCAGGTAGTAAAAACGTAAAATATGGCGAATTTCTTGCTTGGTGGATTCCATCTTTGACGCGCTATAACTTGAGACTGAAAAGGACAATCACAACACTGTCAAAACGACACTTGTAGCTCATATTGCACATGTTGTCGTCTTTAAATAGCCGTATAGGATGACCCGATCCGATAAGTACAACACAATATATGTTTAAGTGTTGCCATATATTGACAATATACGACATTTCTTTTTCCCTTACCCAATATTACTAACATAGACAATAAGAAAAATTGTCAAAATATTGAACTCTCGGCCCGTCAGGCTAACGCCATATGAGCTATGATAAAAATATATATTTTGGAAAAAAAAATCGAGGGGTTGTTTCCAAGACACGATCGCTTAGGACATAGGACTACGAAATCCTTTTTTTGTTGTAATTTGTTGGTCTTTCATTTCGGATATTATTTACGAATACGTTGATATTTCATAAAAAACTCCTTAGCAAAAAGTTCCGGGACCATGAATAGGTTTAATGGCTTGTGTGGTTCTGTAGAATCATTTCAAGAAGCAACGATTCTTTCTTGCCTTTGCGAGAACAATACACTAATTGGTCATATGTAGCAATTTGTTTCTTTATATCAATGCACGCATTGCACTGAATATTTAACGAGAGGCATCTTCCGTGCATCGCCATTCAACAAGCATCAAACACGCGTCTA
Organism: Toxorhynchites rutilus septentrionalis; assembly: GCF_029784135.1. Classification (NCBI taxonomy): domain Eukaryota; kingdom Metazoa; phylum Arthropoda; class Insecta; order Diptera; family Culicidae; genus Toxorhynchites; species Toxorhynchites rutilus. The sequence goes on along the minus strand of NC_073746.1, from coordinate 254,040,379 downwards.
ACAGATGCACACAGTGTCAGCGATAAAAATGAAACATCGCGAGAATGACCGTTTATGAAAAATCGTTTTTCGATTCTCGGTCAAAACCGTCAACAAAGCTATGAGCTAGTTGCATCAGAACAGAGCCGATGCACACGAAAGCAAATACGAATTTCAACTAAAAGTATCGAAGGTGTGCTATTCACATGTACAGGAAATGAACAAGTTTTAAGTATCGCGCAACTAAAACAAGCAACACACACAAAGCCAACCGCTGATGGCTAGAAGCGACCTATAATCATTTGCACTGCACCCATGGCTCGGATGGATGCACTGCAAGTGAAATATTCGCTAGCGTTCACAGCTTGAGGGGAAACATAAAACGAGGACACAGAAAGATTCTGAGAATTTTCCTCAGAGGAGATGCAATACTTATACGCTAGCGACAGGTTACTTACTATGCAAGAGTGGAGTTTACTTTGCAAATATTCTCTTTTCGCTATCCCTCATCGTTGTTTCTATTCTGGTGGCTGCATAAGCTGCCCGTTATTGACAGCTCTGTTCGGGAAAGCACACAAATGGACAGAACAAATGTATGGGGAAATGGGAATGCTTCCAAGTTTCATCAGTTTAAACCATATACATACTATGGGATTTCAATATATAGCATATCAAACAAATCTTGGAAAATTTCCTATTCGATTGGTAAGTAAATCGTTAAAATCCGTTCGCAGCAAAAATAGTTATTAACGTGACCTGTTTTCTGATTTGGCACCCTTAATGTAAGACGTACTCCTACTCAAAAAAAACAAGCAAATAGGATTCCGAACAATTCTGTAGGTCTACGTCAACAATGCGGTCGTGTTATGAACAACACTCGAATACACTTTTAAATTTTTGTTCTCGAATCCAAGATGAAGCTCGATGAAAAGTTGCAACCCGTCGGCTTTCGTACCTTCAGATGAAAGGCTTGCGTGTTGTTTGACAAGAATGACTCATAATCAGAGCAATGCTTAATAATCTTTAAAAATTACTGCCTGAATTCGGAATCGGTAATTGCAACTTTGAGAGCACTTACTCCAATTTCCGGCCGTAATAATCGTCCCAGCCGGCAGGCTGTGCATTGTCTATTGACCAAATTTGAGTCTACATTTTCGCTGTTGGATGTTCCCGTGCCAACAAGAAGCCACCCCAAACGAAGCAACGAAAATATTGGGCTACAATATTAACTCAAGAACTAAAGTAAATTGACCTTATGAAGCGTCGAAACTTCTCCGATTGGTGAAAATGGTGACTTTCATCACAGAATCATCTTAAGCGATTAGGTTCATTTCTGACTAAATGCTGTTTGGTGTGGTTTTCATGCGGGAGCAGTGATTTGGCCGTATTTCTTCGTCGATGAGAACGACCGTCATGTTACCGTCAATGGAGAGTGCTATCGCGACATGTTGGAAGACAAGACAGTGCCACTTGCCACACAGCGCACGTTACAATGGATTTACTATAAAGTAAATTTGTGGAACGTGTTATTTCGGGAGATGGGCCTGTCGAATGCTCGCCTCGTTCGTGCGATTTGACGCCATTGAACTTCTTTTTATGGGCTATGTCAAGTCACTGGTCTATGCCAACAAACCAGCAACTTTAGTTGAGCTCAGTGACAACACCCAACGCGAAATTCGCAACATTCCGATCGAATTCAGCGGCCGAGTAATGGGAATTGGGTCTAACAGATCGATTATTGTAAACGGGCTCGTGGTGGTCATATGACCGAAATCGAATCTTAAAATGTAAGAATTGAACTACAACCAGAATAAATTTTACTTAATATCCCAAAAACAAAAAGTTGGCAAGTCCTTAATGAAAGACCCGTTACATCGAATTATATTTTTGAGTTCTCTATCAAATTGGGATATGGGTTCTGCGTATTTTCATTATATATTGCATAACAACATATAAAACTCTTCCAATTTTCTCCCCCATAGTCACCTTTTCGTACGCCGTGGCTGTTTCATGGTCCAGCAGCACCCATAACAGTTGCAAGCGCTTAAAACTCGATTAGGAACACGTCGACAGAGAACTAGACCGTGGTTGACGTTACATTAAATTATGTGCAGTGGCGAGTAACATCCTTCCAAGAGCCTTTCTGGTGCAGAGCACGGTGCAGCTTCCGCCTCCGTTCCGGCAGCAAAATGTTTAAGATAATACTCGCTCTGAGTGTAATCATTAGTTTCTATGGCACTCGTACCGTTTCGCATGAACCTGTGTTAAGCCGCTGTCTCCTGCACTTCAGCTCACCCACTCTTCCTCGTGGGCTCACTAGTACGAATCCTGTACTAGATTGCGAGAGTGAAACAAAGAGTGAGGATAACCAGCTGTTCACCGAGGGCGGCCTAAAGTGATAATCAATGAATGAAGTACTCTACAACCGCCACATTTGAGCGTGTTCCACACAAGCATTGAATAACACATTCTCTCGAAAGGAATGTACAATCTGTAATGGTAAAATACATGATACATGTTGAACAGTTGGTGTTCAGTGAGAAATGCGGCGACTTGAAACTGGAATTAAAATGTTGTTTTCTAATAAAATTTTGGGGAACTTCGCCCGTTGGAAGAGGATGATTGACTAACCGTCAAAATCTTCTAAATAGTAAAAAAACGCGCTGTACCAGGTGTACGAGTTGAAATTGTCTGGCTGATGTTTTAGATGTTTCTAGCAGGGTTGTATACATTCTTTTGATTTGACACATAATTGTAATTGTATTTTTTTTTATTTGAAATAAAACTTAACAAACCGTAAAAAAATGAAGAGATTCTGTACGGAACCGGATGAAACTGTGAATACAGATACCGACAACGAATTATGAATTTACCAGGGCCCAAAATCTTCGATGATGAAAAATGAAAATCGACTCTCCTCTCAGTAGTTTCGCTTCGGCATTCGCCGTCAACATAAATCGAGTTGACTAGAAAAGAAATTGACGAGCGTTGAAAGCGAGAATGACTGATGAACTGTACTAGTCAGTGATTATTCTAATTGACGTGACTAAGGAATACAAATCTGCCTCCTCATTCAACTGACTTCAATCCACGCTCTACTTCCCCCATGACCCGATTCTCTTTACCCGCTTATACAATCTTATTGACGTAGAACTACGTCTTTCAGGAAGGATGTCAAATCAGGTCACGATTTCGTGAAATAAAGGTAACGTTAATAACTATTTTCACAGCGAACAAATTCTGATGAAATTCTTTAAGAAATTCTTTAAGATTTGTTTGAAGTGCTATACATTACAATCCACTAATATCTAAACAGTTTCAATTAATGAAAACTGGAAGCATTTTCATTTTCCCATACATTTGTTCTGCCGATTTGTGTGCTTATCTACCCGTACCGCCAATAACGAGCAACTGATACATTCGTTTCTGTCCGGTTTGAACATATTTGGTATAAATAAGCCATCCGCGATTCGAAGCCACACATTAGAGACGAATGAACTGAAAAGTGTGAATCCTCTTTAATCCTTTCCCGTACAACATCGAGTCTCATTCGTGGGTACTTGAATAACATAGGACGCTAGAACGTTCAGCAGGCTAGTGAAATCACTTGATGTGTGACGTATTAAATAATACAGGAAGGGGTTAATTCAACACCATCGTCGTGAAGCCCCACCACTTCTCGTGTGGTGGTCATCGAAGCAACATCGTTGCCGGAGAGCGTCGAGCGGGAGAGGATTGTTTTCTCGACAGGTCAAGGGAGAGTGTGGAACACATTTTCTTTCCACAGGGGGCCCTTCTCAGGGCTAGAGGCGAAAAACAAAAATAGAATGGAATGAAAACACAGATGCGAGTGAGCTAGCATAACACAACAAGCGGATGCCTAATGCTGATTTCACACACACATACACACACAGCTCGATACAAGGAGAGGAAGCCCTCTGTATCAAAGTGTGCTACGACAAAAAAGAGCAGCATACGAGAAATTTTTGTGCTAGTGCGGATATGGAAGAGTATCCAAAATTTCGGAATGTAAATATACACTGCATTTATTTAGATACTACGTATCTTTCATGGAAGTATGCTTTCAAATTCCAGCAGGGTAACCTTACTGTTGCGTGTTGTGGGGTTCGATCACATCTCAAGCAAAAGTGTTCATAGTTTGTGATCGATATCTGGGTGGAAAATAGAAAGTATGATGCGAGTTGAACCAAATAAACGAAAGTGCTGATAGCTTTTAACGATTTTGAATCGAATGCATGAGTCGAGTATACTGAAGTAATAAAAAACTAAATAGTTAAAAAGTTAATTTAAAAAATCTATGCATTCTGAAATAATGTCCTATGTGATGAACAAGTGGATTGAATAATATAATTTTGTAGTTCTACGTCGAAAACTACGGTCGTGTCCTAGATACAACCCATTACAATTTTATTTACGTCCATATAAGGTGAAACGAAAAATTGATTTCTAATGCAAAAAAGTAGTTACATCATTAATGGGGGTTTATTGTCTACCCACCGTGAACTTAAACCAACGAACTTAGACAGTTATCAGGTATGCTATAAAGGTCCTCGCGTTAGTATTAGTAAATGGCGTGCAAAATAGCGTGCAGTTTGGGAGTAATTCTAAACAAATTTTAGTTCACTTTGTCTCCGAGTTCAATTTTGTGAAAAAGTGGTTCTAAACACAACACTGCACGCTTTTATATGTCTGAGTAATTTTCGTGTACGACACAAAACATCAAGCTCATCTGTAGTATATGTTAAGCCACGTTGAACTCAAACATCGATACATGCATACCTGATACATGAGAACGAGAAACGAATTTATTTTAAGGGAAGCCACTTTAAAATGCAATGCAGTCCATTTGACGGGGAAGAATGAAATGAGATAGTCGAGTCGTAGAGGGAGATAAAAACTAGACTTCCGACTGAGTCGCCCGTTTAGTCGTTTTGGCGGAGAAACTGCGTGAAGAAGCCAAAAGTCATTTCCGACTGAATACGGATATAGTCAGTCAGACAGTCAGCTGACTATCCTCATTTGACTATGACTATGCCGAGCCCTGATCCTGATCCTAACATAACTTTTTTTCTATAAATGTACTAGCATTTCCACCAAATTTTATCCATAATATAAAATCATCATCAGACACAACACATTTTTCTCACATATTTGATATGTAGAGCACTATGAATATACACTAGAGTGCCAATGAAAATGGCCATCTCGAATTTTCAAAGCGAACATGATTAAAAATGTTGATTCCCACGAAAAACTACCCTGTGCAAAATATCAGCTCAATCGGACTTCATTTACCAGTGTCGCACAGCGGTTTCCTTTACTCCCTCCTTGGGTGGTTTTTCGATTTTCAGAAAACATTTTGAGATCTGCGACAATAGTAAATGAAGTCCGTATAGGCCAATATTTTGCAGATGGTATTTTATCGTGCAAATCAACATTTCCTAGAGAGTCCCGTATGAAAAATCGATATGACGATTTGGCATCCAAAACCATACGTTTTGCCTCGTATTCCGAGAAAACGAGAAGTCCCAGAGTGTCGATTTTTGACCAAAAAAAATTCCGAGATGACAGTAGATCTCGACGTTTCATGCAATTTGAAGACATTTGGCATCAAATTTTTTTTGACGTAGGACTACGTCTAACCGGAAGATATAGGGGGTGAAATGGAAATCTAGGCACTGAACAAGTAGGAAAAAATGCAAGATTTGAAACGCTTATAACTTGAGCATTTCTCAATAGATCGCAAAGGTTTTTGCATCAATTGATAGGAAATATATCTACGCATCTATCATAACGAATAACATTTCATTTTTCTTGAGATAAATAATTCAATAATTGTGAAATATCAAGCATTGTCAAAATGCACTATGTGCCCATTTTTGATTGGTCCATTTTGTGCTACTCAAATCGTACCGACCAAAACGGGCAACCAGAGCAGCAGCGAAATAGAATGAAGCACGATTGGAAAGGAAAAAGGAAAAAAAGAAAGAAACATTGGTCGCAGTCTCACACATGCGTAATTCTCGAGCCAGCCAGTCAGCTTAAAAATCCCCGCACCGCTGCCGTAACGATCATTCTCATTCGAACCGTACACCACATCGGTTCGCATCACAACACATCAACAAACCAACCCAAGCAGCCATGTCTGGTCATGGTAAAGGAGGAAAAGTGAAGGGAAAGGCAAAATCCCGCTCGAACCGTGTTGATCTGGAGTTCCCCGCAAGGGTAGCTAGGCCGAGCGCGTTAGTATCAGTGCATCAGTCCACCTAGCCGGCGTTATATAGTTTCGGCCGCCGAAGTGGAAAAGCTGCTCGCGACGATAAGAAAACTCGCATTCAGAACAGACCACATTCGGTTCGGTGGACATCAAGACAACAACAGGCAGTTGCAGCGAGTGGCAAACGCAATCGCAAAACGACAGCAGGTAGCGGAAGAAAAAAGTTTGTTCTTTATACAATCTGCTTTGGTGGCAAAACCAGAACAAGGCGGCATCGAGGGCGTTCGAAATGGTTTTTCTTAAAACCACGAGTACTAAGTTTTCTAAATTGGAACCATTCCATAAAACACGGCGCTTTTCAGGGCCAATAAACCTTCCAAAAAAGAGTTTAGGAAATACAGTTCAATGCTTTCTAAAACATTATCCAAAATAATAATAAAACACAAATTGATTTTTTCATAATTTGTTTGCCAGGATCTGATGAGTATGTAAATTTGGCAGTTGTTCTGAGCTTATTGATTTTCACCAATTCTTAAATTGTTTCTAGATTGAAAGTACAGTAATTTACACTTATCTCGACATTTAGCTAATTGGACGGACCTGTAATGCGACATATTTAGTTGGACATTTTTGTAAACATAGAGTTCGGGGTCCATATTATGACCCCACGTTGAAAGTCGACACTGTATCACTGTCATCGCAAATGATCAATTACAGGTTAAAATTACCTCCAATCCGATACTGAGTGGTGGTAATGCGACGTGCCATTGAATGTAATTTACTGTAAATATGTCACAAGCTGGATGGGAAGAAATTTTCCAACTGTGAAAGCTGTGGCGAGTGGCAAATGCAATCACTAAACAGAAAGGTTTAGCCGAACAAGATGGGGATATCGAGTAATAACAAAACAATAAACTCTTTAGATTGAAGATAATTTTGTGATCCGGAAAAGGACCCTTTTTAGCCTGCATGTGAATCCAACGAGCGAACATATCGTAATGAATGTATTTTTTTGCCATCGCTCCCTTTTAACGCTCATTCGTTCGTCTCGTTGGACTCGCCCCTCTGGCTGAGTCTGCCGATTTGTCTCTATCCTGTGAGTGTGTACCGCTAGAGTATAAAACACGCGGACCCCAACAAAATATCTTATTTTCTTTCAAACCATATACTCGTGTGGTTGTACGGCATCGGCATCGTGGACGTAACAAAGGAGGACAAGTTAAGGGAAAGGCAAAGTCTCACTCGAACCGTGCAGGTCTCCAGTTCCCTGTTGGTCGCATTCACTGATTGCTCCGCAAGGGTAACTAGGCCGAACGGATTGGTGCCGGAGCACCAGTATACCTAACAGCGATTATAGAGTTTCGGCTGTCGGAGTGCTCGAGTTAGCTTGCAAAGCTGCTCACGACAATCAGAAAACCCGCTTCAAGAACAGAGCAGCTTCGGTTCGGCGCTCATCAAGGCAACAATTAGTTTCAGTGAGTGGCAAAGTGTTTCTCCGGCACGTCGCATTAAATGTAATTTACTAAACAACATGTCACAAGCTGGATGGGAAGAAATTTTCCAACTGTGAAAGCTGTGGCGAGTGGCAAACGCAATAGCTAAACAGGAAGGTTTAACCGAACAAGATGGGAATATCGAGTGATAACAAAAACACAACACCAAAGGTTCTTTTAAGAACCATCAACATATTCATAAAGAGTAAAAAGTAAACTAATCCATTTTTCAGGTAGATAGGTAGGTATTCACGTAGGAGAAGAAAATAAAACAATATATTTAAAATATATATTTAACAAAAGCTGTCCCCTTTGTATAGTCCTACGTCACTCCGGTTATGTCCCCGACATTACCCACCCGTCTTTTTCGAAAACCCCGATTTCCTTTACTTCCCCCTTGGGTGATTTTTCGGTTTTCAAAAAACTCAAACTTTGACCGCCATGCGACACTAGTGAGTAAAGGTGGGGACAGAATGCCGCGCTATGCGTCGCGTTGCGACAATTGTGCTTTGACACTTCATTTTAAATATGAGTGTTTCCATTTAGTCGAACACAATAATGCGTTGCGTCATTAGCATCGTTGTACTAAACGCTAACATTTGTTCTAAACTGCTTGCGCCGAATTCGCGATGACAGTGGCATGGTGTCGACGTCTGGTGGCAACTTCAAATTAGGGGCATAATTTGGGTCCCGAATTCGTTAGTGTAATCTCTATCAGATTAGAAGACACGAAGCCGGTTTTTAAATTCTAAAATTTGAATGAAAATTTTCACATCATGTTATTCGATTACTTGAAACACGTGTTTCTGACATTCATTCAACCATATGGCTAAACAATTCCAACATTGTGTCTGAATTTTTTCATCATAATATAGAGTTGTCTTCACAAATAATTTTCGTATGAGACTTTTTCAGCACCTGCTAACAAAAATGTTTTTCAGTTAAATAGAATACCAGTTTGATATGGAAAAGCTAATTTAATTCATAATTTACTTTTGAAAACATGTTCATTCCGACTGCAAATCAGCTATTCTTTCACGCTCCCCTAAACTAGTAAACGAAGCTCACTATGTCGGATATGTCAATGTGTTGTTTTTAAAAACATTCAACTGATCCGTGGACACAACAAGATTTTCATACGACTTTTATTTTGTTTTTGTTTACATGACAAGTGGTGACGCGAATGCTAGATTGTGACTGCAAATCAACAGACTGCGTCGGGCGAATGTTTTAGTACAAAACGCAAGCAATGGCAGCTGATGAGAAGCAACGCACAACGCGACATTCTGTTTCCACCTTAAATCCGATTGCGCTGATATTTTTATAGGGTAGTTTTTTGTGGGAATCAACATTTTTAATCATGTTCGCTTTGAAAATTCGAAGGTCACTTTTTTCCCATACATCCATTGGCACTCTAATATACACTCGTGCTCTCCTCTCCAGCTAGTGTTTTATAAGGACTGATTACTTGCGTCCTGAGTTACTTGCGCATGTATGGATGAAAGTACGATGGAGCGGACGTAGAGCTATCTGTCATTTGACAACGTAAATAAATTTGTTCTGTTTGAAAAACGAACGATGGTTGAGTTATTTTGGTAATGTTCAAGGAAAACACTAAAAACGCAATTAAAAATAGGGGATGGAGTTTCAAATTGGAATTATTTGTATGGTTTGAAGCCAAATTTAAGAAACAAAAAAAACATTAAACAATGAATATAAAATTCAGCTCATTCGTCGAATACAAGTTTTTCTCTAAACAGAAAAAAAATTATAGGAGGTTGTGCCCAAGATACGACCGCATTTTTGACGTAGAGCTACGCTGTTATTTTATAGAAGTCGCTTATTTATACCTTCGGATATTATTCTATAATGCTGTGAAATTTGAGAAACAACTGCTTAGTAGACTAATCTCTGAAATGGTTTTTCATTGTAGAATCAGTTGACGATAATTGACTAATGAATCATTCTTGCTTTTGCAAAACCATACACTAGCTGATCGTATGTCGCAATTTATTTCATGTCAATGCATTGAAAATTTACCTCGAACGCTATTCCGTTGGCCTTTTTCGCAATTGACATTGACTCGGCTACAGTCGATTATATACATGTTGCACCAGCACCATTATTCCACATCTCATAACTACATCAATATATCTTTGGCACCGCACGGAAACAACAACAATGACAAAACTTGCAAGTATCAAATATCATGCTACATGTTATTTAGTATTGCCTCAAAGGAATCGCACCTCTAGGCATCGTTCGTACAACGTAAACCAAGCGCCAAACAAGCGTTCGCCATAGCATGCATACAGAACCATACATTAGTGGTTTGAACTACTAGGAATACAAACACTTTTCATCATTTCGCGCTATTCTCAAACGAAACTGGTGACTAAACAAAAGAAGTAAACTCTTTTTGTTAATAACAGCCTCTAAAACTTATAATATTCCAGTAAGACATTCAAGATACGTGATATTCCCCAAATAAATTTTTGGTGCCTGCTTCGCCATACCGTCAGTTTAATGCATTGATGCATTCTCAAAGGCACCAACGAAACCCTTATAATGACGGAAAACAAACAATGTTAACTGCTTGGAAAAAGACTGAATTATGCCACACAGCTTGTACTCTGCTGTAACACTCATCGATGCGAATTCGATGATGAGTTTGTCAAGAGCGACCGCCTTCACCACCAGCAGGGGGAGCTTGATTTTGGTTGCTGCCTGGGTAACGGCGTTTACATTTTCGACCGACGCACCGAAATCGCCCACTTTGCTGTTGTTCGATGCGGTCTCACACTCAGTTCAGTGCGAGCGCTTTTCACTGCACCAACATCGTGTGCATCATTAGCTGACGCTTGTTTCGAAATTTTATTGTCCCTGGCAATGCGTTCGTTTTTAGCAGGGCTCGAGCCTGCCTTCCTCTTCTTCTTGCTCATCACCAAGGATGGAAAACAAGGGAGCATGATGTGATTTACGATTAATCGCAAACTGCACAGATCGCAATCTATGCAAACTGCGACTAACTATTAATCCTCACCCATCATAACCAAATGATTTTCTCTTGGTAACTCTGAGTTGACCAAAGCATTGCTAGACTAAAACTAGTTCGAATAATTGAGTTACTCTCCGTCCTCGTTTTGTTTACAACTCCTAACAAAAATTTGCTCCATGGGAATGAGTGTCTCTATGACGTACGCTTTACGATTCTCGCTCTCTCGTCCGGGCGTTCAATTTTCCTTTCCGAGTGCGTGTACTTCGATGAAACTGGGTAAAATAAAAAAATGCGCTACAGCAGATAGGACGACTTTAATGTTTAATGTTTCACAGAGGATTTCTCAGATGGTGTTTAAATTAATCTACAAGAGACTACAAACAATAATCCCCCTCAAATCACTAATTTTATGAGTTAATGTAAATGCGTTATTGGCCAAGGCTATTACGACATCGAACACGTGGCCTTGCGAGATATGTTTTTCCGCCAGCCCAAATACAGACCTCTTTTTTCGGGCCCGAGTAAACTGGTGGCTAGAAAAGACCTTGATTACCTTGAATTAATCAAAAAACATAAATTAGGGCAAATATGTCAAAATGTGTTTTTTTGTGTAAGCACGTAAATATTTGCTCATATTTTTTTGGATTGTGGAACTCTACATAATTTGTATGCTGATAGACTATCCACAGTTTGTGGGGGTGGGTGGGTTTTCAATACTCATACAACTCAAATGGATAATGATTCTCTGCTATCACAAAGCTGAGAAATTTTATGACGTTTTGTTTTACTATTGATTCATTCAAAAAAAAAGCTGTATTTTTAAATGTTTTCTTATTCTGAGACTGGCTCACCATATTGCACTGCTACTAAAACCGTAGGCTAACTTCAAGGATATTTTTTATTCATTTTCGGCGAATAATCAATAGAGTGCCGTGTTATGAAACATCAGAATAATAGCAAAAACAATATTACGATCATAAGGTGTTGGATGGGTTATTCCAGACGACATTGGAATATATTCCATCTGATCATCTTTAGAAAGGTTAATGACCTTCAAAGGATGAATTTATCTTGGGCACATTGAATTGATGTTCATGACTTCCAGTCGGGTGTTTATCAGCTCTGATAATAATTGTGTGGTCCTCACAAAGCATGTATTCCAATGCCGTCAGTTCACTGAAATTCTTCGCATACCGTTTGATGATAAGGTAGGATGTTGATAATCATTTGCTGCGATACCTATTGTTCCAACAGTATTCATTCGAAAATATGAAGACTGAATACCTGAAATTAACCAGATTCAACCATGCAAATCTGCGGTCAAAGCCTTGAGAGAGATGCAACAATTTCAAAGCCGTGAGAGATGCAACAATTTTGAAGGGATATAAAAAACATTAGTCGTTCGATAAATCTACTGCCAGATATGTCGGAAGTCCACGATATATGAATAAAATACGTCCATACTAATTCATTACATTTATTCGCAACGAAGAACGTAACCACACAGAATTGAATTAATCAAATATGTGATCCGTTTTATCTACAAAATAAAAAAGGGTCTGAAATTCAATCGAATTCGAAAGGTGTTTCGTGAAGGCACTAATTGAATTACTATTGGAAAAATTATTTGGAGAGAACTGTGAATGTTCAGAATTATTGGTATCTAAAACGATTTTGGGCGGGATGAGATTCGCCCAAATCTGCTGGTAATAAAATTAATCAATTGCATCCATTACCCGTCTGCTGTTCATCGGGCGGGAGACGACAGCAAAATAAAATCGACACGAGACTGAGTCAGCCACTCACTGCGGACAATGCAATAGAGAATTAAAAATCCCTCGACGAGTGTCGTAAGATTTCAGTTGATCGTCTCTTGTTACACTTTCCGATCAAGAACTCATCATCCGCTCTATGGAATGGGATTAACCGTTTGTGGCTTGCACTCACGATAAAACTTGAGTAGTAGAAGTAATGTTTCGAGAGTGCAAGCAGTGGGGATTCCGCTTTCATATTGCTTTTTTGAGATCTTGGTAGCTCACCGTTTCAAGTATTCTCTCTATGAAGAATAAAACAGCATCGCCTGCTGGGGGTGATTTAAAAATATCCGACTAGAGGGATATACTTATTCATTGATCGTTGAATGTGATTTTTTACCATCCCTGCTCATCACACACTACGCGAAGCGTCCAGTTTATGACGCGGAATGAAAAACATACGATACGAATAACGCGAAAAACGAACAGAAACACCAAACGACGATGTCCAAGTTGGATTACCACTGGTGGGGTCCAATCTTAGATCGAAGCGCAGCGAAAGCAAAGTGAACTGAATTGCTCAACAGTCCGATGCCGAATGAAAGTTTGCCTTCTTTCTTTCTTTGTTTTGACGGTTTTCATTTCTATACCGGGGTGTAAAATCAAAGTTTCGAAAACGAAAGCGTTACGCCGGAGACCGAGATTTTGAGCATTAATAGCTCCTAAACAACTGAACGAAATGGTATGATGAACACTTCATTCGAAAGAAAAAATGTCTACGCGTTATATACTTGTTACTTTTGACGTGGGACTACGTCTAACCGGAGTATATGGGGGGTAAAATGAAAACCTAAACACAGAACATGCAGGAAAAAATGAAAGATTCCAAACGCTTATAACTCGAACATTTCTTACTGGATCGGAAAGATGTTTGCATCAACTGATAGGGAATATTTCTACGCATCTATCGCAATTAATAAAATGTTATTTTCCATTAGATAAACAATTGAATTACTGTAAAGCGTTAAGCGTTATATAAACGCCCTAACTACCTCGCTTTGATTGGCCCGATTGAAGGTTTCCCCAACACAGCCATCAAAATCAAGCAGCATTGGGGAAATCGGCATGGCAAATACATGAAAGTATGGGAATTTTGTTCTCATCGAAATGTGTTCCCTAACACAGACTTCTAGAACAAGCAGCGTTGGAGAAATCGGCATTTCCAATACATGAAAGTCGGGGGTATTTTTGTTCCGATTGAAATGTGTTTCCCTAACACGGACTTTAAATCCATGGAGCGTGGTGAAATTGGTATTGCGAATACATGTAAGTCGTGGGTATTTTTGTTGCGACTCTAATGTGTTTCCTTAACGTAGACTTGAAATCAATGGAGCGTGGGGAAACTGGCATTACAAATTCATGCAAATCAGGAGTATTTTTGTTCTGGCTGGAATATATTTCCTTAACACAGACGTCAAATTCATGGAGCGTGGGGAAATTGGCATTGAAAATTCATGCAGGTCGGGGTTATTTTTGTTCCGATTGAAATGTGTTTCCCTAAAAGCCCCCGCAGACTGCAGGCTTTTGTTGGCCGATAGTTTGATTGGCCGACTTAATCAGTACAAAGCGACATGCATATGCGCACACTTCACCTATTCAGTATCGGCAAACCGCATTCAAACTGTTTTGTCGGAAAACTATCGGCCGTCTGTTTAATCAGTACTGGCTAGTTTTGACCTGCGGCCATACGACGATTGTTTATTGATCGATAGTTCAATTCGCTCTCAATTTTGGAATCCGACATACATGCCGTGCGAATCACTGAGAATGGGATGTACCCAATACTCTCGGATTCTGTTTTTAATTTTCCATCTCCGTTGTCAAACGATGATCGAACAATATGCGTTCGACGTGATTATCAAAATCAAAACTGAGTGCCTGAAATTCATCAAATCAAGTGAATTCGCGGTTCAAGAAGTACGTACACTTGAGAGATGCAACCTTCAGAGGGAAATGTAAAATAAAATAATCGTTTGATAATTCTTCCGTTCACATATTTTGTCGTAACGTAAAAGAAATGTCATTAAATTTACTTATAACGAAGAACATAATCTATCACAATGCATGAATTGACCTTATATGGCATTTATTCAAACTTTTTACTCACAACCGAATATATTAAATTCGGAAATTGTTTCATTCAATCAAAAAGTCAATCAATACAAACAAATGATTGCTAAGCTAAGGTAGTCCCACGTCAACCTTGCGGTTATATCATATATATAACCCACCCATTTTTTGATCCAAAAACTTGTTTCAACAGTCTTAAAATTGATTTCAAAACAGGCTATTGAAATCACCAATCCGTATATAAGCGAGCGCCACTCGGAAATCCACTCAGTTCTAATTGAACAGCGATTGGAGCATGTTGTCGCTGTTGTGGTGAAGCTCTTCGTTTATCATAAATGCGCAAATGAACGGTGTCACCAAGAGCCTGTTTGTGTACGTTAGGCCAGAAGGAAATCCATCAGGAGGAGAGTGATGCCGCAAATGGTTCCCCGGGAAGAGATCGGAGCAGCCGCCACACACACACATACACCCGCGGAACTCTTCGTTTGGATGCCATTCAGCATCGAGAAAATTCCGGAAAGATTCAATCGTTGCTGAAAAATAATCTGCCAGTTCCCCTGGGAACTGAAAAATACATTCATGCGAAAGAGTTCATTTTAATGTTTTTTATCCATGTAACACTGCTACCAAATATTTTTCAATTAAGTGCCATTAATAGGTGGTTATCGAGTTAGCATTAACCACTGGTGGGCTTCGAGTATCAAGGGAAATCTGGAAAAATCTAATCGTTGCTGAAAAAAAATCTGCCAGTTCCACTGGGAATTGAAAAATACATTGATGCGAAAGAGTTTATTCTAATGTTTTCTATCCATATGACACTGCAACCAAATACATTTGGTTTTGTGATTTTTCAGTCAATCGCAATTAACAGGAAAGCTTCTGAAATTATTCTTCCCCATCAGTAGAAAATTTTCGTATCCAATATTGTATGCGCACGCAATGGAAAATGTTTCGCATCGCGAAAATTATATAATTTTCAATTGATTATTGCTCAGTCGCCGAAAGTTTCAAACTCAGAGAGTTCATTCCCCTCTAGTTTTCCTTCCAAATTGCCATCGTAAACCACACCTTCTCTCGATTCAATCACGCACAAAAAGCATACTTAAGCGATATTCTGGTGGTGAAACGCATTCAGTTTGTTTGGGACTGTGAAGGAGCGCAGAAAAGCCGATCCATCAGAAAGAGAAGAGAAGACGACCGAGAGAATAGGTTTCGCTTGAGGCATAGGAGCAATTGCCATACACACACACACACACACACACACACATACACACGCATACACGCATACACTATGTACAACGAGCGGAGATAGCGGCCCGAAGTTGGGACCCAATAAAAATATGAATTTTCAAAAAAATCCCACTGAAATCGAGAGCGAAATTGAAGAGGTGAGCATCTTTGGAAGAAGGGGTCAAGTAATGAGATCCCCTCCGGTGTTGAACCAATCTCCAGCACCAAACCCAGGTCATTCGCTATCCAACTCTTGACGAGTAAAGTTCAGTTTCGTTATTGTGCGTTGCCACTTTTACTATTGTGCGATTGGTATAGTGTACGAGTGAAGGTCATTGCTGTCCGCTTTCGAATTGACCTTTTGTGAAGTGGAACAAAGGAAGCAGCGCTCTTGCAGCTTGCAGCCCTTGGCGGCTGTTGAACATTGGCATAACGGGATCGCCATCGTGTGGCTGTCGTTAACGGGAATTATCATCACGTGACCGTGTGAGCTATTCTTGCGCTATTGTGTTGATCCATAGCGCGTAGCCTCTGTCTCTCCCTGGTTAGGGCAGTAGAGCGCAGTATCGGAACAACTTTTATATTAAGGTACACATATTTAATATTAATATTATTGTTCAACTCATATGTTCATTGCTTAATATTATCATCATAATTTTTTGTTTGTTTGTTAAGTTATTTTTTTTTTTTTGAGATTATTGTTAAAATCAATAATAGATTAGAAATAAGACAAAAATTTTTGTAAAATGGAGAATAGTGGAGGATCTCCAGAGATGGAGATCTCCGATAATGAATCCCATTCAAGATCTGGGAAAAAACATAAATGAGTCCCTCAAAAAGAAGATAATTCTTCTGGGGACGAATCTGTTCATCCTTCCAAGCCCCCCTCTAAGAAAATAGCAAGCCTCCCTTCTGAACCCACTGTTACTTCCACTCCCCCTCTCCCATCATCGATTTCGCTTCCCCCTTCTGATGTTTCCGATCCAACCCAATCCTCGTCCTCGTCCTTGTCCTCGTCTTCTCCCTCTGTTGTCTCCGCTCCACGTGTCCGAGTTTATCCAGAAGATGCACCTGGAACTGGCCCTTGGGTTGTTTTCCTCCGGCCAAAACCAAAAGGAAAAAGCCTTAACGTGATTCAGATCATGAAAGATCTGGCCAGATACACTTCTGTATCTGAAATTCGCAGGGTTAGACCGAACAAATTGCGGGTTGTCGTGAATGAACGGAAACACGCAAACGAGATTGTTGCTGACCAACACTTCACTCTCGAATATAGAACATTTATACCCTCCCATAACGTAGAAATTTAGGGGGTGATAACTGAAACGGATCTGACGAGCGAACAAATAAAAAAAGAAGGAAAAGGCAAGTTCAAGAAGCTTCCCTCAATGGAAGTAAAGATCTTGGACTGTCGCCAACTCGGGAAACTCTCCCATGATGGGGACCAAACTAAATTTACGCCGTCAGACTCGTTTCGAGTCACCTTTGCTGGTGCCGCCCTCCCTGACTACGTTATGGTGGACAAATTGAGACTACCTGTGCGACTCTTCGTGCCAAAGCCCATGACTTGCAACAAATGCAAGTCAGTTGGTCACACTTCGGATTATTGTGCCAACAAGGAGCGCTGTGCCACTTGCGGAGAGCAACATGAGGGGAAATCCTGCAGTGCGACTGAGCATAAGTGTCCATATTGCGGAGGATCCCCACACGCGCTCTCAGCTTGTGAAACTTACAAGAGTCGCCGGGAGAAACAGAAGCGCTCTTTAAAGGAACGCTCGAAGCGCACTTTTGCGGATATTTTAAAGGGCGCTTCTCCACTGGCCCAACAACAACAACAACCAATCTCAACACACAATATCTTTTCCACGTTGCCAGTTGATGAAATGGAAGCGGACACAGCTAGCGGGGGCACACCGTTTATTTTCAAAGGGAATCCCCGGCGCAAAAATGTGACCACTCCCAAAGTTCAAGAACAAGTCCCCCCGGTGATACCCCCTTGCCTAAAAAACCGAGTGCAGCGGACAAGCAAAATCAGGTTCCTCCTGGCTTCCGTGGGAATAGTTCACCTTCGAACGACCCAGCACTCGAGGGGACATCAAAAACCCCAACTGTCCCTGTTTTTCCGTCCAGCTCAACTTCCCAATCGGGATTTATAAAGTTGTCTGACCTTTTGGATCAAATCTTCAAGTGTTTTAATGTTTCCGACTCCATCAGAACCCTTGTCATCTCAATGCTTCCAGTATTAAAGACAATTTTACAGCAATTGATGCAAACATGGCCCCTCCTTGCAATGATTATCTCTCTTGATGTCTAATTTAGATAGAGAGGTCGGAGATATCATTGTTTTTCAGTGGAATTGTCGTAGTCTTATCCCTAAATTGGATACATTCAAATTTTTAATTCATAACTTCAATTGTGATGTTTTTGCTCTGTCCGAAACTTGGCTTTCTTCGCGAGATGATATCTCTTTCCACGATTTTAATATTATACGCTTGGACCGTGATGATAGATACGGAGGGGTGCTTTTGGGGATCAATAAGTGCCACTCATTTTTTCGAATTGACCTTCCACCTATTGGAGGGATCGAAGCTGTTGCTTGTCATGCAAACATCAGAGGCAAAGACATCTGTATTGTCAGCTTGTATTGGCCTCCGAGAGCTGCGGTTAGCCGCAAACAACTTGATGACATGTGCTCACTCCTTCCTGAGCCACGATTGATCTTGGGAGACTTCAACTCTCATGGAACTGCCTGGGGGGAACAGTACGACGACAATCGTTCATTGTTGATATATGACCTTTGTAACAACTTCAATATGACCGTTTTGAACACTGGGGAAACAACACGTGTGCCTAAACCTCCTGCTAACCCAAGTGCTCTTGACCTCTCGCTTTGCTCGAATTCACTATCGTTAGATTGCAAGTGGAATGTAATCCAGGACCCCAACGGTAGTGATCACTTGCCAATCAAAATTTCCATCACCATTGGGTCGAATTCTTCTGAATCTATAAACATGGCATATGACCTCACAAGACACATTGACTGGAAAAAATATGCGGACGCGGTTGCTCTAGCCATCAATTCCAGAGATGGTTTACCTCCATTGGAGGAGTATAACTTCCTTTCTCGTTTGATCTATGACAGCGCGGTTCGCGCTCAAACGAAACCCATCCCAGGTTCCACTATTCGTCGAAGGCCTCCCAATATATGGTGGGATAGCATATGTTCCAAGCTTTATGTAGAAAAATCGAATGCATTTAAAGCTTTTCGGAAACGTGGAACCCCTGAAAATTTTCAGACGTATTTGGACCTTGAAAATCAATTTAAAAACTTGATCAAAGGGAAAAAACGTGCTTATTGGCGAAATTTCGTGGGTGGTTTGTCACGAGAAACGTCAATGAAAAAATTATGGAAAGTGGCTCGAAACATGAGAAATCGCTATTCAACGAATGAAAGCGAAGAATATTCACATCGATGGATTTTTAATTTTGCACGGAAGGTTTGTCCTGATTCCGCTCCTGTGCAAAAAATTGTTCGAGATATACCACAAGATAGGTGCGATCTTGATTCCGAGTTTTCGATGGTAGAATTCTCTCTTGCTCTCCTTTCATGTAACAATTCTGCTCCGGGATCGGATAGAATTAAGTTCAACTTGCTGAAAAATCTCCCTGATGTGGCGAAACATCGCTTGTTGAACTTATTCAATCGGTTTCTGGAGCATAATATTGTTCCAGATGATTGGAGACAAGTACGAGTTATAGCTATTCAAAAACCCGGAAAACCCGCGTCCGACTTCAATTCGTACCGCCCAATAGCAATGCTGTCTTGTATACGAAAATTGTTGGAGAAAATGATCTTGTTTCGCCTTGATCGATGGGTTGAAACGAATGGCCTACTCTCAGATACACAATATGGGTTCCGCAGGGGCAAGGGGACGAATGATTGTCTTGCGTTGCTTTCTTCAGAAATTCAAATGGCTTACGCCGAAAAAAAACAAATGGCTTCAGTATTCTTGGACATAAAGGGAGCCTTTGATTCTGTTTCAATAGAGGTTTTGTCAGACAAATTACACTCTCGGGGTTTGCCGCCTCTATTGAATAATATGTTATATAACTTGCTTTGTGAGAAACATTTGAACTTTTCTCACGGAGATTCGGCAGTAAGTCGGGTCTCTTACATGGGCCTCCCCCAGGGCTCATGTTTAAGCCCCCTTTTGTACAACTTCTATGTAAGCGACATCGACAATTGCCTTACACAAAATTGCAGCCTAAGACAACTTGCAGATGATGGAGTGGTGTCTGTCGTAGGATCAAACGAATCCGACCTGCAAGGACCCTTACAAGATACTTTGAACAATTTTTCAACCTGGGCCATTGGGCTAGGGATCGAATTCTCCACGGAGAAAACAGAGATGGTGGTTTTTTCTAGGAAGCATAGACCAGCAAAACCAAAGCTTCAACTTACCGATCACTCTTGCTATGTCATTCAAGTATCTTGGGGTCTGGTTCGACTCCAAATGTACTTGGGGGGTCCATATTAGGTATCTGAGTAAAAAATGCCAACAAAGAATAAACTTTCTCCGTACAATTACCGGCACCTGGTGGGGAGCCCATCCCGAAGATCTTATTATGTTGTATCGAACAACTATTCTCTCAGTGATGGAGTATGGCAGTTTCTGTTTTCAATCAGCTTCCAAAACACACCTCATTAAACTCGAGCGAATTCAGTATCTTTGTCTCCGTATTGCGTTGGGATGTATGCCCTCAACGCATACCATGAGTCTCGAGGTTTTGGCAGGCGTACTCCCACTAAAAGATCGCTTCAAATTATTATCTCTTCGGTTCTTCATCCGGTGTAAGGTTATGAATCCATTGGTGATCGAAAATTTTGAGCAATTGATCGAGCTAAATTTTCATTCTGGATTCATGAATTCATATCATGAATTCACCTCTATGCAGGTTGTTCCTTCTTCGTATATTCCCAACCGTGTTTGTTTTCCTGACTACATCAATTCCTCTGTACATTTCGATCTGTTCATGAAGGAGAAAATCCATGAAAATCCAGATTATCTTAGATTGGGGTTCGTTCCTACAATCTTCAATGCAAAGTATGGGCGTATCAATTGTGATAATATATACTTTACTGATGGGTCCTCTATGAATGAGTCCACAGGATTTGGAGTGTTCAACGTATTTTTTAGCACCTTACACAGTCTTCAGAATCCTTGCTCGGTATATATTGCTGAATTGGCAGCGATATACTGGGCGCTGGACAGCGTCGCCTCACGACCTGTTGAACACTATTACATTGTAACGGATAGTCTTAGCTCTGTCGAAGCTATCCGTTCAGTGAGGCCGGAAAAGCACTCGCCGTACTTCCTTGAGAGAATACGAGAAATTTTGAGTGCTTTATCCAGACGCTGTTATGTCATTACCTTTGTCTGGGTCCCTTCACATTGCTCAATTCCGGGTAATGAGAGGGCTGACTCATTGGCAAAGGTAGGTGCAATTGAAGGCGATATTTATCAGCGTCAAATCGCCTTCAATGAATTTTATTCTTTAGTTCGCAAAAATACCATCGCTAACTGGCAACGCAAGTGGAATGAAGATGAATTGGGCCGGTGGTTTCACTCGATTATCCCTAAGGTTAGCCTCAAACCGTGGTTCAAAAGTCTAGACTTGAGTCGGGACTTTATCCGCACCTTCTCCCGACTCATGTCCAATCACTGTTCGTTAGATGCACTACTCTTTCGTTTCAATCTTGCCAGCAGCAATCTCTGCGTTTGTGGCCAAGGTTATCACGACATCGAGCACATTGTTTGGTCGTGCGAGGTGTATCTGGTCGCCAGATCGAATTCAGAAAACTCCCTTCGGGCCCGAGGAAGACAGCCCAATGTGCCGGTGAGAGATGTGTTGGCTCGGTTAGACCTTGATTACATGTCCCATATATATGTTTTCCTTAAAGCTATAGATCTTCGTGTGTGATTGTCCCTACATCCTAATACCCTCCTTTCCTTCCTTTGCGGGTAATTCGTCCCCTTGCTATAAATAGTAGAATAAGTTGAAATGTAAATAAACTATAGATATACGAATAGATTTAAGAATTGAGTGCTCATCAACATTGTTACAATTTCCTTATATCCCATCCTTCTCCTAAAAATATGTCACCCTTCTAAACTCGAGTACACCGCGAGTAATCGGTTTTCCACCTTACTAACCATAGATGTAAGAAAATTGTTTCTATATATATATATATAGTTTTAAAAATATATTTAAGAATTCGGCTCCTTTAAACTTAAGTAACTAAGCCTGTAAAAATAAACGAATTAAAAAAAAAAAAAAACCCGAGTAGCCACAAACCCAATGATGAGCAGCCACAATATGAAAAATCAAAACTGAGTGAAGCCAAGAGAGCATGCGATGAACTTTACGAGTACATCAAGCCCCGCAGTAACGTTCATGCTGTGATAAGAAGTCTCACGATAAAAATCAAATCTGCAATTGCAGCTGCTGATCGTGAACAGCAAACCTGGAGAGCAAGAGCAGAAAAGGCGGAGAACACGCTGAAAGAGGCTGTACAGAGTAGACCAAAGGAAGTAGTTTCCATCCCCTTGGGAGATTCCAATCCATTAACCGGAAAAAGGAGAAGGCAAACTCCTGAAGAAAAAAGACTAGCAAAGAAACAGAAAGATGCCAACGAAGGTACTAGAGGTGAAAGCAGCGAAAACAACAAAGATCCTAACGGGTGGCAAAAAGTTGAGAAAAAAACAGAAGGGGATAAAACGAAAGAGACACCGAAAGTCCGGAAAATGAGACAGAAACCAGACGCACTAATTGTCACAACAGTGGGCACCACAACGTATGCCGATATCCTGCGAAAAGTGAAAGACGACCCGACTTTGAAAAATCTCGGAGAGAACGTGGCCAGGGTGAGGCGCACTCAGAACGGTGGAATTCTCTTCGAGTTAAAAAGAGACCCGACGGTTAAGAGCTCAGCATATAAAGAGCTGATAGAGAAATCATTAGGGGAAACGGCTAAGGTGATAGCACTATCACAAGAAATCTTAGTCGAATGCAAGAATCTGGACGAGATCACGACGGAAGACGAGCTGAGAGAAGCCCTGAAGGATCAGTTCGAGCTGGAAGATAAATCGTATACAATACGCTTGAGGAAAGCCTTTAGAGGTACACAAATAGCTACGATAAAACTGCCGAGAAACAAAGCAAACAAGGTGTTAGAGGTTGGTAAGATTAAAGTAGGTTGGACAATATGCCCCTTTAGAGTTACTCAACAAATCGTAAGATGCTTTAAGTGCATGTGTTTCGGGCACTATGCGGCAAAATGCAAAGGCCCCGACAGATCGAAGCTCTGCCTAAGATGCGGTGAAAAGGAACACGTCGCTAAAGACTGTACCAAACCACCCAGATGTCTGCTCTGCAAAACTGAAGAAGGGAATGAGCACAGTACGGGAGGCCCAAGATGTCCGGTCTTCAAAGAGGCACTGATTGCAAAAACAAAATGGAAGTAATCCAAATCAATCTGAATCACTGTGACACGGCACAACAATTGCTCTGGCAAGCCGTAGTAGAAACGAAGTGCGACCTAGCAATCATTGCCGAGCCGTATAGAGTGCCCCCCAATAACAGAAATTGGTAATGACGGCGGGAAAATATCCCATCCAGGAAACGGTGTCCAGTGCACACGAGGGGTTCGTGATTGCCAAAATAAACGGGGTCTTTGTATGCAGCTGCTATGCACCGCCGAGGTGGACAATAGAACAGTTCGACCTGATGCTCGATAAGTTAACCGAAGAGCTCATTGGTCGGAAGCCCCTCGTCATCGGCGGAGACTTCAACGCCTGGGCAGTAGAGTGGAGAAGTAGACTCACTAATGCGGGAGGATTCAATCTAATCGATGCTCTTGCAAAACTAGAAGTGAAACTAGCCAATGAAGGTACCACCAGCACATTCCGCAGAAACGGTCGAGAATCTATTGTCGACGTCACCTTCTGTAGCCCGACGCTTGCAGTGAACATGAACTGGAGGGTGTGCGACGACTACACCCACAGTGATCATCAAGCTATTCGATACACCCTTGGCAACAAAATGCCATCATCAATTCGAGGGCCAAGCCCAAATGAACGGAGATGGAAAATTAAGACATTCGACAAAGATCTTTTCATCGAAGCACTCCGAACACGAACTCCACCGGAAATGAATACAAGTGAACTGACAGACGTTGTAACGAGAGCATGTGATACTGCGATGTTACGGAAAATACAACCAAAAAACGTACGCCGATCAGTTTATTGGTGGAGCGAAGAGATAAACTTTCTACGCGCCAGCTGTCTTCGGGCTAGACGGTGTATGCAGAGGGCTAGGACTGCCATTGTTAGGGAAGAACGCATGGAATTGTTTAGAGCAGCTAAGCAATCACTAAAACGCGCAATCAGGCTCAGCAAAAGACGATGCTTTAGAGAGCTCTGTCGCGACGTTGATGCGAACCCATGGGGAAGCGCGTATAGAGTGGTGATGGCAAAAATCAGAGGCCCATGGACCCCCCACGAACAGTGCCCGGAAAGGCTGAAATACATTATAGAGGGGCTCTTCCCGCGGCACGAACCGACGATCTGGCCAAGTGCACCATACGGTCAAGAGAGAGAGGAAGTCGAGAGAGTAACCACTGAAGAATTATTAGCTGCAGCAAGGAGACTGAAGGGAAATAAAACACCAGGACCTGACGGTATACCTAACGTTGCATTAAAAGCTTCCATACAAGAGATCCCGAATATGTTCAGAGAAACTCTACAAAAGTATTTGGATGAAGGACATTTTCCTGATATATGGAAGAGACAAAAGCTCATTCTTCTGCCAAAGCCAGGGAAAGCAACAGGAGAACCGTCATCATACAGACCGATTTGTCTGCTGGACACACTTGGTAAACTTCTGGAGAGAATAATACTCAACAGACTGATAAAGTGTACAGAGAGTGAATATGGACTCTCAAAGCTGCAGTTTGGGTTCCGGAAGGGGAGATCCACAGTGGATGCTATCCTGCACCTTACAGAAATAGCTGACAAAGCGCTGAAGCAAAAAAGGCGTGGCAATCGATTCTGCGCCGTTGTAACAGTTGACGTTAAAAACGCATTTAATTGTGCCAGCTGGGAAGCGATCGCAGAGGCACTGCACAAAATGATGGTACCGAACTATCTGTGCAGAATCCTGAAGAGTTACTTCGAGAACAGGATCCTGCTCTTCAACACAGCAAAGGGAGAGAAGTCGTTAAATGTAACAGCGGGTGTCCCACAAGGCTCCATCCTTGGCCCAACGCTTTGGAACGGGATGTACAATGGAGTGCTAACATTGAAGTTACCGAAGGGAGTCAACATCATTGGCTTTGCAGACGATATATCCCTAACAGTGACGGGCGAGACACGAGAGGAAGTGGAAATGCTGACTACTGAGTCAATAAGAACCATAGAAAGCTGGATGCATGGAGCAAAACTGCAGATAGCGCATCACAAGACTGAAATCATGCTGGTAAGCAACTGCAGAAGTGTTCAACGAGCGAAAATCACCGTTGGGGAGCATACCATTGTTTCCAAACGTGAGCTCAAGTACTTGGGTGTGATAATCGACGACCGACTTAAATTCAGGAGCCATGTCAACTACGCCTGTGAGAAAGCGGCAAAGGCCATAACCGCAATCGCCAGAATTATGCCGAATAATGCAGCCAACAGTAGTAGCAAGAGACGTCTCTTAGCTAGTGTAGCCACATCGACTCTAAGATACGCTTATCCAGCGTGGGCGGTAGCGATCAACAACAAACAAAACCGAACGCTGCTGAGCCGAACCTACAGAACCATGGCCATGAGAGTAGCGAGCGCATACAGAACCATATCTATGGAAGCTGTATGTGTCATAGCCGGAATGATTCCTATCCACATTGTTCTGGCTGAAGACAACATGTGCTACAAAGAGAGCAAAATATCCGGACAAAATATCAGAGATATCCGTAAAAGAGTAGGAAGTGAATCGATGAGGAAGTGGCAGCAAGAGTGGAACAACACTCCAAAAGGTAGACGGACCCACATACTGATCCCAGACATTGCCAATTGGGTTAACAGAAGGCATGGAGAAGTAAACTTCCACCTGACGCAATTTCTGTCAGGACACGGTTGCTTTCGAGAATACCTGCACAGATTTGGACATGCTAGCTCTCCCATTGCCCAGAGTGCACTAACATAGTGGAAACACCGGACCATGTAGTGTTCGAATGCCCTCGATTCTACGAAGAACGCTGTGAAATGCTCGCATCCGATGTAGATATCAACGAGAGAAATGTAATACAAAAAATTTGCAACGACGAGAGCACTTGGAACGGTGTAGCAAGGGCGGTAACAATAATATTGTCAAAGCTTCAACGTAAGTGGAGAGATGACCAGAGAATGGCCCAGTGAATAAGTGCATGAGCACATCCTCCCCCTGAAGTAATACCGAACGGTGGTCCCGGGGGGGAAAAAGGCACGACGCATAGGAGGTGGTTTTTGGTGAGTAGGAATCTCACACTACCCAGTCAACATGGCGATAGGGTGTCTATGCAAGATTTCCACCTTCTTCAACAAAAAAAAAAAGAAAAAAAAAAACACGCATACACGCACGCAACTCTTCACGTTTGCTGGTTATCGAGAATAATCCGGAAAGAAGTGATCGTTGCTGCAAAATAATCTGCCAGTTCCCCTTGTCATTGAAAATAACATGCAAGCGAAAGAGTTTATTTTAATGTTTTTTATGTTTTTCTGCGACCAAATACATTTGGTTCTGTTATTTTTCAATCAAGTGCAATTAGCAGGAATGCTTCTGAAGATTATTCTTCCCCATCAGTAGGATATTTTCATATCCAACATTGGATGCATAAAACCTTGTACCTCCAACGTAACGCTCTCGTTTTCGAAGTCCCCCAAATATTCATTTATTCTTTCATTCAGAATGGATTCAGATTCAACTTCAAACAAATGATCACTAAATCAACGATATTCCTACGTCACCATTGCGGTTATACCATAGATATAACCCACTTCCTGTTTTTTGTCTTTAATGTTAACTTTGAAGTTCATTCGCCTCTAACAAGTTTGCCTCAGCGAGATCCACTGTTTCTACTCTAGGCAAGTATTCCCCTTCATTCTTCTACTTTTCCTTTGTTCACGGAGACTTTAACTTCTACGATTTCCCCTCCATTGGTCGTCGATAAGTTGCTCGTTATTGACAGCTCTGTTCGGTAAGTACACAAATGGACAGAACAAATGTATGGGAAAATGGAAACGCTTTAAATTTTCATGAATTTTAACCATTTACAAACCAGGAGATTCTAATTTATAGCATATTAAACAAATCTTACGGAATTTCCGATTCGTTTAGTATGCAAATCGCCAAAATCCGTTAACGGCAAAAATAGTTATTAACGTTAACTTAATTTCATAAAAACGTGACCTGTATTCTGATTTGGCACCCTTAATGAAAGACATAGTTCTACGTCAAAAATAATAGATTGATAATTGATTATTTTGGTCATAAACCAGCATAGATAAGCATCTGCTAGCTGGGTGAGCTTATAATTTCAATGTTGAATGTTCCGCCCTGATTTAATAAATGATTGATTTTATTTATCTCATCACCAGACAAAATATACCAATTGAACATCATTAAAGCCAATATTCTTACCCTTTTCACGACTCTAGTCCATATTTTTGATGATGAATGAATTCGCATTGTGCGGCACATTGAATTCATTAGACAATGTTGTATTTTTAGTACCCTTTTCAAACCTTTGAATTACGTTCAATTTATTTTTAGCGTTGAAGATTTTCGTTTATTTCAACCCATTTTGGGCAGTGATTGTTCTCGAAGTGAATCAAACGATACTTCAAGTTATTGCCTGAATTTGATATCAAAAGCTTTATCCATATAACAATTGCGCAAACAATACATTCATTTGCATTCATTTTATTGTAAATTTAATGCAATTTCATGTTGGGACGGGGTTCTTGTACAATAATTCTCCGATTAATTTGTTTCATTAAACTTTCCCTCTTTTATGGTTTAAATTTCTGTTTTTGCATGTATCCGAGAATTTAAATCAGTTGGGCGTGAACAGATGTTCAAAGTTGATTAAACCTTATAATACACAACATAGACTATTTACGTTCTTAGACACTGACATTGACACACACACACACATACACACACAAACATTGCGCGTCAAGCTGGAGGGCAATTCCTAATCGGTACACGTCTCGACGGGTAAGCGGAATCTGGAGAGCAGGGTCAAGAAAATGCTGGCAATGCCTGTTGGTGGATGGAGAGAGGAACATTGCGAGGATCGTTTCGGCGGAGCGAGAGCCTAGGAGAGCATCATCAAATCGGCGGGTACCCCACGAGAGTTGGCTGTGACGGAGTGCGTGTTATGTTGGAGGGCACTGCCTAATCGGCGCTCCGTTGGGAAGAGAAATCCTGCGAGGGTGGCTGTGACGGGGCGCGCGTCAAGATGGAGGGCGCTTCCTAATCGGTTCACGTCTCGACAGGTGAGAAACCCCGCGAGGGTGACTGTGACGGGTTGCGCGTCAAGTTGGAGGGCAATTCCTAATCGGTACACGTCTCGACGGGTAAAAGGAAGCCTGTGCAGCAGATGTGCGTGGCGGAGTACAACGGAAACGTAAATGAGATGTATAGAGAAAAAGGGAAGGATCAACGCTAGTTAGCGTTGAAAACTCGTGAAGTGCATGAGCACAGCCGCCCCCTGAAGTAGTCGCCTAGATGTGGTCCCGGGGGGAATGAGGCTACGAGTAGAGGGCTTGGTTTTTGTGGGTGCGATCCCCACTCGACGTCTGGGTTATCCCTTCCCAGATAAGGCTGGAAGAGCGTTCCTCACCTCTATAAAAAAAAAAAAAAACACACACACAAACACACACACACACACAGGATAGCCGTGGAGTTGCCGGCCTAGAATAGCACTTCGGGTCTTGGTCCCTGTCCCTGTCGTATGAGGCGACTTATCGGGTGACAACGCGAGTAAGGGCGCGGTAAAGCCTATTGGAGATTGCACGGGGGAAATACCGTGTACAGGAGCAACGCAAGGAGTGCCAAGCACATCAGGATCGACGCCAGTAAGATCCTGATTACGACATACTGGTTACGACATGGAAAATGGACACGTTACGGAAACGATTTCAACACGACGCTGAAGGCTGACAGTCGTACTATCCTGTTCCCTGAGTAAGGAAGAGTGACACCTTCCTGAAACGGCGTGTGGGCTAATAGTGCGATTGCCCCCGTCCCGGTAATAACTTGGCAAGTCTTCGGGTACGTTCGATGCTCGTCTAGGCTCAGGCACTAGGTACTAGGCGTCAGATGTCACATTCCTAACTTGCGCTGATCTGGCTCTGAACACGGTCCCCATGAAGGACCGTGTCAACCCCTGCATGGCCTCACTGCTTGCATAGATAACCATGGGATCACTGATAGCGACTATGTACAACGAGCGGAGATAGCGGCCCGAAGTTGGGACCCAACAGACATGAATACCTTCGAACAATTCAACAGACGAAACGACGGGAATGAAGACACACCAACAGGAGAGGCGAGCGTGTTCGCAAGGAGCGGTAAGCTCCAGAGATCACCAATTCGCAACCAGACAGCCATAGCGAATCCTACAGGACACCAACAGGATCCACAACAAGGAGAGAGTAGCCTGATACAAGTGCTAACGCATAAAGCCAACACCACCACTTCTTTAGAAGGGCTGCAGGTCGGGAGGTCAAGCTTGATGGAGGTCAAGAAAAAAGTGAATGAACTCTACGAGTTCATTAAGGACAAAAACAATATCCATACTAAGATAAAACATTTAGTCACAAGCATCAAATCGGCCGTTACGGCTGCTGACCGTGAACAGAAGGAGATGATCACGCGAGCAGAGGTTGTCGAAAAAGCACTCGCTGAAGCAAGGGTGAAGATGTCCGTCGAGATACAGGAGACGCCGAAGACGCCACGAAATCCACGATCGGACAAAAGGAAGAGGGATACCCCAGGGGATGAAGAAGACCTGAAGAAGGTTAAAAATGATAACCTGGGAAACAAAAAGGAAGGTGAAGGCAGTGGATGGCGCACTGTCGAAAAACAGACGGAGAAACGAAAGAAGAAAGAAGAAAAGAAGAAAGGGGTGCAGGAGACAAAAAAACCTAGGCCCCGACGCGAGCGTAGTAAGGGAGAGGCCCTGATCGTCGAGGTGAAGGAAGGAGTGACTTATGCATCACTCCTACGGAAAGTGAGGGACGATCCGGAGTTGAAAGAACTGGGAGAGAAGGTGGTGAAAACCAGGCGTACCCAGAAAGGAGAGATGCTCTTCGAGCTCAAGAGGGATCCGGCGGTCAAAAGTTCAGCCTTCAAGGAACTGGTTGCGAAGTCGCTCGGTGAGGAAGTGAAGGTGAGGGCTCTTTCCCAGGAATCAGTGGTCGAATGCAGAAATCTGGACGAAATCACGACAGACGAGGAGCTAAGGCGCGAGTTGATAGAACAGTGTAAGCTGGACAATACGCCAATGACGATCCGTATGAGGAAGGCGTATGGTGGTACGCAGACGGCGTCGATACGGCTCTCAACAGTCGCAGCCAATAAGATGGTAGAAACGACCAAAATAAAAGTTGGCTGGTCGGTTTGCTCGCTGAAGATGGTGCCCCGGGTGACCAAGCGGATGGAGCGATGCTTCCAGTGCATGGGCTTTGGACATCAGGCAAGAAGCTGCACAGGCCCTGACAGGTCTGAACTGTGCAGGAGATGCGGTGAGAAAGGGCACGTTGCGAGAGACTGCACGAAGCAACCGAAATGCCTGCTCTGCAAACCAGAGAACGGCAGCGACCATGCGACAGGAAGCTTCAAGTGTCCCTCGTATAAGAAGGCGTTAGCAGAATCGCAGTAACGGAGATAATTCAGATCAATCTGAACCATTGCAACACAGCTCAGCAACTGTTGTGGCAGTCGACAACAGAGACAAAATGCGACGTTGCAATCATAGCGGAGCCGTACCGAGTACCCCGTGATAACGGCAGCTGGGCGACGGATAGTTTAGGGATTGCTGCAATACAGGTGATGGGCAGATATCCTATCCAGGAAGTGGTTGGAGGTTCACATGAAGGTTTCGTAATCGCCAAAATTAATGGAATCTTCATGTGTAGTTGCTACGCACCCCCGAGATGGACAACTGATCAATTTCACCAGATGCTAGACGCAATGACCGAGGAACTAATTGGTAGAACACCGATCGTCATTGGAGGCGACTTCAACGCCTGGGCGGTGGAGTGGGGAAGTAGATGCACCAACATCAGAGGGTACAGTCTACTGGAAGCTCTAGCAAAGCTGGAAGTAACGTTACTGAACGAAGGTACCACCAGCACTTTCCGGAAAGATGGGCGCGAATCCATCATCGACGTTACTTTTTGCAGTCCGTCGCTGTTGGCGAGTACGGAGTGGAAAGTGTGCGAGTCGTATACGCACAGTGATCACCAGGCGATCCGGTACAGAATCGGTCAACGAAACCACGTGAGAGTTCGGAGGACAACAAGCTGTGAGCGGAAGTGGAAGACGAATGCTTTCGACAAGGACCTTTTCGTCGAAGCACTTCGTCTAGATAGCGGAGTTTCAGATTGGAACGCAGAAAAGTTGACAGATCTACTGGTGAGAGCATGCGACACTACCATGCCGAGGAAAGTTGCACCAAAAAATGGAAGACGCCCAGCTTACTGGTGGAACGACTCTCTCCGCAACCTTCGCGCTAGCTGTCTTCGAGCCAGAAGACGCGCTCAGAGAGCACGAAACAGTGCTGATAGAGAGGAACGTAATACGGTGTACCGAGCAGCTAGAGCCGCCTTGAAACGGGAAATTACAATGAGCAAAGCGAACTGTTTTAAGGAGCTGTGCCGAGAGGCAGATGCCAACCCATGGGGCAACGCGTATCGAGTCGTGATGGCGAAGATCAGAGGACCTGTGACGCCCGTCGAATCGTGTCCCGAGAAGCTGAAGGTCATTGTGGAGGGTTTATTTCCGATGCATGATCCTACGATATGGCCACCGACACCGTACGCCGAAATAGCTACCGAACGTTCTCAAGTTTCCAATGAAGAACTGGTAGCAGTGGCGAAGAGACTGCAGGTAAAGAAAGCGCCCGGCCCCGACGGAATCCCCAACGCGGCCTTGAAAACGGCGATTCAGGCGTTCCCGGACATCTTCAGGATAGTGCTACAGAAATGCCTGGATGATGGTCACTTTCCTAAGAAATGGAAGATCCAAAAGTTAGTGTTGCTGCCAAAACCAGGAAAGCCCCCGGGGGTACCAACATCCTATAGACCTATATGCCTGCTGGATACGCTCGGGAAACTCTTGGAAAGGATTATCCTCAACAGACTGACGAAATGTACGGAGAGTGACCATGGTCTGTCAAAGATGCAGTTTGGATTCCGGAAAGGCAGGTCCACCGTTGATGCTATCCGGACAGTGGTTGAAAAAGCAGAGAAGGCATCACAGCAAAAGCGGAGGGGCGACCGTCATTGTGCTATAGTAACGATCGACGTGAGGAATGCTTTCAACAGCGCTAGCTGGGAAGCCATTGCCGAGTCCCTACACCGTATGAAGGTTCCTGGGTACCTGTGCAGAATTCTAGGAAGCTACTTTCAGAACCGCGTCCTAGTCTACGAGACGAGCATGGGGCGGACAACGTTGAATATAACGGCCGGCGTACCACAAGGCTCTATCCTGGGCCCAACGCTCTGGAACGTAATGTATAACGGTGTACTGAATCTGAAGCTTCCCAAAGGCGTGGAGATCGTGGGCTTCGCGGATGATATCGCTCTCACAGTGGCAGGCGAGACACTCGAAGAGGTGAAGATGCTTGCAATCGAGTCCATCGTCTCAGTAGAGAACTGGATGCAAGCAGCGAAACTGCAGATTGCTCATAATAAAACGGAAGTATTGTTGGTGAGTAACTGCAAAGCCGTGCAGCGAGCGGAAATTACAGTCGGGGAACACGTGATACCTTCTAAGCGTAGGTTGAAATATTTGGGAGTTATGATCGACGACCGGCTGAATTTCAACAACCACGTCGACTACGTCTGCGAGAAAGCAGAGAAGTCCATTAGCGCGATAGCGAGAATAATGCCGAATAACGCAGGACCTTGCAGTAGCAAAAGGCGTCTCCTGGCTGCTGTATCCTCGTCCATACTGCGGTACGGAGCACCAGCCTGGTCTGCGGCTCTCGAAACCCACCGGAATCGTAGAAAACTGGACCGTACGTTTCGGCTCATGGCGATGCGAGTTGCGAGCGCGTATAGGACGATCTCGTTGGAGGCAGTCTGCGTTATCGCCGGCATGATCCCTATTGGCATCACTCTGGCGGAAGACAGAGAGTGCTACAGACGAAAGGAAATCAGGGGTATCCGGAAAACAGCGAGAGTAGAATCACTCTTGAAGTGGCAGCAGGAATGGGACACGGCGGAGAAAGGCAGGTGGACGTATGGGCTCATACCGGTACTATCGACCTGGCTGAACAGGAAGCACGGGGAGGTGAATTTTCATCTGACACAGTTCCTGTCTGGACATGGCTGCTTCAGGCAATATTTGCACCGGTTCGGGCACGCAACGTCGCCACTCTGTCCGGAGTGTGAAGATGTGGAGGAAACACCAGAACACGTGGTATTTGTGTGTCCCAGGTTCACCGCAAGACGCGAGGGGCTGCCTGCCCTTCATGCCGGGAACATAGTAGAGAAAATACGTCGCGATGAGGGCACCTGGAACGCTGTGAACAGTGTAATCATACACATCATGTCCGAGCTACAGCGGAAGTGGAGGGCCGACCAGCGTAGTAATAACCCCTGACCATAGAAGAGGAACAAATGCGAGGGCTGTTGCAAAGTGTAGTACCTCACGAGAGTCGTTGTGACGGAGTGCGCGTTATGTTGGAGGGCACTGCCTAATCGGCGCTCCGTTGGGAAGAGAAATCCTGCGAGGGTGGCTGTGACGGGGCGCGCGTCAAGATGGAGGGCGCTTCCTAATCGGTTCACGTCTCGACAGGTGAGAAACCCCGCGAGGGTGACTGTGACGGGTTGCGCGTCAAGTTGGAGGGCAATTCCTAATCGGTACACGTCTTGACGGGTAAAAGGAAGCCTGTGCAGCAGATGTGCGTGGCGGAGTACAACGGAAACGTAAATGAGATGTATAGAGAAAAAGGGAAGGATCAACGCTAGTTAGCGTTGAAAACTCGTGAAGTGCATGAGCACAGCCGCCCCCTGAAGTAGTCGCCTAGATGTGGTCCCGGGGGGAATGAGGCTACGAGTAGAGGGCTTGGTTTTTGTGGGTGCGATCCCCACTCGACGTTTGGGTTATCCCTTCCCAGATAAGGCTGGAAGAGCGTTCCTCACCTCTATAAAAAAAAAAAAAAAAAAAAAAAAAACACACACACACACACACACACAGGAAACTTGAGAACGTTCGGTAGCTATTTCGGCGTACGGTGTCGGTGGCTATATCGTAGGATCATGCATCGGAAATAAACCCTCCTCAATGACCTTCAGCTTCTCGGGACACGATTCGACGGGCGTCACAGGTCCTCTGATCTTCGCCATCACGACTCGATACGCGTTGCCCCATGGGTTGGCATCTGCATCTCGGCACAGCTCCTTGAAACAGTTCGCTTTGCTCAGTGTAATTCCCCGTTTCAAGGCGGCTCTAGCTGCTCGGAACACCGTATTACGTTCCTCTCTATCAGCGCTATTTCGTGCTCTCTGAACGCGTCTTCTGGCTTGAAGACAGCTAGCGCGAAGGTTGCGAAGAGAGTCGTTCCACCAGTAAGCTGGGCGTCTTCCATTTTTTGGTACAACTTTCCTCGGCATGGTAGTGTCGCATGCTCTCACCAGTAGATCTGTCAACTTTTCTGCGTTCCAATCTGAAGCTCCGCTAGCTAGACGAAGTGCTTCGACGAAAAGGTCATTGTCGAAAGCATTCGTCTTCCACTTCCGCTCACCGCTTGTTGCCCTCCGAACTAGCACGTGGTTTCGTTGACCGATTCTGTACCGGATCGCCTGGTGATCACTGTGCGTATACGACTCGCACACTTTCCACTCCGTACTCGCCAACAGCGACGGACTGCAAAAAGTAACGTCGATGATGGATTCGCGCCCATCTTTCCGGAAAGTGCTGGTGGTACCTTCGTTCAGTAACGTTACATCCAGCTTTGCTAGAGCTTCCAGTAGACTGTACCCTCTGATGTTGGTGCATCTACTTCCCCACTCCACCGCCCAGGCGTTGAAGTCGCCTCCAATGACGATCGGTGTTCTACCGATTAGTTCCTCGGTCATTGCGTCTAGCATCTGGTGGAATTGCTCAGTTGTCCATCTCGGGGGTGCGTAGCAACTACACATGAAGATTCCATTAATTTTGGCGATTACGAAACCTTCATGTGAACCTCCAACCACTTCCTGGATAGGATATCTGCCCATCATCTGTATTGCAGCAATCCCTAAGCTATCCGTCGCCCAGCTGCCATTATCACGGGGTACTCGGTACGGCTCCGCTATGATTGCAACGTCGCATTTTGTCTCTGCTGTCGACTGCCACAACAGTTGCTGAGCTGTGTTGCAATGGTTCAGATTGATCTGAATTATCTCCGTTACTGCGATTCTGCTAACGCCTTCTTATACGAGGGACACTTGAAGCTTCCTGTCGCATGGTCGCTGCCGTTCTCTGGTTTGCAGAGCAGGCATTTCGGTTGCTTCGTGCAGTCTCTCGCAACATGCCCTTTCTCACCGCATCTCCTGCACAGTTCAGACCTGTCGGGGCCTGTGCAGCTTCTTGCCTGATGTCCAAAGCCCATGCACTGGAAGCATCTCTCCATCCGCTTGGCCACCCGGGGCACCATCTTCAGCGAGCAAACCGACCAGCCAACTTTTATTTTGGTCGTTTCTACCATCTTATTGGCTGCGACTGTTGAGAGCCGTATCGACGCCGTCTGCATGCCACTATACGCCTTCCTCATACGGATCGTCATTGGTGTATTGTCCAGCTTACACTGTTCTATTAACTCGCGCCTTAACTCCTCGTCTGTCGTGATTTCGTCGAGATTTCTGCATTCGACCACTGATTCCTGGGATAGAGCCCTCACCTTCGCCTCCTCACCGAGCGACTTCGCAACCAGTTCCTTGAAGGCTGAACTTTTGACCGCCGGATCCCTCTTGAGCTCGAAGAGCATCTCTCCTTTCTGGGTGCGCCTGGTTTTCACCACATTCTCTCCCAGTTCTTTCAACTCCGGATCGTCTCTCACTTTCCGCAGGAGTGATGCGTAAGTCACTCCTTCCTTCACCTCGACGATCAGAGCATCTCCCTTACTACGCTCGCGTCGGGGCCTAGGTTTTTTTGTCTCCTGCACCCCTTTCTTCTTTTCTTCTTTCTTCTTCCGTTTCTCCGTTTGTTTTTCGACAGTGCGCCATCCACTGCCTTCACCTTCCTTTTTGTTTCCCAGGTTGTCATTTTTAACCTTCTTCAGGTCTTCTTCATCCCCTGGGGTATCCCTCTTCCTTTTGTCCGATCGTGGGTTCCGTGGCGTCTTAGGCGTCTCCTGTATCTCGACGGACATCTTCTCCCTTGCTTCAGCGAGTGCTTTTTCAACAACCTCTGCTCGCGTGATCATCTCCTTCTGTTCGCGGTCAGCAGCCGTAACGGCGGATTTGATGCTTGTGACTAAATGTTTGATCTTAGTATGGACATTGTTTTTGTCCTTAATGAACTCGTAGAGCTCGTTCACTTTTTTCTTGACCTCCATCAAGCTTGACCTCCCGACCTGCAGCCCTTCTAAAGAAGTGGTGGTGTTGGCTTTATGCGTTAGCACTTGTATCAGGCTAGTCTCTCCTTGTTGTGGATGCTGTTGGTGTCCTATAGGATTCGCTACGGCTGTCTGGTTGCGAATTGGTGATCTCTGGAGCTTACCGCTCCTTGCGAACACGCTCGCCTCTCCCGTTGGTGTGTCTTCATTACCGTCGTTTCGTCTGTTAAATTGTTCGATGGTATTCAT
Source organism: Toxorhynchites rutilus septentrionalis (assembly GCF_029784135.1). NCBI lineage: Eukaryota > Metazoa > Arthropoda > Insecta > Diptera > Culicidae > Toxorhynchites > Toxorhynchites rutilus. The sequence goes on along the minus strand of NC_073746.1, from coordinate 254,003,454 downwards.
GTCTGTTGGGTCCCAACTTCGGGCCGCTATCTCCGCTCGTTGTACATAGTCGCTATCAGTGATCCCATGGTTGTCTATGCAAGCAGTGAGGCCATGCAGGGGTTGACACGTTCCTTCATAGGGACCGTGTTCAGAGCCAGATCAGCGCGAGTCAGGAATGTGACATCTGACGCCTAGTACCTAGTGCCTGAGCCTAGACGAGCATCGAACGTACCCGAAGACTTGCCAAGTTATTACCGGGACGGGGGCAATCGCACTATTAGCCTACACGCCATTTCAGGAAGGTGTCACCCTTCCTTACTCAGGGAACAGGATAGTACGACTGTCAGCCTTTAGCGTCGTGTTGAAATCGTTTCCGTATCGTGTCCGTTTTCTATGTCGTAACCAGTATGTCGTAATCAGGATCTTACTGGCGTCAATCCTGATGTGCTTGGCACTCCTTTCGTGGCTCATGTACACGGTATTTCCCCCGTGCAATCTCCAATAGGCTTTACCGCGCCCTTACTCGCGTTGTCACCCGATTAGTCGCCTCATGCGACAGGGACAGGGACCAAGACCCGAAGTGCTATTCTAGGCCGGCAACTCCACCATAGAAGAGGAACTAATGCGAGGGCTGTTGCAAAGTGTAGTACCTCACGAGAGTCGTTGTGACGGAGTGCGCGTTATGTTGGAGGGCACTGCCTAATCGGCGCTCCGTTGTGAAGAGAAATCCTGCGAGGGTGGCTGTGACGGGGCGCGCGTCAAGTTGGAGGGCGCTTCCTAATCGGTTCACGTCTCGACATGTGAGAAACCCCGCGAGGGTGACTGTGACGGGTTGCGCGTCAAGCTGGAGGGCAATTCCTAATCGGTACACGTCTCGACGGGTAAGCGGTATCTGGAGAGCAGGGTCAAGAAAATGCTGGCAATGCCTGTTGGTGGATTGAGAGAGGAACATTGCGAGGGTCGTTTCGGCGGAGCGAGAGCCTAGGAGAGCATCATCAAATCGGTGGGTACCCCCACGAGAGTTGCTGTGACGGAGTGCGCGTTATATTGGAGGGCACTGCCTAATCGGCGCTCCGTTGGGAAGAGAAATCCTGCGAGGGTGGCTGTGACGGGGCGCACGTAAAGATGGAGGGCGCTTCCTAATCGGTTCACGTCTCGACAGGTGAGAAACCCCGCGAGGGTGGCTGTGACGGGTTGCGCGTCAAGTAGGAGGGCAATTCCTAATCGGTTCACGTCTCGACGGGTAAATTCAAAATGCCTGCGAAGAGGACATCAGCGCAGTGGAATTAATAACGAATGGAAAGAAAAAAATATTGAGAAAAAGGGAAGGACAACGCTAGTTAGCGTTGAAAACTCGAGAAGTGCATGAGCACAGCCGCCCCCTGAAGTAGTCGCCTAGATGTGGTCCCAGGGGGAATAAGGCAACGAGTAGAGGGCTTGGTTTTTGTGGGTGCGATCCCCACTCGACGTCTGGGTTAACCCTTCCCAGGTAAGGCTGGTAGAGCGTTCCTCACCTCTTAAAAAAAAAAAAAAAAAAAAAAAAAAACACACACACACGGGTGGAATGAAATTGAGAATTGTCGCAATAAAGAATATTATGTTTTAGTAAATAGAGTCGTCATAGGGAAAGGTCGTTATAGAGAAATATCGCAACAAAAAAAAATAATTTTTATGCGATTTTGAAGGGACCTTTGGGCATGTCGTTATAGAGAGATTTATCGCTATAAAGATTGTCGTTATAGAGAGCTTTGACTGTAGATAGATAGAAGATAGATAATAGATAATGGATAGTAAAAATGTTGTATTTGTTCAGAGCTCGTAAAATCGTCCGAAATTCGTTCCTCTACACTGGAATAACTCCTTAAAGTTAACCTTGAAAAGTTTTTTTTCCATTCTGAAAATGTGATCAAAATTTTGGCTATTAGTTTATGTTTTCGCGGTTCAAACATGAAGAACAAGGGGAAGGTTCCTGTGTTATTTCAAATTTTATTTTCCAGAAAATGATTTTTTTTCTCTCAGTGCATATTTTTCCACAAAGCCTTATTAGTCCTCTACCACTCGTTTTCAATTAATTTTTCTATGCAACAAATAGCTTCTGAACTATAATATTTCATTTTAAGCTCAAGTTAAAAGGCATATACCCTCTTGAGTCACGACAATTTTTCCACTCGAGGAAAATACTCTGTATCCTAAGGTAAACGGATGTGTAACGTACCCTTCAAATCAGAGTCTCTCAAATTCGGCCGATCCGCCATTTGGCGTAGATATGCTCAACCCAGTTCAATCAGGTAAGTTGGAGAATTCAATAAGGGTTACAACACTGTTACTGTAGAAAATTGAATGGCCTCATTAATAGTGCACCTGAGCTTGTATGGTGCGATTTGATTGCTAAGTGTCAATCAGTGTGTTTTGGGCATTTTCGCTCATCGAGGTCAAACAACGGAATAACGGAATAAACACGAATTAAACACGAATTAAAATTAAAGTTTACCATAAAACTCGGAATTCAAATTTCGTGTTAACTGCTGTTATCATTTGCCGGAAACCACAACTGTCAGATAGAGATGTAACCATAGATACCTTCCCTATTACATTTCTCGGTATACTTTGCGACCATCGTTTGCTTCAGAGAATGATTTATTTCAAACGCTTCGAGAGTCCGTTACACTGTGGACAGACATTGAGCTGTGGAGCATCCAAGCGCTACTGAGCGAGACGTCCGAGAACAGCCATAGATTTTCGGAACTTCTAATCCGTTGGAGATCTGTGCAAGCGTGGCATCAGACGGAAACTACTGGATAGCTGTGGGCTCGTTCGTATGCCGCCCGTTTCGCTCACATGTCAATGAGCATCCGAGCATGCCTGATTAAGTTGATGTTGATGCCCTCGAGCAAACATCCCATTTCACGGTTTGGGACGTTCCGATGAATGTGCTCTTGTTCAAACGGAGCTGCACTAAAGGCCAATGCTAATGGTTCATAGAAGTTGGCACCGGCAACAAACCGGTGGCAATGGCCAACTCGCTGTCGTGATGCCCCAACGAGTGCAGATTTATTTGACGAGCTGTTTACGGTGAATCGGTGATTGGGGGTACTTTGAAGAACAAATGAGCGCATGTCGTATTTGATTTAATCAATCGTCTGACGATGACCCGTCGCATGTCGAGTGTGGGAGAAAGTGACTGAATCCGACAAACATTCATCTCGGATGTCAGGCTGTGGATAACGATGAAAATGCTTTCATAGCGTACGCTTCGTAAGCTTTGCTATTAGCAGAGCCTGACTTTGAGCCTCGCAGTGACTGATTCTATTTACTATGTTTATCTTGAAGCATTCGTGAGCATTCACTCAATACGAATAATTATTTCGAAATTACATCGAATTTTATTCTATTATCAATAATCACACTCATTAGTACCTAATAGATATTTTCTACTTATAATCGTTTCTTGAAAATGCAGTATGAAAAATTAACGGTTTCTACACCAAATTTTAATGAAAAACACGATTTTGAAAAACTTGGAGCAATCCATACAATCAGCAGTACAATTTGGTCATCAATAAACATAGATAATTTTACGATACTCACCTTAGACGGATCCGTGGATTAAAAGGAGAGGAGTACAAATCACTGGCCACTCAATTCCGGTCGTGCACTATTCTCATTCTTATAATATAAATCACACAGAGGGACACATTCGAGAGCTTCACTGTGTTCTGGTTCCAGTTCATCACTTCGGTAGTCACGGATGGAATATTTATAACACTTTTTTATTACTCAAACATTGGCCGTGTTTGGCGCACTGAGGCGCGAACTTCGCGGCTCGATCAGCAATGATTTTCGGTACATTTCGTCGTCGTCCAGCAGCAACGATGTATCCAGGAGGTAGGATGTAACTTTCGGTATGTGAACGATTTTGTACGGTGTCTGTTGGAAATGGCGAATTTCGCGTATCACATGTGCAATCTGGGTTCGGAAGAAAGCAGACAAAAAAGAGGCGGTTTCAGGCTCGTATAGTGTGTGCAGAGTGGGAGTGCTTTTGAAACAGGACAACACCGCTTATAGAACGAGGTGAATTATCTTCATGGGACTCGTTCTCACACAATGTTGCACCATTAGAACCGAGTGGTACGAAATCAATCTCCATAAATCTGACATCGATTTTTCGTTTCTTACTCACCATTCGCATTTTGGAAAAATTCAACAAATGTTCCGGTGTAAAGTCTGGTGTGCCTTCCTCGATGAAGGAAAGGTCTGTGAGATACATGCCCAGGTACGGAATGCAGGGTGGATCGCAGCGATGCAGCGTCTCTCGCATCACACGAAACCTACCGTCGGAACACACCACAGCCTGCAGTTTTGTGATTGTCGATTTAATCTGAAACGAAGTAGAAAAAACATGGAAGCATTTAGGAGAAACTATATCGGTCCCAGAAGTACCGTTACGACAATAAATTGCAAAACTAATATTTTGTTTCTTTCATTCATTCATCGGACTACATGTTGAAAAAAAGAAGTTATCTTCCAAATCCGACGGCAGAATTTGTATAGTATGAGCATACAGGATATGGCGCATATCGATATACAGCCATTCCAAGCCAAGCCGATATAGTGGCTATCTGTTTTTCGTGAAAACTGGTACTGTAGTAAATCTCTAGGAAAAAATGGGGGGGGGGTTATATCTATGATATAACCGCAAGGTTGACGTGGAACCTTAGCTAAGCAATCATTTGTTTGTATTGATTAAATTTTCGATTGAATGAAACAGCTCCCAAATTCAATTGAAGTAAATATATTTGCTTTATGAGTAAAAAGATTGCACAAATGCCATATAAGGTCAATTCATGCATTGTGATAGATTATTTTCTTCGTAACAAGTAAATTTAATAACAGTCCTTTTATGTTTGGTATGATGCCTAGGGCAAAATACGTGAACGGAAGAATTTCTCAAAAATTACTCACAAAGCAAATATATTTACTTCAATTGAATTCGGGAGCTGTTTCATTCAATCGAAAATTTAATCAGAATAATTCTAGATTTAATCAGAATAATTCTATCAAACGATTATTTTATTTTACCTTTCCCTTTGAAGTTTGCATCTCTCAAGTGTACGTACTTCTCGAACCGCGGATTTTTGATGAATTTGATTTGATTTGATGAACTTCAGGCACTCTGTTTCGATTTTGCCATGTACGTCGAACGCATATTGTTTAATCACTAGGCGTTATCGCAGCAAATGGTTATCAACATTTTGCCTAATCATCAAATGGTATGCGTAGAAATTCCATGAGCAGAAGATATGAGGGCATATCCTTCAATGCAATCTTGAATGACCGAATCAAAGCGTTGTGTTCGTACCCGCTTTCGTAAAACACTTTTCGCAGTGCAAGAAAAACATGCGGGTTTTCTCGGCTTGCATGAATCAACAACTTCAACTTCTACTTTTTATACTATCGAGGCTTTAAACTTGAAAGTTCATTTGCCTCTAGTGTCTGCACGATTTTCCCAGGTTCCTAAGTTTAGAAGACCGTGTTAGGGAAACATATTCCTGTCAGCACAGTACTAAAGTACAAAAAACTCGCAGTTTGGATTTATTTGCAAAGTCGATTCCCGCTTCTTGGGTTTAAAATCTGTGTTAGGGGAACACATTTCAGTCGGAACAAAAATACCCCCGATCTGCATGAATTTGTAATGCCAATTTCCCCATACACCTTGGTGTTGAAGTCTGCTCTGGGGGAACACATTTCAGTCGGAACAAAAAACACTTAATTTTCAATGCCAATTTCCCCAATTTTCAATGCCAATTTCGGTGAGAACAAAAGTCCCCTTACTTTCACGTGTTTGCAATGCCGATTTCCCCAAGGCTGATTGGTTTTGATGGCTGTGTTGGGGAAACCGTAAATTGGACCAATCAAAGGCAGTTAGGGCGTTTAGATAACACTTAACATTTTACAGTTATTCAATTGTTTATCTAATGAAAAATAACGTTTTATTAATTGCGATAGATTGTTTGTTCGTCTCCTCTCTCTAACCGTATGTTCATAAATATAAATTAAAAATGAGAAATGATGCGTTCATAATATTGGGTTGGGGAAAAAGAAATGTCGTATATTGTCAATATATGGCAATACTTAAACATATCTTGTGTTGTACTTATCGCATCGGGTTACGGCTATTTAAAGATGACAATCTGTGCTACAAGTGTCGTTTTAACAGTGTTGTGATTGTCCTTTGCAGTCTCAAGTTATAGCGTGTCAAAGATGGAGTCAACCAAACTAGAAATTCGCCATATTTTACGTTTTTACTAACTGCGAGGTAAAACTGCAACGAAGGCTGCCGAAAAAATTCGTGTAGTTTATGGTCCCGATACTGTAACGATTCGCACAGCACAGCGATGGTTTGATCGATTTCGTTCTGGTGTAGTGGCTGTCGAAGATACACCCCGTACTGGTAGGCCAATCGTCGTGGAAACCGATAAAATCGTTGAAATCATCCAAGTAGACCGGCATGTGAGCACTCGCTCGATTGGCCAGGAACTGGGTATAGACCATAAAACCGTTTGGAATCATTTGCAGAAGATGGCTGGATGTATGGGTGCCACACGAGGTGACGCAAAAAAATCTTTTAGACCGAATCAACGCCTGCGATGCACTGCTGAAACGGAACGAACTTGACCCATTTTTGAAAAAGATGGTGACTGGTGATGAAAAGTGGATCACGTACGACAACCTAAAGCGAAAAAAGTCGTGGTCGAAGCGCGGTGAGCCGGCCCAAACCATCGCCAAGCCCGGATTGATAGCCAGGAAGGTTTTGCTGTGTGTTTGGTGGGATTGGAAGGGAATCATCCACTATGAGCTACTCAACTATGGCCAGATCCTCAACTCGGTTCTCTACTGTGAGCAGCTTGACTCGGTTCTCTACTGCGAACAGCTTTGACCAGAAGCGGCCAGAAATGATCAATACGAACAACGAACCAGGACAACGCTCGGCCTCACACATCTTTGATGACTCGCCAGGAGCTACGGGAGCTCGGATGGGATGTCCTATTGCACCCACCGTATAGTCCAGACCTGGATCCAAGTGATCATCATCTCTTCTGGTCCATGCAAAACGCTCTTCGTGATACTAAGTTGGCCTCAAAAGAAGCTTGCGAAAACTGGCTGTCTGAGTTTTTTGCAAATAAGGGGGGGATAATGAAGTTGCCTTCTAAATGGAAACAAGTTTGCGAACAAAACGGCGCATATTTAAATAGGGTAATTTTAAGTATGTTAAACAAAGCGTCAAATTTCGATCAGAAATACGACATTTCTTTTTCCTCAACTCTATAAATATTTTTAACCCATTTTGTACTAAGCGTTCGAAAAATCGAACAGCAACATTGATAATTTATCATGGCTCTGGAAAGCAATCGTATGGTGAGGTTTTGGCATCAAATAATAGCTTAATCTATTAGCTACCACTTACTATCAATTTCATTCAGTTTTATATAACTTTATTGGGTAATAAATTCAGTTTAAAGCAACTATGTGCGGAAAGTACATAACGTCACATAACCTAACAAAAAACAAAAACTTTGAAAATTCAAAATATGTAAACTTTTTTACAGTATTTGTCACAAACCTACTGGATGCGACGCACCTCACAATACACCGTTAAAGTTTACACTGAGAGAAATAATTAGTAAATATAACGAATTTTTTGGTAAATACTACCAATCTATAGTCATTTTCGACCGTACTAATAAACACATATGTCAAGCAGAACCATGATTCGGAAGCCCAATATCAGCTACATTTTCTCGCCGAAAATGCACGTATCAGAATTATATCCTTATTATACCTCCGTATTGCCTTATGGGAACAATGAAAATGGTTAATACGCGCTTTTCTCACCAGTTTTCAGATATGACAATATCCAAGCTTACTAATGTTATCGAGTAAAATATACTAATCTCTGGTAGGGATGCGGGTTTGTTGACAATATGTACAAAAAATTTGTACATTCTACTAATTTTGCATTACCAAATGTATTTAGTACAGGATTTTTCTAAGGGTATGTTTAGAAGCTCCCAGATGCCACCCTGGACTATTAATTGCCAACCTGTTTTGTTTATGGGTATACAGAACAAACAGTACCAGTTACAAAAATTGATTGATTAAGTGAATAGGATTGTTTATTGAGATAGCTTATGCGTTGAGTTTACTATTCCATTTGAATCTAACTTAAAAGTTAGATATATAAAATTGTCTTTATTCTATAAATTAAAATTTCCTTCTACTTAAATCTAGTTTAAAGTCGTCAGAAACCGTGTCGATTTTCTTTAAAATGACATATATTACATGCACACAATTGTCCATAATTAAAAACATACTGATCTGTAAATATGTAACAATTACTCTGAAGCAGTACGAAGATAGCACGGATCACTATTTTGTGACTAGTACATCAGTAGAGAAAACTAAACGTGAGTGCTAACATTTTTGTATTTGAAAAGAATTTTCTGATATATCCCAAATTATGTTATTATGCAAACAAAAATTATTCTCCTGATGCTAGACGAGAACTGTGAATTTATAATTACTAAATGTTTCCTCATTTTGTGTTTCTCCCCGAAGGGATTTTATAACTCATTTCTGTTGTAAATATACGAGTTACGAAACCGGATATTGTCTTTTCTGTCTGTCCAGTTGCTAATGCAACAGTATTAGTTAGATAAAAGATCACACATTGTGATGTAAGAAAAAAAACAATGAATTGAACCTCCTACAGGAACAAAAATGTATAGATGATAGCTCAGGATTATACACAGAAATACACGGAATATCGCACTTCAGGAAGACCATTGGATGTGGCACAGGAAAATTAACACTTTGGAACATAGGAATACTTTTTAACACACATGGATTTATTGCACGATCTTACTCGGGTAAAGGTTAGATTGGGAATGCAAAATTAATGGTTTTGGCTATGGATCGATTCGTATGCTGTTTAATCTTTGTTCGTATGGGTTCGGCTGCCTTTTGTATGTCCGGATATGTAGTTTGTGTTCGTGTCTTGCATCACACATTGCATCTCTAAGGGAGTGAATTGGATAGGAATAATGATAGGGATGAACATTGAAAATTGGGAATAGGGATACTTGTTCCTTTTTCGCGTTGTCGTTCGCGAACATGTTTGTTAAAAAAATAATTTTAACAACTTGGTCATTAACGGGCTAAAATTCAATCCCGGAATCCCGGGAACCTGATGAGTGTTTTGAGTTTGCATACGTTTGTGGAAAAAGAAATGAAATCAGTACAAAAATGGCCATAAGTACAAACATTTTAATTTGCTGGATACCAGGTCGATCATGTGAAGTTGTTTTTTGTCGCACACTAAACAGTCAAATGTAAAAAAATGTATAAATTACCAATTTGAAGTTTATACATTTTTCACAAAAATACAGAATAATCTATTCAATTACTTGTCGAATACTTATATTTTCTAAATAAAATTGTATTTCGTCACAGCAATGCCAAATCACGTAGAACTTTTTGGCCAAGGCAGTAGGGTAGGGCAAACTCGATACCATACACACCAAATCCACTAGAACACTAATCTACTACCCTTTCCGAATGAAGCTTTCCCCAACTTTTGCTCCGATGCAACATTGCCCAATAGTTTCTCAATTATTTCCACACTTGCAAAAACACGCCGAGTAAATTTGTTGGCCTCATTCCAAAGGTCAGTTTCCGCAGCAAGCATCCACAACTTCCTTTCCTATTGTAGGAACGGAACTAAGATTGCATATCGGGTTTACACGTTCCGGTCGACCAATATACACTAGATCCCGAAAGTGCAAATTCATCATTTTTGTTTTATGTTCTGCTTCTGACTCTTTCGAGAACAGCCGAGGGCTTTGTGCAGCAGCAGCAGTAGCTTTGGAATTTTCTTTCACAAGCGGCCATTTGCCCGAAACATGTATCATTCTGCTAATGCTCAGTATTTATTTTCACACACCGTTGGATGTTGTTCGGTGGGCCAAAAACTGACCAGTCCAAGCGGAAGAAAGTTTTCTGCCGAAAAGCAGCTGCTGGTCGATTCTAATATCGCTTCTGCTTGTTTGAGATGGTTCAAAATGGACAGAGCAAAAAACAATTATAATCTGGAACGGACCCACATGCTGGCCGAGATTTCATATACATGGATATGTTCAATCTTTGGGAAGTTACGAACCGGTACGAACCCAACTTTGTTTATAATTCCCATATGGTCCGACTTTATAAAAGTGAGGACGTCAGCAGCTAACCACAATACACTCTTTCGCATTGTCAAATTACTTAGTAGAAGCTTACTAGTACTTCTAGTGGTACATATATCGATACTTACAGTTCTCGGTACTTTGTCCCAGGTTTTCTTCAGTCGAAACACAGCCGCATTGGTGAATGCGGCACAGATTTGCAGAACTCCATTAAAGTTGTGCATACACCGACAAATATCTGCCACAGCAGTCCACTTCTCGATGGCAGCTACCCGCGCCGTCATGTTGCTCCTGCGGGATGAAAAATCATTGTTCAATTATTCTTAAACCGCTTGGTTGGACGCAAACTATCCACTACCCACCTCGAAACTATTTCCGAACACACCAACCGTGAGCCATCGTTGAACCGTTTAGTCATAAGAATTATATGCTCTGATAGCGCCTTCTTGTCGATTTTCATCCACGCCTGCCCGAGAAATTCTCTGCAGTTGAGAGAAAAATTAAGAAATAGATTTTCAAAATATACGTGTGTACACGTGAACGAAGGTTTTAAGACTGGTGGTACAGGCTCTGCCACAACTCATACCAAAGTAGGCTGTCTACAAAAGAAATAATCGTTTTCGTGATTTGTTGCAAAATGACGTTTTGTCCCCTTTAGCCTTCCTGTACTTGCGCGCAAATTAATAACCCGTATACTCGCGCACGGTGTCACAGACCGACAGTTAAACTATATATGTTTTCTCCAACTTCATTCAGGTCATCTAATTCAGCAACTTCAAAACAGAGTATAAATTTTTAATAATCCAACACCAATAACGGTAATCGACTTTTGACGTAGGATTACGTCTTTCGGGAACATATTGGGGAACAAATTGAAAATCGAAAATCAAGCACATCGTGAAAATTGCCCAATTTCAAAACCTTATTGCTCAGTCATTTCATGATGGATTGATGAATTTTTTGCGTCAATCGATTTCGGTACTCCAACACATTTTTTTTTATATTGAAGAAAATAATATATGTCATGAAACTAACTATCAAATAATTGAAAAATCTCAACCCTTATCCTAACGGAAATACCCACTTCTGATTGGTCAAAATTGACGACACATGCGGCGGGTCCCTAACAGAGAAATCAAAACCTAGCTGTCTGGGGGAAATCGGCATTGCAAATACATGATAGTAGGGGGGACTTTTGTTCCTACCGAAATGTGTTCCCTATCAGAGACATCAAAACCAAGCTGCCTTGGGGAAATCGACATTGCAAATACATGAAAGTAGGAGGGACTTTTGCTCCCACCTTTTGACGTCTGAAGCAAGCTGCCGGGGGAAATCGGCATTGCAAATATGTGCAAGTCGGGGAATTTTTCTATTGCAAGTTAGATGAGTGATACGTTTAATTCTAGCAAAAAAAATATTTGGACCTTTAATGTTGGTTGCTTCGTGAGATTTCATTCCAATGACCGATCGTGTATCGTCAAAAATATAGCACAAGTGTAATTGTAAAATTGTATATGTTAGCAGTTGTGTCAAAAATGACTTGATATATGAAACGATTAATTTCAATTTTCATAAATAAAAACCAAGGTGTGTTTCCGCTCGAGAACGAGTCGTTCAGCTTAAGCTGTCTGTTTTGTTGTGTTCATTTTCACCCAAGGAAAGTTCATGCGGCGAGAATAGTAGCAAAAGTGGAGAAATATTTGTAAAAGTGATTTCCCATATGTCCTACATATAGTATTAGGTGTTGTTAGTCCAATTAAAATTTGCATTGGGTTTAATAAACACTCAGAAAGTAAAAATTATCGTTACATTACCTTTTCCATTTCCTATATTAAAGTAACATGTATTTACTTATTAGAAAAATTGATAATTGTGTTCGGTATTGGTAATTTTCTTATATTTCATTGATGAGTTTTTTTTCTTTATTTCATTCATACATAACACAGAATGTATCTCGTCTAGGGTCGAAGAGAGCGGTTTTCATCATATCTCACTCCACTTCGGCATCTTCTATCTGATACGCTCCACCCAACGACTGTTTACCATATTTCTATCATCATCACTCGGTAAACACTGCACAATGGTCTAGGAGATGCATTTAAGTGGAAATTAGCATTTAGAGCTCGACGGTTATTCTCTAGACAAAAACCGTCTTCGACAAAGTTGGTACATATGATAGAGCGCTCATTTTTATGTTATCAAAAATAGGGTGACCTAAATTGTCGATGAAATAAAAAGTCACAGGAGGGTTGTGTCCGAGACACGACCGCATAGTTGACGTAGGATTCCGTTAGGCTATCTGTTGATTTTGGATATGTTTGAAGAATTACATCGTTGAACTCTCCGATAATGATTTGGTGGCCCTGAAAAGGACAATTTTGTTTGGTTGTTGGGTATTGTTTGTTCACTCCACCAGTGAACAATGGTCCAGGAGATGCATTTAAGTGGAAATTAGCATTTAGAGCTCAACGATTATTCTCTAGACAAAAACTGTCTTCGACAAAGTTGTTACATATGATAGAGCGCTCACTTTTATGTTATCAAAAATATGGTGACCAAAATTTTCGATGAAATAAAAAATATAACTTTCTTATCTTTATAGAGAGAGGTAAATATAGTTCAACAATGTTGTAGTCCCAGTTATTTGAGATATCTTTGTGGAACAATGTTTTTTTCTATCTCTTAAAATAACCAACACAGCGCCTTTTTTCTATGTTGCGTTAGGGTCACCATGAAAAAAACGGTTTTTATACTCTATCTTTTATATTTCAAATTCGACATACAAACTGTCCTCGAAAGATTTTTAGAACATACTAATACAAACATTTTGCAATGCAGAACTTGTCTTTATCTCAACTTCACTCAAAGTTATTGATATTTCTTCAAAAAAATACACTCTCTTCAATTGATTGCCATTCTTTCTGGGGCAAACATAAAAAAAGTTTGTTGACGGAATTAGAAAGAACAAATTTCACTCTATATAATATGTGTTTTTCGAAGATATGTTTGTTTTTGAGTAAATTAAAATTGAAATCATGAGTTTTTGGGTGAAACGCCATCAATAACTTTGAGCAGGATTAAGATATTGACAAATTCTGCATCGCAAAATATTGGTATTGATAAGCTCTAAAACTCGTACGAAGACAGTTTTGATGTACAATTGGAAATATCAAAGTTAGAATAAAAAAAAACGTTTTGTTCATGGTTACCCTAATGCAATTTAGTTAAAAAAAACAACTTTGTGGCTGATATTTATTCTTTAGACAAAAACTGTCTTCGACAATGTTGTTACATATGATTGAGCGTTCATTTTTATGTTATCAAAAGTAGGGTATACAAAGAATAAATTTTCTCCAAACAATAACCGGAACATGGTGGGGTGCCCATCCAGGAGACCTCATTCAGTTGTACAAAACAACGATATTGTCAGTGTTAGAATATGGCAGTTTTTGCTTCCGATCAGCTGCCAGGATTCATATTCTCAAGCTGGAGACAATACAATATCGTTGCTTGCGTATAGCCATGGGGTGTTTGCATTCGACACATACGATGAGTCTCGAAGTTTTAGCAGGAGTACCCCCGCTTACTCTTCGGTTCACAGAATTATCCTACAGATTTCTCATCCGTTGCAAGATCATGAATCCATTGGTGATTGATAACTTCGAAAATTTACTACAACTGACTCCTCAGTCAAGTTTTATGTCTTTATACCATGAGTACCTTACCCACGACGTGCACCCTTCACCAGGCATCTCCAACCAAGTTTGCTTCCCATACTTTTGCAATTCCTCTGTCATTTTTTATCTGTCCATGCGACAAAAAATCCATGGAATACCAGATCACCTACGCTCCAATGTTATTCCGTCGATATTTTCGGAAAAATATGGGAAAGTTGGATCTGATAAAATGTTCTTTACTGACGGTTCATACATAAACGGGTCCACTGCCTTCGGCATCTTCAATGAAAATTACAGTGCCTCTTTCAAACTCAAAGATCCTTGTTCCGTGTATGTCGCAGAAATGGGTGCGATATACTATGCTCTAGGGATCATTGAAACACTGCCCATCGACCATTATTTTATTTTTTCAGACAGTCTCAGCTCAATAGAGGCAATCCGCTCAATGAAAGTTGATAAACGCTCATCTTATTTCCTAACAAGAATAAGACATCTATTGAGTGTTTTGGTCGAAAAATTATTCAAGATTACCTTAGCATGGGTTCCCTCTCATTGCTCGATTCCGGGGAATGAGAAAGCGGACTCGCTAGCTAAGGTGGGCGCTTCAGAAGGCACACTTTTTGAAAGGCAAATTGCCTATAATGAATTTTTTCACATTCCTCGTCAGGAAAAGTAGGGTGACCAAAACTGTCGATGAAATGAAAAATCTAACTTTCTTATCTTTATAGATAGAGGAAACATAGCTCGACAATATTGCTAGCCCCAATTATTTTAAATAGCTTTGTAGAACAAAGCTTTTTTGTATCTTTTAATATAATCGATTTAGCGCTTTTTTTCCTAAGTTGCATTAGAGTGACCATGAAAAAGCGGGTTTTTTTGCTCTAACTTCTATATTTCAAATTCTACATCAAAAGTGTCTTTATACGACTTTTAGAGCCAGCTTTTTACAACATTTTGCGATGCATGACTTGTCTTAATCCTACTCAAAGTTATTGATGGTTTTTTATCCAAAAACTCATGATTTCAAATTTGATTTACTCAAACACGAAAAATAACATAGTTTTCTAAATAACACATCATGTAGAGTGAACTATGTTCTTTCAAATGCAGCCAATAAACTTTGTTTATGTTTGCCCCAGAAAAAATTACAAGCAATTGAAGAGAGAGTATTTTTTGGGAAGAAATATCAATAACTTTGAGTGAAGTTGAGATACTGACATGTACTGCATCGCAAAACGTTTGTATTAGAAAGCTCAAAAAGTCTTTCGAAGACAGTTTGTATGTAGAATTTGAAATATCTAAGCTAGAGTATAAAAACCTTTTTTTTTCATGATGACCCTAACGCATCTCGGAAAAAAGGCGCTATATTGGTTATTTCAAGAGATATAAAAAAAACTTTGTTTGACAAAGATATCTCAAATAACTGGGACAACAATATTGTTGAACTATGTTTACCTCTATCTATAAAGATAAGAAACTTACATTTTTTATTATTATTATTTTCGACAATTTAGCCTCTTCGACACTAGACGATGTATGAATGAAATAAATAAATAAATATAAAATAAAGAATGAAATAAAGAAAAAGAAACATCAATGAAATATAAGAAAATTACCAATACCGAACACAATCATCAATTTTTCTAATAAGTAAAAACATGTTACTTTAATATAGCGAAAACATATTTGAAATGGAAAAGGTAATGTAACGATAATTTTTACTTTCTGAGTGTTTATTAAACCCAATGCGAATTTTTATTGGACTAACAACACCTAATACTATATGGAGGACATATGGGAAATCACTTTTTCAAATATTTCTCCACTTTTGCTACTATTCTCGCCGCATGAACTTTCCTTGGGTGAAAATGAACACAACAAAACAGACAGCTTAAGCTGAACGACTCGTTATAGAGCGGGAACACACCTTGGTTTTTATTTATGAAAATTGAAATTAATCACTCATATATCAAGTCATTTTTAACACAATTTTAATAATATTTTTGACGATACACGATCGGTCATTGAAATGAAATCTCACGAAGCACCCAACATTAAAGTTCCAAATATTTTTTTGCTAGAATTAAACGTATCACTCATCTAACTTGCAATAGAAAAATTCCACGACTTGCACATATTTGCAATGCCGATTTCCCCCGGCAGCTTGCTTCAGACGTCAAAAGGTGGGAGCAAAAGTCCCCCTGTTAGGGAACACATTTCGGTGGGAGCAAAAGTCCCCCTACTTTCTTGTATTTGCAATGCCGATTTCCCCTAGACAGCCCAGTTTTGATTTCTCTGTTAGGGACCCGCTGCATGTGTCGTCAATTTTGACCAATCAGAAGTGGGTATTTCCGTAAGGATAAGGGTTGAGATTTTTCAATTATTTGATAGTTAGTTTTATTACATATATTATTTTCTTCAATATATAAAATTGTTATGGAGTACCGAAAAAAGCAAAAAAATTCATCAATCCATCATGAAATGACTGAGCAATAAGGTTTTGAAATTGGACAATTTTCACGATGTGCTCGATTTTCAATTTTCAATTTGTTCCCCAATATGTTCCCGAAAGACGTAATCCTACGTCAAAAATCCCGTATTGACTTTTTTCAATTTTCACAAACAATCGTGTACGCCAGTTTAGAAAAAGTAGTTTCGAGAAAAACGCTGATACTGAGTCACTAAAACGGCTATAACTCGGTAAATAACCAGAATTTCGCAAAATCCTTCCATGGACATATTGTTGAATATCAAAACTTCAGAAATATTAAGAAAGCTTTTTTTCGATTTTTTCGAATTTCCAGACTAGAATATCCCCTATGGAAACATCCTACCCCATCAAATAATCACCAGCTTCTAAATTTTATCGGTACCATATGTAAAAAGCAATTCTGGTTTATATTGAGACAGACGATGTGTGTTTGGTTTTCCAACCGTTCATTTCCTGGTAATATAGTACAACATAAGAGGAAAACAACTTACTCGCTTCGAATGGCCTGAAAGATTTGGTGATCCAGGTAAGTCATTTGTTCTGCGATTTCCAGTGCCGACAGTGATTCGAGGGTTTCCTTAACTGGCGTCTATTGGGAAGCATAGGAATATAAATATTAATATAAATATAAAAATATATCTAAATTATTGATGCACACAAGTCAATTCAGGAGAATTTAGTTACTACAGCAAACATGCTTCACTTCCGATTGTTTTCTTGGCCGATCTAAAAACATTTGATCGTGGTTGGATTGAGAGGTTACCTGTGGTGGCGTCAGCAGCGCGTCCAGAATTTTCTTGCCACTGTCTATATCGTCGCGGCACAAGAGTCGTAACAGCTGGGATGCAGCTTTATGCTCAGTGGGCAACAGGTTTGGACTGCAGGTAATGTCGTCCAGAAAGGATATCGTCTGTGAGCGCAGAGCTGCGTCCTGTTCAAAGTCCTGGAAGTGCTTGGACACCCAGTGCCTCAGCACGTTCAGAACGCGCATCGTAGCCGGTGAGCTCACAACAGATTCCTTCCGGTTCCTAGCTTCCACGTCGGGGGGCTCGTCTCTAGGGTTACTGGAAGCTGAGGTAGCGATTGCGAAAGCCGCTGCTGCAGTTGATGTGCTACTCCTGTCCAGTTCGCCGATTGGAGTATTTTGTGCATTGGTACGCAGAAAATTTCAGTTTTCAGTGCATTGGATTGCGACATGTGAGTGTTTATTATTGGTCAACCGATATGGATGTCATAAATGAAGAAGAGAATAAGGTTTTTTTTAATCCGCCATATCGCTCAAGGGACTGAGTAGTGAACCGAAACTATCTTATTTTTAATATCATCATCATCATCTTGATCATCATCATCATTACAGGATTTAAGAACAGAGTTAACCAAAGTGAGTTATGAGGTAAAATATGAGTCATACACGTACATACACATTCATACTGCCATTCGCGAAATGAATCTTTCCATTCTGAGAATGTTTTCTTTAGCGGCATTCAATTACAATAACAAATATTTTCACGGTTTTATAGCACTTTCTCGAATACCATTCACCCGATACCCATATACAACCATTCCATGCCAAACCGATATAGTGGTTCTCAGATTTCCATGAAAAGTGGTACAGGGAAACTTCGACATGACGTACCCTGGTTATAACGAACCCTCGATATATCGTACATTTTACCTCGATATAACGTACATATTTTCAAAGTCCAAAGCAATATTTTTTTGAATATTTTTTTTTCTGAAAGAACAATGAATTATCTGTATTTTGATACTAAAGCTTGTTTTGTATATTTAACCAATCCCAAAATACAACTGTTTTGTGATTCTAAATGAATCAAACTTTAATCAACTGTACGAAGGGAAACATCATGAGAAAAGTTGGTTTCGCCCCCTAGTTGAATTTATTGATTGACCTCACTCAAACAGCAACACAATGAAGTAATAAAAGCTACGTTTCTGAGTTCTTTTTTTTCTTATTTATTTATTTATTAATTCCATCAAATTGTAATACAGTAGAATCCGTTTATTATGACTCCGCTTATATTGACCTACCGCTTATTATTTCGTAATTACACAACGAAGTTTAGTTTTAATATGAAATTCTTTGTAAAAAAAGTCGATTATTATTACTTCTTTACCTGCAGAAGTACTTATTTACATAAAAACGGTTTTTTTGCGAAACGCTTTGTACGACGTCCGCTTATTATGACCTCCTTTCGATGTCATTATAAACGGATTCCACTGAACATACATTGCGATTGTCAACTTCTTCTAAAATATTCTTTAAATCTACTTCGAAGCGCTGTGCCTGCGGGGTTAAAATCAAAGAGGTGAAAAATCTTATTAAAGGTACCAGACATGAATTCCAAAGGATCATCCTGACCATAATACACACTGTTCCGGAAATCGAGCCTTAGGAAACCACGGTGACGTAGGGTGCGTTCTGGAGCATACATATTGAGGTTAGCTAACAAGGAAGGAGAATCAATCTCACTCCTCAGTAGTTTTGCAACAACAGAGTATCAATTCCCAGCAAGTTACAGCGTTCCTCGTAAGGCGACAATTCCCTTGGGTTCCGCCACGGAAGATTCCTCAAAGCAAGACGCACGAACTTTCTTTGGACAGATCCAATGCGCGCTTTCCAAATGCCGGGGAAAGGGCACCATACGACAGAAGCAAATTCCAGGATGGAACGAACCAGCGCACAGTAGAGAGATTTCAAGCAAAGCGGGTCCTTGAATCCATCGGTAACCTTTAAAACGAAGCCGAACTGTTTGTTTGCTCTGGAGATGATATCGTTGTAGTGGTAGATGAATTTAATTTCGGTTTGAGTTCTTTATTTTGCTTTGATATAACGTACAAATCGATACAACGTACAGTTTTTAAACTAAAATGTACGTTATATCGAGGTTACTCTGTAGTTTTGTTTTTTATTGCAAAATATATGACCCGTATTTTTTTTATTTTTTTGTTAGGTAGAGCATTTTCATTTTAGGGTGGTCCGAAAAATCCTTTTTGTTCAACTTTTTCGCAAAAATTACTTTTTTCAAAATTCATAATTTTTGAATTACTGAACCGATTTAGATAATCGACATATCAAATTGAAGCCAATGAGCTAGCCGTTTGGTTAAAAAATACTGAACAATGAACTTTGTTCTCGTAAATATTGGTTGTATTTTGTTTGGGGGGTTTTTGTTGTGTGCTTTTTGCATTCCATCGTGTATAATCTACAGACATGAATGAGAAAGCGCTGAAGAGAACTTCACACAATTTTGTTTGGTTGTATTTGTATTTGTTTTTTGTTGTTTTCATGGCTTTGACATGAGGGCAATGTTTTTTTTAATATTTTTCCTTGAAAGCTGAGGATTTTTTACATAGCACAAAAAAATAGCATCTCTGATATATTAGGCTGTCAAAAAAGTCCTGCGGTATTTCCGCGAGGTGTCGTTGTAAGCGCGTAGTTCTAAAGGGTGTGTCACATCAAATTGCATCACGGGAAAAACGCTGTAGAAATTCGCCCAGTAGACCGATCCTTTTGAAAATTCTAGACAGTACAGAAACAGGAACAGAAATCCATTTTTTCTTGAAGTCCGCCTCCGATTTGACAACTTTTGGGTTCTTCCGGAGGGCCTGCTTCATAATCGCCCAATATTTCTCTATTGGGCGAAGCTCCGGCGCGTTGGGCGGGTTCATTGCGCGCTATAACATAGTCCTTGACTTGTTTTGTTTGGTTAAGTCGTTCGTGAGTTATAGTGTCGCAAATATGGAGCAAAATAAAGAGAAAATCCGACATATTTTACAGTACTACTATGACAAAGGCAAAAATGCATCTCAAGCTGCCAATAAAATTTGTGCAGTTTACGGACCCGATACAGTTTCTATTTCCACCGCACAACGATTGTTTCAACGTTTTCGTTCTGGTGTAGAGGTCGTCGAAGATGCGCCACGCTCCGGAAGGCCTGTCGTCGAAAATTGCGACAAAATCGCTGAATTAGCCGAGAAAGACCGGCATAGTAGCAGCCGTAGCATCGGCCAAGAGCTGGGGATAAGTCATCAAACCGTTATTAACCATTTGAAGAAGCTTGGATTCACAAAGAAGCTCGATGTATGGGTGCCACACACGTTGACGCAAAAAAACATCTTTGACCGTATCGAAGCATGTGAATCGCTGCTGAATCGCAACAAAATCGACCCGTTTCTGAAGCGGATGGTGACTGGCGATGAAAAGTGGGTCACTTACGACAACGTGAAGCGCAAACGGTCGTGGTCGAAGGCCGCTGAAGCGGCTCAGACGGTGGCCAAGCCCTCATTAACGGCCAGGAAGGTTCTGCTGTGTGTTTGGTGGGATTGTCAAGGAATAATCTATTATGAGCTGCTTCCCTATGGCCAAACGCTCATTTCGGACCTGTACTGCCAACAACTGGACCGCTTGAAGGTAGCACTCATGAAGAAGAGGCCATCTTTGATAAACAGAGGCCGCATTGTCTTCCATCAGGACAACGCCAGGCCACACACTTCTTTGGTGACGCGCCAGAAGCTCCGGGAGCTCGGATGGGAGGTTCTTTTGCATCCGCCGTATAGTCCGGACCTTGCACCATGTGACTACCACCTGTTTTTGTCCATGGCGAACGAGCTAGGTAGTCAGAAGTTAGCCACAAAAGAGGCCTGTGAAAATTGGCTATCCGAGTTATTTGCCAATAAGGAAGCGAGCTTCTATAACAGGGGTATTATGAAGTTGGCATCTCGTTGGGAACAAGTCATCGAACAAAACGGCGCATATTTAACTTAAAACAGATGATTATAACTAATTTTATGAACAAATGAAAATTCAAAAAAAATGCCGCAGGACTTTTTTGACAGCCTAATATTATGTAAAAAATCCTCAGCTTTCAAGAAAAAATATAAAAAGATATAGCGTCTTCTAGTCCAAAGCCATGAAAACAACCGGCAAACTTCGTCCCGCCCAAAATATGTGTTTTGTTATCAATACCTTCAAACATCCACGTTTTCTTACTATGAGCAAGTTCATGGGTCCAATTGCAGAACTGTTCTAGATTAATCTTTTAATCGACCCCGTTGAATTTAACTTTTACTATAAAATTCCTAGTATTTCTAACAAAACTCATCATTATAATATCAAATTATTTTCAGGCACAATTCTCATTCAAGATTTTTCAACCACTTGCAAATAACATGTTTCTTCGTTACATGGAATAAATGTTTTATACAGAAAATATGATAGAATAAAGACAGCCCTGAATGGTTAAATTCCTTCCTCGAGTTCTGCTCACACATTCGGCGATCCTTTTTTCTGTATAGATAGAAGGAGATCCATTTCCATTTCCAGTTTTGAACAAAGATCAATTTCGCTAACGCAAACATCAAATGGACTAACAGCCCTTGTCACTATGTAATTGTAGAATATATGAGAATTTAATTTCGAAACGAATTTTCCCTTTTTCCAGAAAGAAATTTGAAATTTGTGTTTCATTTGTATGGCAGCCTCTCTTAGAGAGCGGGGTGGAGAGTCTTACCATCATAGAAACATTTATTGCATCCTAAAACCTTTATATGTCTAATTTGGTTCCATTTGCTTGATTAGTTCTCGAATTATGGTAGGAGTGTTGAACCACCTTAGAAATGTTTCTTGCCCCCTAAAACCTCCACATGCCAAATTTGGTTCAGTTTTCTTGATTAGTTCTTGAATTATGCCGAAATGTATGCATCATTTGTATGGCAGAGAAGGGAGAGAGGTTTCATTTGCTTGAATAATTCTCGAATAAAGCAGAAATTTATGTTTCATTCGTATGGCAGCCCCCCCTTAGGGGGGGGGGGGTGGAGTGTCTAACCATGGAATCATTGCACCCTTAAACCTCCATATGCCAAATTTCGTTTCATTTGCTTGATTAATTCCCGAGTAATGCAGAAATTTGTGTTTCATTTGTATGGCAGGCCCCCCTTAAAGAGGGGTGAGGGGTCTTAAACTATCACGAAAACCTTCCCCGG
Organism: Toxorhynchites rutilus septentrionalis; assembly: GCF_029784135.1. Classification (NCBI taxonomy): domain Eukaryota; kingdom Metazoa; phylum Arthropoda; class Insecta; order Diptera; family Culicidae; genus Toxorhynchites; species Toxorhynchites rutilus. The sequence continues at coordinate 253,981,060 of NC_073746.1, read as the reverse complement.
CCCCAACAACCGCTACACACCAATTTTTATGTTGATTGGTTCAGTAGTTTCCGAGTCCATAAGAATCAGACAGACAGACATTTTCACTCCCCCACGTTCATAGAAACAAACGAACTTTCGAACTTTCGTTTCGTTAAAACGTTACGACGTTGATGCTTTGAAGGCTCTCATTGTTGGTGTGTATGCTGTGAGAAAATAATCGTCAATTAATAAAAAAAATCACCAAAAATGTTACTACTTTCGAGATCTTAGTACCGTTCTGAATCATATTTCGGACACTTTGATCTAATATCTTGAAATGCTTAATTCTCTGATGATATAACTATAAAAATAATATCACAATTGCTTCTTTAGAGTAATCCCTTGGTTTCACTATCATTTCATATGAGAACTAGGAGGCGATCTGGCGTAGTGGTAACATCCATGCCTCTCACGCTGAAGGTCACGAGTTCAATTCTCACTCCCGACATTCTTCCAAAAATGGAAGTAAAAGTGACGAACCAGCCAAATGAGTTGAAAATCACTATAATACAGATAAAAAAAAAATGAGAACTACATTTGAATTACAACATAATCGGCAAAAATCTATCAACACTACTCACTATCGTTTTTGTTTGACAATTGCTCAGCGTGAGCACGTAGAATTCGTTCATCAATATTTAAATTTCTCCCGTGTTCCATCAGTTCTCATCATCGTTACAGTTTACTGTGATTGCTTGGTAAGTGTTTCGCAGTTGACTATAAAATATAGTCAAATTATTGTAATTTCCGTTCAAAAAATCACAAAATAAAGTGTCCGAAATTTGAATTCAATCTGTCTGAATCTGTCTGATTTAGTGTTCGAAGTTTGATTTTATTCGCTTCATTTGAAAAGCACTTTATTCGATTTTTTTTATGTTTTCAATCAAATAGGTACCAAAGTAGAGAGCTTAAAAGCATTTTGAACTAATTTATGAAAACATCAACCAAATAATACCTGTGCATAAAGTATAGACCTGTTTTCTGCATCATATGCATTAAGCGTCCGAAATATGATTCAGTACGGTATACGACTGCTCTCTGGACATTTTTACTACATAAATAATCGAAATAAGCCACAATACAATTGTCATCTGTTAAAAAAAAACAGTTGAACGATTTCATGAGCATTTCGGCTCAAATTATCATGCAACCGTGAGTACTTTGAAGATTGTTTTGTTTCTTCCATATACATTCTATATTGAAGGCAAATAATTACGACACGATATTTTGCTTGCCAATACAGATATACTGCTCCACCTCTAGCCCACATCAAACGAGAAGTCCAATGTCGGCCCGAGGAAATCGGCGCAGGCCAGGCAAAAAACCGACACGGTGATCAACATACTAAAAAACCTAGGCTTGAGTATCAATCAATCGATAAAAGTTAAATGTAGGTCACATGTTGAAATTTGGTTATTTTGAGATAAACGGTTGGTAATGCTCGCACTTGGTACAGGTAATAGGTAATTAAAATTAAATAATTAAAATTTTCCACTACTTTGTAATTTCATGTTCACAAAATTCCAGTTTGTGTACGAATTCCTTCTAATAACCGAAACTTGGTTATTTTCGAGTGAAGAGTACGTTCCGTTTTAACGTTCCATTCGGATGAATGTTATAGAATCATTTACACGGCAATGGGCAATAACGATCGACGTTATCGAAAAAGATTCGGTGAACGAAGTAATAGAATATCTCAAGAATAGTCATCCCACGCAGATATGTATAATATAAATTAACTCAACTTTGATTCCCGGCAAATCCACTGATTATGCAAATCTTGGTAGACTTCACGAAGGCAGAAAGGCCAGATGACAACGTAAAGACAACTACTGCCTCTTTGATTATTTATCTCCTATTTTACCCCTCTGCAGTGTGTCGTAAATGTGTAGTTTTCTTGCCGAAGCTCAAAATTCATCCCAACAATTTGCTCCCACTGTACACATCCGAAGGCTCACGCTGCGCTCGAAGTTCTTCATCCGTCAGCATCTTAATGAAAGTGGCACAAAGCTTCCCCGCCTTTCCCGAGCCCCGCAACAAATCAGTCGTTGCAGTTCGTTTATTGCTCCTGTCGACAGAAAGGTAAAGCGGGAAACTCATAAACAAGCCTTAACTTGTGGAAAACAAACATTCCCGATGTAGAACAACTTATTTTAGGTCGAACTTTACGTCGCCAGATGGCCTTGGGTGGAGGCGCGATGGAGATTTCCGTTAATTCCTTCCGTATTTTATACAGACGACGTGGAAGTTGAAAATTTGCTACTGGTAACTAAGTTAATTAGATTCGGGCGCCTGTCGCAAACAAGGAAAGGCAAAGAAGTAGCCATTACTTGCATTGTGCAGGAAGCACTGCTTCACTGAACTTAAACGAAATTTCTATAGGCTCTTCTCAACCAGGAATAAATCAATTCATTTAAAACTATGTCTCAATTATGCCAATAACAGAAGACTATTTCGAACGAATGAAATGAAGGGAAACAACCCACTTGATGAGAGGTTGTCATCGTTTTCGTTGCGGCTCGTTAACGCACAGAATGAACCACTCAGAACCGAATCATCAATTGCCACCACAAGATTGAACAATTTCCACGGAAACAACTGGGAAACTTGCAAAATGATTTGCCAGAGACAACGAGATAACTTTTAGCAAGCGGAGGAGGCGTTAGATGGGATTGTACAAACATGCGCTCGTCCCGAATGAAGGTGAAAGGCTGTTCCCTAATACGTGTCACGTTCATGTGGCGGTGCGTGTGTGTGTCACAAGTTCTAGGAAAACGGGGTATCGGAAATGGCCTCTCGGCTTAAACACAGCCCAAACTGTTTTGAATCGCAGAAAATTGCAGCAATTAAATTGCGACGACAAACTTCCATCTTAACGTGCAGACAACGGTACGGATGACATCCAGCGGTTCAAAAGTAAAGAGAAGTACAGTGTAATACTTTGGGCGCGACCACATGCCATTACAGTTTAAATGAAGATTATCAAACTTCGAGAAACTTGATAACAAGTTTCACCGAATGTGACGTCGTTATAGCGGTTTGTGTTGCCATATAGATGTTTCGAAATGGTTTCATGTTGCTGTATTTGGTACCTCTTTCGTGAGAGTTATCTGGAATTATACCATACGAAATGTAAGAATGTAATCGTCATGAGAATCGTTATAAATAAGTTTTCACGAGAAACGTTTATAAGTTGGATGAACAAATCTCGCATACAGTGATTCTTCTGAATCCGGACGCTTTTTTATCCGAACACTTTTTCATTACATTCAATATTATGCCAAAACCATGACATTTTTTGCATGTTGAATTGATGTGACTGATAGTTAATTTAGTTTAGTGTCAAACATGGTACCTAGCTGTTAAAAAAAAAGCCAAAAAAAATAAAAAAAAACAAAAACCAATGTGAATTTCACAAAGCAATGTCCGGAATAAAAAGTACGTTCAGAAAATGATTTTAAATTCGGACGGTCAAAAGTTGACGATTAAATTTCTCATTGAAGGAGTTGTATAAGGGTATGTTAGATGCCTTAGTATGGAGTGTGGAGCAAATATTTTCGATCCGGGAAACCGCAAAACTTTTCGGTATACAGGACGGGGTCGATTATATGACCCGTTTTTAAATTCCACTAAACAGTGGCACATCGAAAATAGCGTTACAGATGTTTTCAAGGAGATGAACTAAGACATTACTCTGGAACTGATCCGGGCCAATTGGGGAATACCGGTTAGCTGTCAAGCATATACTTAGGAAATCGAGCTTGACTCATTCCAGTTGTATCCCGGGATTTTTTTTTCTGTATTATAGTGACTTTCAACACATTTGTCGGGAGTGAGAATTGAACTCGTGGCCTAGAGCGTGAGAGGTACGGAAGTAATCCGCCGCTCGTTTTCGATCACACTACGGAGTTAATTTATTACAACTATCGCAAACCCTGCTTTTCGTCAATGAACCGTTTCTTTCTAAGCATAGATTGGAATGAAATTTTGAACGATAATGACATAAACAAAGCTACATCATCCATGTCAAATATTTTGCCTTACGCAATTGAGCGATTCGTTCCCAAAAGGATGACTAGTAAAACACCCTTTCCACCGTGGACAAATCGTAATTTAAAACAACTAAAGTTAATCAAAAGATCCAACCTGATTTTTTTTCTCAATATCGCTGTGACTATTGGAGAAAGTGGTATTCAGTTTCGAACAAAAATTACAAACGATTAAACAATGTTTTGTATGTCGCTTACCAAAATCGTACTCAAATGAACTTACGTGTCAACCCAAGAGGTTTCTGGAAATATGTTAACAGCCAGAGAAAAGAGGTCGGTTTGCCTACTACGATGATGCGCGATAGTGATGTGGCTGCCACCATAGAAGGTATCTGAAGGAGTTTTTCCGAGAACAATTTAGCGGAGTCTTTGTCAACGAAAACCTTAGTAGCGATCAAGTATCTGCAGCTATTAACAACGTACCCAGCCTATCACCTGTCAGAGATTATCCCGTAATAAATGCAGCTATTGTACACGATGCCTGTAAAAAATTGAAAAAATCTTCAAATCTCGGACCTGATAATATCCTGTCTATTATCTTGAAGATGTGCTCTAGCAGCCTATCGATACCGTTGAGTAACTTATTCCGCCGCTCCATTCTCTGCGGAAGATTTCCGAAAGCATGGAAAAAATCATTCGTCCTCCCAGTCTTTAAGAAGGACTGCAAAAAGAACGTCAGAAACTACAGAGGAACTGCCTCCCTATGCGATATCTCCAAGCTATTCGAGATAATCATTCTGGACTTCATTTCGCATGCGTGCAACAACTACATTGCTGAAGAACAACATCGTACATCATACGCTTGGGGGCCTCCGTAGCCACATTGCTTGCGCGTTCGCTTAGTAAGCGATCGATCGTGAGTTCGAAACTCAGGGCCTTCATTGACCATCTTTGTGTTGTTATAGAATAACTACGTCCACGCAACAATCATCAGCGATGGAGATCGATCCACGGTCGAAATATGATCGATTCATCCATACAACTGATCTGCTCTGCAAGATACATCGGGCTGCTGTTTTATAAATAACTCAACAATGATCAATCAACTGTCTCCGCTGTCCGGTCTAACTTGATAATGGAAGAACAGATAGAAAACTCTTACGCCTAAATGGGCTGCTACTGTGTAAATGTGTACCATATGGCATGGTATAGAAGGAAATACTCTAACGCCGAAAAATGGCAACTGTGTAATGTGCTAATTATAGATATGATAAATATGTGACATGTACACGATTAAAATTCTGCTCTGTTACAGCTAAAATGCCAATAAGCCTAAAATAAATAAATGGGACATAAAAAAAAATCATACGCTTTTTAGAATCCAGGACACAAAATGATGCGGTGCATACAGATTTCTCTGCAGCGTTTGATATGATTAACCATGACATCGCAGTTGCCAAGCTTCATCGTTTTGGATTCAACGGCCCTCTTTTGAAATGGCTTCATTCCTACCTCACTGACCATGTTATGTCAGTGCATCTGCTTTTTTTCGAGTTACGTCTGGTGTTCCCAAAGGTAACCACCTTCGTCCTTACCTGTTTTTGTTGTATCTCAACGATGTAAATTTTAATTTGAAGTGTCTCAAACTCTCGTATGCAGAACTTCATAATCTTGATTTCATAATCTTGAAAATACAAAATGGCGGCAGCTATGAAATGGCGGATTTCATATTTTCTCTAAACCCCATCAATATGGGTATCAAACTAAAGGGCTTGACTAGTAGAACACAGTTATTCATGAAAAATTCAAATCCAACATGGCGGCCGTTACAAAATGGTGAATAACATATTTTCTCAGAACCCCATCAATATGGGTATCAAACGAAAGGGATTGACTAGTAGAACACAGTTGTTTTAGAAACATTCAAATCCAAAATGGGCGCCAACACACAATGGCGCTATACATATATATTTTTTCCAAATCTTATCACTATGAGTATCAAATAAAAGGGCTTGATTAGTGGAATACAATTATTGATGAAAATGTAAATCCAAGATGGCGCCGACTACAAAATGCTGGATCACATATTTTCTCAGAACCTAATCAATATGAGTATCAAATTGAAGGGCTTGATTAGTAGAATACAATTATTGATGAAAAATGTAAATCCAAGATGGCAGTCGCTACAAAATGGTGGAACACATATTTTCTTAGAACTCCATCAATACGGGTATCAAACGAAAGGGAGTGACTAGTAAAACACAGTTATTTATGAAGAATACAAATCCAAAATGGCCGCCACCACAAAATGGTGCCAAAATTGCATCGAAATGTGTATCAAATGAAAGGGCTTGACTATTAGAACACAGTTATTTACGAAAAAGGCAAATCCAAAATGGGCCACGTCAGATTTCCATTACCTATCGTTAGTTGTTTCGTTGCATGCCCCACGATTTTATTTTAGTCTCATCAATGCCCTAGATTAATGAAGAAAGGGGTGTGGTAATTACTATCTTTGTGTACGGTGTTTTTAGCTTTTAGTACATCATCTGTATTGTTATTATGTTTAATCATAATGAAACAGTTGAACTTAAAAAGTGTTTTTTAATTATTTTATTTTTAAGTTTATAGTACATTATCTGTATCATTAGTATATTTCTCTACAATAAAATCATTCATCAATTTCTTCAAAATTTTGGATTTGCATTTTTCATGAATAACCGTGTTCTACTAGACAATCTCTTTCGTTTGATACCCATATTAATGGGGTTTTGAGAATATATGCAATCCCCCATTTTGTAGAGGCTGCCATTTTGGGTTTATATTTTTCATCAATAACTGTATTCTACTTGTCAAGCTCTTTCATTTGTTACCCATATTGATGAGGTTTTGAAAAAAAATATGACGCCATCTTGTAGTGGCGGCCATTTTAGATTTCCCTTTTGGATTCCGATGAATAATATAGAAATAATATAGAAATATAGAAAATATAGAAAATATGTAATCCGCCATTTTGTAGCGGAGGCCATCTTGGTTTTACATTTTTCATCGATAACTCTGTTCTGCTAGTCAAACCCTTTCGTTTGATACCCATATTGATGGGGTTCTGGAAGAATATGTAATCCGCCATTTTGTAGCGACCGCCATTTTGGATTTACATTTTTCATAAATTTCTGTATTCTACTAATCAAGCCCTTCCATTTGATACCCATATTGATAGGATTTTGAAAATATATATGATTGGCGCCATCTTGTAGTAGTCATCTTGTGAAAATACAATATATAATTGAATTAATGAAAAACTTTTGTATAAAACCCGTTTCCATTTAGTCCCGCTACTTTTGACGCACCCGTTAATAAGTTGTACCATAATTAATAAATAATTTCTCTCAAAGAATTGCAAAAAAATACAGGTGTCCGGATTTAAAAGCAAAAGTGTCCGAATTTCAAAGCATTATTGAAATAGTGTCCGGATTTAAAATCACGACTCGATGAAAGAAATTTCAAATTTTGAACAAATATAACATGATTTTGTGGAGTTCTGTGATTCATAACGTAGATGAAGGCCTTCTAATTCCATAGGAACGCTAATTTTTAGTGGTATGATATGTCAATATTTTTGAGTAGTTGAAGTTATATTCGTAAACGTCCGGATTTCGATGCCTTACTATATGTGGGTTCTCTCCGGAACGGGCAACGGGTTTCAGAGAAAAAAAAAGCATTCGCCGAATTTCCGAGCATTTGCTTATTATGTCTCTGTGTCGGCAAACCCTTGCATGATCATTATATAGAAGTTTTCGTTGTTGTTGGATGGTTTCCGACCATTTACGGTAGATGTTCTGCTCGATTATTTACTTTTAAGACACGGGATAAAATGTTGTGAAACAAAAAAATACTGCTTTTTTTTTTTGGTAATGCCAGGAATAAATCACCCATTTGACGAATTTCATGACAATTCGACTGGCCATTGACAGCAATATCTCAAATGACAGTGAAACGTTGGGGGTGTAAACCAGTGCTGAAAATATTCACGTTCACGACATTCAAATTCGGCGAATTTCTGTCTTCCTTGTATTGATAACCTACTACTCAAGCGAGAGTCGATAAATAAAGGGTGTGTCACATCAAATTGCATCACGGAAAAAACGCTGTAGAAATTCGCCCAGTAGACCGATCCTTTTGAAAATTTTAGACAGTAAAATAAAAACTATTAAACAATTTTTGGCATTTTCTTTTTATTCATACTTCAAGCCCAAGCCCGTATGCTCGCACCTTCCTCTTTACCCCGTCCATAAGGTTCTGTACAACGTCAGGTTGTAGTTTTTTTTTAACAGAAATTCATTTTCTCTTGAAGTCCGCCTCCGATTTGACAACTTTTGGGTTCTTCCGGAGGGCCTGCTTCATAATCGCCCAATATTTCTCTATTGGACGAAGCTCCGGCGCGTTTTTTTTTTTTTATCTTCGCTTATTTTTCGTCGGCCTATTTCCGCCACTTCAGTGCCAATCACCGACATCAGGGAGGCGACTCCACCTGTTCCTACCTATCAGACTCAACAACTCATGAGCCGGGCCAACTTCTTTTACTTCCCCTCCGAAGGAAGACGTAACCAGAGATTTTTCGCCTCAGAAAATCTCAACGACGCCAGCTGGGATTGAACCCAGGCCGATCGGATTGTGAGGCTGTTACGTTAACCGCACAACCACTGGCGCCGTCGTCCGGCGCGTTGGGCGGGTTCATTTCCTTTGGCACGAAGGTGACCCCGTTGGCTTTGTACCACTCCAACACGTCCTTTGAATAATGGCACGAAGCGAGATCCGGCCAGAAGATGGTCGGGCCCTCGTGCTGCTTCAATAGTGGTAGTAAGCGCTTCTGTAGGCACTCCTTAAGGTAAACCTGCCCGTTTACCGTGCCGGTCATCACGAAGGGGGCGCTCCGCTTTCCGCAAGAGCAGATCGCTTGCCACACCATGTACTTTTTGGCAAACTTGGATAGTTTCTGCTTGCGAATCTCCTCCGGAACGCTGAATTTGTCCTCTGCGGAGAAGAACAACAGGCCCGGCAGCTGACGAAAGTCCGCTTTGACGTAGGTTTCGTGGTCCATTAACAGGCAATGCGGCTTCGTCAGCATTTCGGTGTACAGCTTCCGGGCTCGCGTCTTCCCCACCATGTTTTGCCTTTCGTCGCGGTTAGGAACCTTCTGAACCTTGTATGTACGCAGGCCCTCCCGCTGCTCTTCCGCTGGACGAATGAACTTGACAAATTCAGCTTATTGGCGACATCCCGGACCGAACTTCTCTGATCACGTCTAAACTGCTTAACTACGCGCTTGTGATCTTTTTCACTGACGGAGCATCCATTTTTGCCGTTCTTCACCTTCCGGTCGATGGTTAGGTTCTCGAAGTATCGTTTTAGTACTCTGCTGACCGTGGATTGGACGATTCCCAGCATCTTACCGATGTCCCAATGTGACAACTCCGGATTCTCGAAATGAGTGCGCAGGATTAATTCACGACGCTCTTTTTCGTTCGACGACATTTTTCCAAATTTACGAAAAATTGACAGTGAAGCATGGCCAACGTGATCTATACACTCTTATCTGATTATAAGCGAAAGCTGAAGATATAATTCCTAAAAATTAAATTTCTACAGCGTTTTTTCCGTGCTGCAATTTGATGTGACACACCCTTTATGAAACAACACTATCAATGGACCCCAGTGGAATGAACATCAACATCAGCTTGCCATGAAGTTCATTTTTCATTTGCATCTTCCTTTTCGTCATGGTATTCGTAAGGTCGAAAATGAAGATCATTGCGTGTTAGTGAAAATCATAGCATAAAGTTCAGCGTAACCAATTGAGAGTGAAATCGATTAATGGTAAAGGATGACAATTCATCACACAAAATTCTTGTTTTTGGCGACTTCGGCAATGTATGGATAGAATAACTTTTGCTACGTTTTATAAATCTGCTCTAGATTGCCCTCAAATGGCATACACCACCATTTATATGTGCAATAGGTGACACGTTTTCAATAGAAATTCACTGCAAGCGATGAAGATCAACTTAACGTTTGTGATAATCACTTGAAATTATTGACAGTAATGAAAGTGCCTGAATGCAGGCTTTTCGAAATTCGTTCATGCTGTTTTCGATCAATATACCAGACAAAGTTCACGCGTCTCTACTCTTGTGTTATACTCATTATGACAGATATGGTGTTGAGTTTCAACAGAAGAGAATTCATCCGATAGTGAGAAAAATCTAATTCCTTCATTCGTGAATAAATTTTGATAATTTATGACACTGGTGTAAACACACTGGTCATTTAAGCAACTTTGCATACATGAAATATTTAAAAACAAATTAGACTACTTTTTTAATAGCACAACCGGTTTTTCATGATTTGCATACCAATCGAATTGGAAATTTTCTAAGATTTGTTCTATATGCTATACATTACAATCCCATAGTCTGTATATGGTTTAAATTGATGAAAATTGGAAGCGATTATTCTGCTCATTTTGTATTTTATGTTTCCCCTCGATCTGTGAACGTTAGCGAATATTCCACTTGAAATGCATCTGGCATTCCAATTAACTGAACCACCCGAGCTTGCCATGGCCTTGTATGTGTTGCTTGTTTTCGTCGTGCGAAACATAGAACTTGTTCATTTCCTGTACATGTGAATAACACACCTTCTATACTTTTAGTTGCCATTCGTATTTGCTCTCGTGCGCATCGGCTCTGTTCTGATGCAACAAGCTCCTAGCTTTGTTGGCGGTTTTGACCGAGAGTCGATAAACGATTTTCATAAACGGTCATTCTCGCGATGTTTCATTTTTATCGCTGCAGCTGTGTGCATCTGTTAGATGCGTGTTTGATACTTGTTGAATGGCGATGCACGGAAGATGCCTTTCGTTAAATACTCAGTGCAATGCGTGCATTGATATAAAGAAACAAATTGCGACATATGGCAAATTAGTGTATTGTTCTCGCAAAACAAGAAGGAATCGTTGCTTCTCGAAATAATGCTACAAAACCACGCAAGCCATTAAACCTTTTCAGGGTCCTGGAACTTTTTACTAAAGAGTTATTTATGAAATTTCGACGAATTCGCAAATAATATCCGAAATGTTAAACCAACAAACCAAAAACCAAAACAAGATTGCGTAGTCCTACGTTCTGAGCGGTCGTGTCTCGGATACAATCCCTCGAATTTTTTTCTCAATTTTTTACATAAATTTAAAACACAAAAATCATAATACCTACAAAATTCAGATCAAACAATAATCTAGGAAATTGTTTAAATTCTCATTAAAAAGTAAACTGAAAAAAAAATTATTTAAAAAATTGCAATTCATTTTTCTTAAAAACGTATTATTTTAAAAATGCTCAAAAAATTATGCGATTAGCTGTTAAAATTTCCAACAAGTCATGCATATATCGGAAGATGGGCACTTTTACAGGGAAAAAGGTTTTCTAACAACAACTTTTTCATGTTTTCTTTGAAAAAAAAACAAGTGATACTAATTTTGTTTAACGTCAAGATATAGCGATATTTTGTATTTGACAACGTATGTATAGTGGAGGCGATCTGGCGTAGTGGTAACATCCATGCCTCTCACGCTAAAGGTCACGAGTTCAATTCTCACTCCCGACATTCTTCCAAAAATGGAAGTAAAAGTGACGAACCAGCCAAATGACTTAAAAGTCACATACAGATAAAAAAAACCTATGTATGAAAAATAATGCTTTACTATAAACATTGTTGCGTGAATTCTCGCGTTTGATCTTGAATTCTCGCCGTGATCTTTTTCGCAGAATCCCACAAGGAGAGCCCAGGATTTTTGTAGACTGCTTGAATCATCTTTGCTCGTAGGTTACGGTCATATGTTCCTCCCCTACGCCTGAATGGCTTCGCCCGATCCAACTTAAGGGTCTCTCGGTAACGTTTGTGTACGGTGTTTGTAGTGGATTTTGATTTTTTTCGGTTTTCAACGCGAGTATGCAAAAGTTATTCCCGCCTTTCGCTTTCTATAGACGATAACTTTTGAATGTGTACTTCAATCTTGATGAAATTTTAAAACTGAATAAAGAAACCATCCGGATCAAAACACTGTCAATCGTTTCTCGATGTGTAAAAATGAACAACCAAATTCTAATTGGAACACACTTTGCATGATTATTGCGGCAAATTTCCGGAGAGTTCTACTCGATTTGCAGTTCAACGTGACGCAATCAAGTCCATTTTTTGAGTATTTGGTAAGGACTTTCGTCAAATTGAACATTTGTCTTGAGCTGAATGTTTTGGTTCTCGTTCTTCTTTCTCGTTTACATAATGATGTCTCCCCTAAAAGCAGTAATTTTGCCCTTTTATGTTGTTATACCAGCGCAAATAAGGTACTCAGAATAAAAGGGGTTTGAGTGACTTGATCGATTTCTCTTCATCATCTTTTTCTATAGTAAATAACTCAACTGCAAAAACGTTCCAATTTGAGTTTGCTATAGAATCCGATAGATGATGTTTGAACTATCTTCCACATTGTCAAATACAGCTGGGAATGTGTTTGCAGCTGAGTCAGAATGAAAGGGGTGTAAGTGACATCATTGATTTCTCTATATCGACTCTCTCTTTTGGTCATAACTTAGCTGCAATGACGAGAGCCCCTCAATTGATATTGACGATTTGATTTTTGTTGACATAGCTTTACGTATTTCGAGAACATATTGAGGGTACAAATCGAAAAACTAAATCGATCGCTTCAGTTAGTTTTGATGATACCCCAATACAATTGGATTGGGCGGAATTCCGAACAGTTTGGGTGGTTCATCTTTTTCTCAATGACGTTGCGATACCACCGTTGCGCATTCTTACTGTAGTGGGGACTCGCCACATATGGCCAAAATTTAACGGGATTCCGTTGGGACCTAATGAACGGCAATACACTTTTTCTTTTCAAGAATTCGTTGATGTAGATCCGTTTATATTGTTGGTTGTGATGAAAGTCGGAATCCTCCGACCACAGCTTTTGTACAGAATAAGTTCTCTTTTGTTCGGTTTACTCCCATTGCGATGCAATTAAAGGGTGTGTCACATCAAATTGCATTACGGAAAAAACGCTGTAGAAATTTAATTTTTAGGAATTATATCTTCAGCTTTCGCTTATAATCAGATAAGAGTGTATAGATCACGTTGGCCATGCTTCACTGTAAATTTTTCGTAAATTTGGAAAAATGTCGTCGAACGAAAAAGAGCGTCGTGAATTAATCCTGCGCACTCATTTCGAGAATCCGGAGTTGTCACATCGGGACATCGGTAAGATGCTGGGAATCGTCCAATCCGCGGTCAGCAGAGTACTAAAACGATACTTCAAGAACCTAACCATCGACCGGAAGGTGAAGAACGGCAAAAATGGATGCTCCGTCAGTGAAAAAGATCACAAGCGCATAGTTAAGCAGTTTAGACGTGATCCGAGAAGTTCGGTCCGGGATGTCGCCAATAAGCTGAATTTGTCAAGTTCATTCGTCCAGCGGACCAAGCAGCGGAAGGGCCTGCGTACATACAAGGTTCAGAAGGCTCCTAACCGCGACGAAAGGCAAAACATGGTGGGGAAGACGCGAGCCCGGAAGCTGTACACCGAAATGCTGACGAAGCCGCATTGCCTGGTAATGGACGACGAAACCTACGTCAAAGCGAACTTTCGTCAGCAGCCGGGCCTGTTGTTCTTCTCCGCAGAGGACAAATTCAGCGTTCCGGAGGAGATTCGCAAGCAGAAACTATCCAAGTTTGCCAAAAAGTACATGGTGTGGCAAGCGATCTGCTCTTGCGGAAAGCGGAGCGCCCCCTTCGTGATGACCGGCACGGTAAACGGGCAGGTTTACCTTAAGGAGTGCCTACAGAAGCGCTTACTACCACTATTGAAGCAGCACGAGGGCCCGACCATCTTCTGGCCGGATCTCGCTTCGTGCCATTATTCAAAGGACGTGTTGGAGTGGTACGAAGCCAACGGGGTCACCTTCGTGCCAAAGGAAATGAACCCGCCCAACGCGCCGGAGCTTCGCCCAATAGAGAAATATTGGGCGATTATGAAGCAGGCCCACCGGAAGAACCCAAAAGTTGTCAAATCGGAGGCGGACTTCAAGAGAAAATTGATTTCTGTTAAAAAAAAAACTACAACCTGACGTTGTACAGAACCTTATGGACGGGATAAAGAGGAAGGTGCGAGCATATGGACTTGGGCTCGAAGTATGAATAAAAAGAAAATGCCAAAAGTTGTTTAATAGTTTTTATTTTACTGTCTAAAATTTTCAAAAGGATCGGTCTACTGGGCGAATTTCTACAGCGTTTTTTCCGTGATGCAATTTGATGTGACACACCCTTTAAGGAAATTCCAACTTTTTCCAAAGTATTAGCGTAAGATTTCAAAAAGAAATATCTATAGATAAATTTCTGTTAAAAATTTTGAACCCGTCCACTGGGAGCGCTATATTGGACAAAAAAGTAACCGATTGTAAATTGGTAGAACTTTACACGCAACGTTTTCGATATCCAATGATGAAACATTTCGAAAAAAAAAAACATAATATCAACTGAGAACGGAGTGGCTCTAAAAACGACATACTCGAAAACAGGAATCGTGAGCTGAATAAGGTCCTCAAAATACTGTTTCTATAGTTATACACTAGTCAAAAAAATTAATTATTAATTGTGATGACTGATAAAAATTATTTTTCGGAAACATTTGTTGTGTAACATAGAACTTTTTGAAACTATTCCAGACGGTATATTCAGTTAATAAAATCCCGAAATGATATGGACGTCTAATAAAGTACAATCAATAATAACGGAAACAAAGTTTGAATTTTCTACAACTGAAGTATTTTTTGGTTTTAACTTGATATGTCGATCATTAGAATCAGTCCAGTAGTTCTAAAGTTATGAATTTTTGAAAAAAATCATTTTAGAAAAAAAGTGAAAAAAGTGATTTTTTGAACCACCCTAAGACTAAAATGGTAACCCTAACGAAAAAATTAAAAAGTATGGGTCTAATTGTTTGCGATGAAGAACAAATTTACCACTTTTCACGAAAATCTAAGTACCACTATGTCATGCCAAACCGATATAGTGGTTCTCAGATTTTCGTGAAAAGTGTGGTAGTTTTGTTCTTTATCGCAACACATTAGACCCGTTTTTTTATCTTTACAGTAGGGTGACCATTTCCATTTTAGGGTTGTCCAAAAAAATCAACTTTTTCCTCTTTTTTCCAAAAATGCCTTTTTTCAAAAATTCATAACATTTGAACTACTAGACCGATTCAGATGATCGACATATCAAATTAAAGCCAATCGCCTGGTCTTTTTTTTTGGAAAAATACTACACCTACAGTAAATTCGAATTCTGTTCTTGTTATTATTGATTGTATTCGTGTTTTATTGTTTTCATGATCTCGGAACCAAGAGTGCTATATTTTTTATATTTATTCTGAAAAGCTGAGTATTTTTCACATAACATATGTCAAAACCAGAGAGGCGTTTCTTTTCGTTTCTGAGTTATGATCCTCGGCTTCCCAGGAAAAAATATAGCCCTTTGGTCCCGAGATCATGAAAATAATAAAAAAAACGAATACAACAAATAATAACGAGAGCAGAATTCAAATTTTCTGCAGGTGTAGATTTTCTTCAAAAAAGACTAGGTGATTTGCTTTAATTTGATATATCGATCATCTTAATCGGTTTAGTAGTTTAAAAGTTTTGAACTTTTGAAAAAAGTCATTTTTGGAAAAAAAAAAAAAAAAAGAGGGGAAAAAGTTGATTTTTCGGACAACCCTAAAATGGAAATGGTCACCCGAATAAAAAATAAAAAAAAACGGGTCAAACGTTTTGCGATAAAGTTCTGGATCATATTTCGGACAATATCATATGTCGGACACTTTGTTCTAATATCTTGGAATGCTTAATGCACTGATGATATAACTATAATATTAATATCACAATTGCTTTTTTAGAGTAATCCCTTGGTTTCACTATCATTTCATATGAGAGCTACATTTGAATTATAACATAATCGGCAAAAAGCTGACAACACTACTCATTATCGTTTGTGTTTGACGTTTGCTTAGCGTGAGCACGTAGAATTTACCCGTTCATAAATATTTAAATTTCTCCCGTGTTCCATCAGTTCTCATCATCGTTAACAGTTTACTGTGATTGCTTGGTAAGTGTTTCGCAGTTGATTATAAAATATAATCAAGTGTAATGTAATTTTCGTTCAAAAAATTACAAAATAAAGTGTTCGAAATTTGAATTCAATCTGTCCGAAATTTGATTTAGTGTCCGAAGTTTGATTCTTATTCGCTTCATTTGAAAAGCATTTTATTCGATGATTTTTTTATGTTTTCAATCAAATAGATACCAAAGTAGAAAGCTTAGAAGCTTATTGAACTATTTTATTGAAAATATTAATCAAATAATGCCTGTGCATAAAGCTTAGATCTGTTTTCTGTATCATATGCCTTAAGCGTCCGAAATATGATTCAAAACGGTACCCATTTTCACGGAAATCTGTGAACCACTATATCGGTTTGGCATGGAATGGCTGTATATACAGCTCAGCTGGTTCGCAGATTTTCGTCAAAAGTGGTAATTTCTTGCTTCATCGCAAAACATAAGACCCGTATTTTTTTAATTTTTTTTTCACTATGGTGCCCATTTCCATTTTAGGGTGGTCCGAAAAATATTTTTTTTCACTTTTTCCCAAACATGACTTTTTTCAAAAATTCATAACTTTTGAACCACTGAACCTATTCAGATGATCAATATATCAAATTGAAGCTAATAAGCTAGCCTTTTGTTAAAAAATACATACTCACGGAAAAAATGGAGTTTGTTTTCGTAATCATTGATTATAGTCGTTGTTTATTGTTTTCATGGCTTTAGACTAGAGGGCGCTATATTTTTTATATTTTCACTTGAAAGCTAAGGATTTTTTCCATAATAAATCTCGATATCATAGATGCTATTTTTTTTGTTTTTGTGGTATGATTTTTCAAAGTTAACAGATGGTTCGAAAAAAAAACAAATTTCCCCGCCTCTCACGCTAAAGGTCACGAGTTCAATTCTCACTCCCGACATTCTTACAAAAATGGAAGTGAAAGTGACGAACCAGCCAAATTGAGTTGAAAATCACTATAATACAGATAAAAAAAACAATTTTCCCCCCTTTTTACACTACATAATTTCGTAACCATTATAAATCTTAACCGAGAAAACTATGGAAAACTAATTCAATTAATAATTACAGAAACGAAAAACCTTAATTTTTCGCAAAAGTATTTTTTTCAAAGAAAACTAAATCATAAGCGTCAATTTGATATGTCGATCATCTGAATCGGTCCAGTTATGAACCATAACCACAACTACCATAACTACTGGACCGATTCAGACGATCGACATATCAAATTGAAGCTTATGATTTAGTTTGGAAATCTGAGAACCACTATATCAGTTTGATATATTATTATATAGGTATATATATTATATAGGTTGGTATATATTATTAATCGTGACATTCAAATGACAAATCCCAGATCTCGCACCCGGACAGGTTTTTTGTTTCCTTAGTCATCTGTCACTGCTCAAATGGGTAATGTCAATATTGCGCGGAGATAGGGGTTTCTAAGAACGAACGTAGAAAGCTAAAATTTGATAAAATTTATCCAAGGGAAAGAACAAAGAAAGGTCCAAAGAATCGCACCTACGAAAAGCAGTGAATACGTTCTAGGATTTCCCATTAGCAAATTTATATTCATGATATACAACATCGACAGCTTATTGGCCGGCTTATGAGCACAAGAATAAACATAAAATAACAATAAAAAGTGAAACAAAGATTTGAGCCCTTGGTGATCGGTAGGAAAAAGAAATGTGAAAATAAACGGGCTGTAGGAGGTAGATATCCTAGGTTTAAGTCGTATATATTAGCTGAACTTGGATAATCAAAATCACTTGCATTTTGAGAGTAAACGACTTCGCCTTGTTACTCTTCCGAAAACGCTAAGAGAACTTGCGACCCCAAAGGCCTTAGCTATAACCTGTCTAACCTAAAATAACCTAATATTCCTGAAGTCTATGATTGACGTTTTCTCTTTATCGATCTTTAGCAAGTTCCCGTTTATTTCTCCCCTTCGCCCCACGATTTTGGTAGCCACACCTTCCGTCGTTTTCAATTTAAAGTGCGTCTCCATCCAAAACTCAACGAAATAACGAATTTCATGGAGCCGCGTTGTCCTTCGTTCGTAAAACAATAACTTACTAGAAGTCCTTTAACACGTTGAGTGTAGGATTGGGCGATCTTGGATCGATATTTAGGAGATCGATCTTTTCGGTCTTTCGGATCGATTCTTTGTATCGAAAAAATCACAAAAATCGATCTATTTCTTCCGATTTTTTCGATTTTCGAAAAAAATTCAGTAGATTTTTCAGTGCACATCCATTTTAATATCACCAAAGACCTAAAAAAATCTATAAACATTATTTCAGCATTTGGATCGCTTCAAGAAGGTTACTGACAAAGTCAGTTTGATTCTTCTATGATTGACATCCGTACAAGTGCTGCCAGGATCACAACTTGCGGCAGCGCGAAGTACTGCAACAAGTGGCTCGTACGATCACTGAACTAGATCGAAAGGTTGTTTTATAGAACTGGTACTAAAATCAAGATTTATATTTAAAAAAAATAATAATTTGAAAAAAATGAATTTGTAATAATAAACTTCAATTGATTTATTTAATTGAATAGTCCCATAACGCTACAAGATGAATGCTCTGGAAAATGCAATTTTTCTGGGCCTGAAAGTTTTTTTGTAGCCTTCATACTGAAAACCAAAATGAACGAAAAGAATGAATGTTTAAAGAAAAGACGGCTCTCATATAGAATAAGTAAATAAATTGTAAAAAACGACATTTGATTTTTCAAAGATCGATTCGGCAAAGATCGATTCTTTGGTACCGATTTGGTTCAGTGGTTCGATCCCTACGCCGTTTAGAAAATCGATTCGTCAAAATCGATCTTTCTCCAAACATCACCCAATCCTAGTTGAGTGCCACGGTTTTATAACAACTCTATGGAAATTTTTAAACGTATTAGGGCAAACGTTTCTTATCGTAGTGAAAGGTATTTTTGTTCGAAAGGGAATACTTATAAGTGTATATGCTTATATTAGTTACCTTTATTATCATATGTTATGAAAACTTGAAAAGTTTTTTTTTACTTATTTTTTTTAATGGAACTCGGTGTTGTCTGCGAGGACCGCGGCAAAAATGGCAAAAGTTTCGCCATCCTCTTTTTAAAGAGCAAAGAAGAGGACTGATTTGAAAAATTGGAAAGAACAAGTTGTGTCGGATTGCAACATGAAGTGTTGAAAATCAGCTTGTTCAAAAGGTGATGGGTCGTGTTTGGGAAGAAGTTCGAGCTATACGCTATGATAAGAAGTGAAGCTGAAACAACGGTCTTAACGGGTGGCAACTAAAATTTTGGATTTTTTTCGAGCCCCCTATGCTCAATAACAAAGGATCTCAGAGAGAAATGAGAGTATGTATGTGTAAGTTCTCTCTCTCCTCTTTCTGCTATTATTTTTTTGTTTTGTTTATGCCTGCTCAGTTTTGCTCAGAATGCCGTCGGAACAAAAAGAATATGCGAGCGCGTTGTAGAATCCTACGAACTGCACAGATATCTCGACGAAAAGAACAACATTTTAAAATCGAAAATGTTGCGGCTTCCACTGCTTACCATATTCTAAGATCCCTAACAACTACTCGCAAGCAAGGTAGTGGAGGACCAGTAAAAATTATGAACGCAAAGGGACTTCGTTCTCTTTCTCGTGCCTTCAATAACAAGGATTCACTGAGCCAACGGGATGCCGCAAAAAAGATCAACTGTTCTCACCAGTACATCTGCAAAACATTGAAAAAAGTCAGGATAAAGCGCCCAAAGAAGACAAGAGACCCGGAATACAATGAGAAACGGATTTCGACGCTGAAATCCCAATGCCGCTGGTTGATAAAAAAAATGTTTAGTTTGGAATGACGAAAGAAAGCTCCCTCTTTCAAAAACGCACATTCGCGGGAATGATCTATACTAACTCATGGACAGTTTTCATGCGTTCACGAACATAAAATAAAAGTTTAAACATAAGTTTGAACAGTAAGTGATGCTGCACATTGCCATTTGCGAGAAATGATTTCCAAGCCATAGTACAAGTGCTCTGGTTTGGCTATTAATTTAAAAGATTTGTACCAGAGCGAATGTTTGAAGAAAACATTGATCTCGTTTCAACAAAAACATCATGCAGACGGATCGTTCCTGAATATCCATTCGATCCTATTTGTACCCAAAAAATGCAACATTACAAATTTGCTCCAGTGTCGCCGAATTGAAAATTTCTTCGGGATTTTGAGCTTCTTAGTGTACAAAAATAACTGGAGAGCTACGAATTGCAAACAATTGATTGGTAGAATCAATTCCGACATCAATTGGAAGCTTCGTCGAACAGCCGATTACGACCCTTTTTCAAATGTTCCCTTTTTTTCAACAATGGACAACGTATCTTTAATTTTAATAAATCAGATCTTTTTGGACTATGTTCGTTTTTTTTCTGAAAGCTTGAGAAAAAATTCCAAAATTTTAGTTGCTACCCGTTACAATAAGTATTCAACTCTCTACAACCCAACCCCACCTTTAGACGGGCTCCGCGGATTTGTTTTTAATTATTCAGACATTATTTTCAATGTTCATCCACACTAGCACGTCTTCAAAATACTTTCATCTATCATACACACACATTGGTTTTATGTTGGCTGGCTAGGAGTTTATTTGTGTCGAAATTAGGAACTTCGAGATAAAAGAGGAAAAAAAATTCGATTTCGGTCGCGCACTCCAAAGGAAAAAAAACACTTTTTGAACATTTCATTGGTAAGTTTATTTTGATTAGTATTTTACGTTCGATATCAAGTTTTGTTGTTATGGTAACAAAAAATTACAGTTTTTCGATAAAAATTACAGTTTTTCGATAAAAATCATAACCCACCTTGAGGCGGTGTTGGGCAGTTGAACGAAAAAAATCCGACTCCTGCTAAAGTGTAACCTACTGAAAATTAACATCTGATATCACTGTTTTGCAGAAATTGAGTTTATTTTTGTATTTTTATAGGTTTGTTTTCCAGCACCGTATGGGAACATGACGAAATTGATCCTGAAGATGACCTCGGGAGCGATGGTGTGTCAGGCCTTCTTGTAAGACCCGGAAAGTTAATTGGATCCGCTGACAAAACTGATCCGAATTCTACTAAAGGGCGAACACGAAATTATTGCGACACATTCAACAGGGCATAACTTTTTTATCATTGGGAAAAAATCAACCAAATTTTACACACTTTCTCACTGATGTGTATTGTCTACATGCTGTCAAACTCGAAGTCGTGTTTTTCGATTCAACGAAAATGGAGGTGAACCAACGCGAGTCGAGAGAACAAATTCTTTCCAAACACCTGGAATTTCCTGACCTGTCGCACCGGCAGTTGGAAAAAATGTTGAACATTCACCATTCAACCGTCTTCAGAGTGTTAAAACGGTTCCAGGAGCGGTTGACGTTGGACCACGGCAAAGGAACTGGAAGAAAACCGGGACCGGAGAACAAAGAGACGGAGGGAAAGGTGAAGCGGATGATTAAAGCAAATCCCAACGTTTCTAGCCGTGATTTGGCTGAAAAGATCGGCATGTCGCAGAGCTACGTCCAGAATGCAAAGAAGAGAGCTGGACTACATACATACAAGGTACAGAACTTCCCAAACCGCGATGAGCGGCAACAATCGACGGCTAAAACTCGGGCACGGAAGCTCTACGAGAAGATGCTGACAAAATATGGCTGCTGTGTGATGGACGACGAAACGTATATAAAAGCCGATTTTAAACAAATTCCGGGGTTGGAGTTTTTCACCGGCAAGAACAAGTTCGATGTGGACGACAAATTCAAGAAGAAGAAAATGTCGAAGTTCGCCTCCAAATATCTCGTTAGGCAGGCCATCTGCTCTTGCGGACTGAGGAGGGAGCCTTTCGTGACAAAGGACACAGTAAATGGCGAGATCTACAAATCTGAGTGCCTCGAGAAGCGCCTTGTCGTTCTTGCAGCAGCACGACGAAGCTCCGCCAGATTTGGCATCATGCCACTATTCTAAAAGTGTGGTATGAGGACAATTCTGTCCATTTTGTTCCAAAGGACATGAACCCGCCAAACTGTCCGGAGCTGCACCCGGTGGAGCAGTACTGGGCAATAATGAAGCGGGAACTTCGGAAGAGCAAGAAGACAGTCAAAGACGAGAAGGACATGTTGAGAAAATGGAAAAAAAAAACTGAGAAACTGGTACCGGATGACACTGTAAAGACTTTGATGGAGGGCATCAAGCGAAAATGCGTTCAATTTTACACTCAAGGCTCCATCGGTTAACTTTTCTTTTGATTTTTGAAGTGCATATATGTATAAAACTACCCTAAAATTTTGGTTTGATCCTAAACATTATAAGAAAATTGGCATGACATTTTCGGTGTCGCAATAATTTCGTGTTCGCCCTGATCAGAATCTAAATAAAATAAAATTAAAAATAATTGTCACACACTCACATAACACTCACGCGACGGTATGACAAAACCGTCATCCGTGGTCACTGACCACTGTCCGAGAACAATTCCCCAAAAACGCTGTGCCGAAAAACAATAGGACAATAAACTATAAATTATGCATGTAATCCACACGCACTCTCTCTTTCGCCAATAAATCATCATACGATATACAAGTGTTTATTTCATTCGGTGTGATCTCACAAAGTATTTTTCTATTCGCTTCGTCGTGTGGCACTACGCCTTCCAAAATTGAACTTTCCCACAGATCTCCTCCAACACTTAAATTACAAATGTTTCATCTCATTTCACACTTGGTGAAATTCAATTATCCGAGATCCCAAACCCTCTTTAACCACAGGTCATAAATTGTTTATCACCCACCAAACAATTTATGACCGCAGAAACAACATTCCCACCAAAGAAGTAAACATGATACTTGAACCGTGTGTACAATTCGTCACACGACGCAAGCGTCAGTGTTTTATTTCAATGACCCACTTGAGACATGCTTGTGCGTGCAAGGCGGAAACCCAATTGCAAGCACAAGAACATTTCTCCGTCCTCGTTTTATCTCTTTCACTTTCTACTTGTATCATTTCCCTGTGCGATGCTCCGCCCAGTAAATTACGTTACGTTTTGTGTAGAGTTAAGAAAATAAGTGTAAACTAGTATTTAAGCAGAGACATGGAAATAAACCCAAATCAATTAATTGACAGTCAGACCCAGAGTTTCTTTTAGATGCTACAGTCGTCTCAGTCGGCTGTTGAGCTCACGCGTTTCATCCGGTGACAAAGATCCGTTTCCGCTTAAGTGACGCGCGTACAATTGTACATTTCGGTGCGTTTCTGGTGCTGCATATTGCAGTGAAGAAAGTCCTTCGAAACCGGACTACAGTGTTTGCTTTAATTTCGTACACGCCCTTTAAATTTAAAAACATGAAAGAATCAGATGTTTTTTTGAAAACCTCATTTAAATACTCATTTACCGAACTTTCGGACTGAGGTTACGAAATCCTATCAAGCCCAGATGTTTTGCAAAACTCCCGGTCGCCCACGTATGATCACCACAAAGAAACCACCCACATCGAAGCGAGCGTATGTTCCACCCTTTGATGTGGGCATGATAGAATGGACCATTTCCCAGATACTCCGGAAAGATGACTTGCAAAAACCCGAGATGCACATCGGAAACGCAAGTCATATACTTTAAATGTGACATCAAGGCGGATTACTTGTTTTGTCATAAAAATATGATCTACTATAGTTTTTTCACATAAAATTAAAAAAATGGGTTTTAGAGGGTTAATAATACTCAGAAAATTATACTCGTAGAAAAATTTTCATATTCCAGTTCTCTTTTCAGGTAAACTAAGATGTTTTCGGATTAAGGATGAGCTATAAATGAAATCGGGGTAGAAAAAAATCAACATTGTGTAATGTTTATTTTCAATGATATATAAATAGAGAATGATACACATCACTTTTATGTGTTTATTATCAGAAGATCTGACAAAAAAAGAACCGCTACCGCTGAATCAGCCGAATCGATTCAAGAAATTGTGTCCGAACTTTCTTCGTTTTTCAGTGTGGTATCGGTTTAACTGCAGCAGTAATAGCTGACATCGTGTAAATATTTTCAGGCTATTATTCGTCGTAAATCCGATTAGGTCAAGGGCAATGCACCGTGACGATCAAAATGGATGGACAAAACTGTACTTCAAAAAGCTATAGTTCATCGAAAAGCATTGGAAGGCGAGATGTAAACGCAAAGGATTCAACATTATAAAACAAGTTTGTCAATCATTGTGTTCTGATCCGCAAAGATACAGTATTGACGAACTTACGTTGGATTTACAACCAGATGGCGCAGCGAGTAAAATGAGGATGTTTTGTTTTTTTTTTGGTATGAAATTCGTTCAAATTTTCTAGACAAATCGGAATTTATCTTCAAATTTCCCGGTTTCATGTATTCTTTCCACGCTGAAAAGGTTAGAAAATCATCATTTTACAATGTGCTATGTATATTACGAGGAATGACTTGTTATAAGTATTGTAACTATAATTTTTTTCAACTAAGTAAACGATGAATAGGATGTTTTGCGCTAAAAATACTGCAAATCCTTTTCGTATCGGCCCCTACATAATCAATTATATCAGCCAATTTGATATGATATCGATTTCATCGCAATTATCCATAGTATCAATAACCGGTGTGCATTATCAAACTTAAAATTTTCGAAGATTATATATGACTTTGGTCAAATCGCGTGTTCAAACCATCGTAAATATACAAAACTCCAACTTTCTTACCATATCCTGACGACATTCAATGGCTGAAATGAATCTAAATTGAAATAAAATGAATAATCACCACCGAATATTGCTTTTCAGTGCGTAAAATAAACAAACACCCTCATTTTTGTGGTTCTGAGTTCTAATGTAGATGTCGCATGAGCTGATTCAACTTTGCGTAAATTCGTCAATTGACCATTCGTTCGATTGAGCAAAACCTTTACCATCATCATAGCGCTCACAAATGAGAATGATATTATAATTACTTCGAGGCATTCGCCATCTGTTCACGGGTACACACTCACCAGTTTGGCTCCAATCCACCGCTATTCGTTTCGAATGGCAATGAGAAAGAAGTTTTGCAATCGTTCGAATGTGAAAAACAATTTTTCCCGCAGTTATATGGTGGCGTTCCATATTTTTTTCGTTTGTATCAATGTAAGCAGCAGGTTGTATTGCCAAGTTGTCATCAGAGGTTTTTTTTCAGTCATTCGAGATGATTGAAAAAAAATCACCCATCATGTGAAAGAAAATTGTCAACAGTGAATGGTGATTACGTGGCATTTTTTGTATTTGCATCCCGGAAGTAGATGAGCATTTTGAAGAGATAAGTTTTCATTGCATATATCCGGAAGGCGGTGGAATACGATGTGGGCGTGAATGTAGCATATACGCAATGTCGGCGTCAGTTTTATGCCGTGACAGCAATAGAACCGGCAGGATGAACGAATGTGATGTTAATACGAAAAGGATACGATCACATGTTGTCACAAGGGGGTAATGGAGCGCAGGAGGGTTATAAGCGTAAAGATAGCGTTTGCATGATAAATTTATTTATGATGTTTGAGGCGGTAGTGACGCAAAATCAAAATTTATTCGTTCGTTCGGTTGGGTAGGTTTTATCGTGTTTTTTTGTTTGTTTGTTTGTTCGCAGCGCGTTATCAAGTTTACAAGGGCGTGTGCGATCCGATATTAATTACAATGACGATGTGGTGAAGATATCGATGGGACACGGGGCAGAGATTTTTCAATTTATCAGAATGCCACATGTGGAGTTGGAAATCCATTCATATTCCCGCACAATGGAACGATTCCCAGAGGACTACCCGCGAAGGACATTCACACGGTTGCATACATACACACATACGTGAACACACAAACAAACGACCATTGCCACAGCAGGCAAAGCACATTCACGGGATAATAAAAAATAGGGTGCGATTACAACATGTGCCAATGAGACAGAGACAAAATACAGGATAAAAAGTTTTGATCCGTGCGATCGGTCCGGAGTTTTTCGCGGTCATTTATCGCAATTTATGTTCATTTGATTGTTAAGAGGTAGCACAGGATTAGTAATGTCCCGTTGAAATGATAAATCATCCATTGGACGGGTGATTGGTGCACATTTTCAGATTATGCAATTTTTCCCATATGTCATCATCACATCACCGACGAGTACATTTTCACATACACACATAGAGAGAGATGCAGAGTTGAAATGAAAATAAATCAGAACAGAGAACACAGTCATTTAATGATGGAAGATCGGATGATGATGGAGCGCATCAGTGTTTTTTTTGGGTTCAATATCATTTAAATAATGCAGAAGAAAACGGATAATTATAAGGAGTGAAGAAGTGACAATAGTAACATAACGTAGATGGTATGAAATTCCGTATAAATGCCGACAGCATTATACAGTAATGATTTTGAAGATGGCATTTTTTTCACAAACATATGTTATGTTTTTTTATTGCGTTCAATGCACAAATGTAAGAAGACGTAAACATCCACAGCAATTCACGTGTGAAAGAGAGCATAGAGGAAGAAAAAAGAACGAGAAAATATCAATTGAACAACATGTTAGTAAATCACATACACACACAGATTTTTGGGGACAATAATAAAAAGAAATCTAACTTGTAGAGATTGAGATCAATGCAAGAATGTTAGTATATAAATGGTTTCAAAATGAATATTCAGAGTTTTATGATATTTTCTTTTGTAACAGTCGATTCAAAAATATTTAGTAAATAGTGAATACACTATGAATAAGTTCTAGTTGAATCAATTATTAACAATGGAGTACGGTTTAACGACTAAATATATCTGAAAATATCCATGTCAAATTAATCGGATGCTATCTGAACCCGCTCCGATTTTTTGAAACCTAATTGGTGATTTCCCAAAAATTACAATTCTTATTATTGTATGGTCGTTGGAACTGTTTATTATTTTTTATAAGAGCGTATCCATGATCATTGAAAAAAACCGAAACATCTGTTTCAACCCTTTGCGGTCGTATTAAATTTGGGCATGGGTATCGTACTGGTTGGAATTATTTTACCTTGAAAAAGCAGTAATACTTGCAAGATAATGAAAAAATAAACATCTTTTGAAATTTATTTCGTGAACTATACATATGTATTAACTTAACAATGTATTTTCAATGTGATGTTTTTATATAAACAATATATTTATTAATTCGTCTTCGTATGAAATCTTCCGACATAGTCTCCAAGAGCATATCATATGGAGTATAATCAATACATAATTTTATTTTTACTATCAGTTGAATATGAGACACTTTTGCCATCAATGCAATAAATGTATAATTAATGCCAGCAATGTGAATCCAAAAAGATGCACTCTTCAATTTTAACAAAGATTTTTTTTACAGATTATTCAGATACAACACTTATGCAAGCAATTATTCTGCTCTTTAAAAACAACTACTCCAACATAACTCAAACCAGTAGTTACTCAAATAATGATTTCAGCGTATCCGAAATGATGAGAACTTTTCACTTTAGATGAACAAAGATTTTGTACTTATACGATTATTCAAATAACATGAGACATTTATGCAAACAGTAGTTCTGATGTTTATGAACAATCTTTTTCGTCACACCAAAGTGTTACAATAACTAAATTCTGCTGTTATGATTTTTTGTCCCATATTCTTATGCATTCAACGCACTGTGCGGTGATCACTCTGTTTGATACTGAATACCGTTATTTATTACTCACTAGCTGACCCTGAAAAATTCGTCCCGCCCAAAATTTGTTTTTTTTGTAATCAATACCTTCAAACATTCATGTTTTCTTCCTGAACGCAAGTCTGAACTGTTCATTGATTGATCTTCTAATCGATCCCGTTGAATTTACCTTTTACTATAAAATTCCTAGTACTTCTACCAAAACTCATCATTATAATATCAGATTATATTCAAACACAATTCTTGTTCAAGAATTCCCAACCATTTATTCCATGTAACGGAGAAACATGTTATTTGCAAGTATAACATGTTTCTCCGTTACATGGAATAAATGTTTAATACAGAAAAAATGATAGAATAAAGACAGACCCCTTCCCTCTTCTCCCAAGCACCATCTCAGGCTAACAGCGAAACGTTGTGGGTGTGACCTCATGGGTCTTTTAAGCATTTTTTCATACTTCAAATATTCAAAAAAAAGTTGGCTACTTTTTCAAAGGGTTAACTTTTTTTTGTGCTCCCGTGGCCGAGTGGTTAGCGTCATAACTAACATGCCGGGTGTTCGGGTTCGATTCCCGTTCTGGTCGGGGGAATTTTTCGTCAAAGAAATTTCCTCCGACTTGCACTGTGATCACGCGTATTCTAGAGGTTGCCACTCAGAATGCACTCAAGGCGTGTTATTTGGCATAGAAATCTCAACTAAGTACTAATAAAAAATGACGCAAGTAATACTACGTTGAGACGGCGAAGTTCCACTAGGAACGTTAGTGCCATTGAAGAAGAAGAAGAAGAAGAACTTTTTTTTTACAAAAAAGTATAAATCAAAAACTGTAATACCTAAAAGATTTGAGTCAAGGGATGAAACGTAGGAAATTATTTAAATTTTCATAAAAAAAATTCCAATTTGTTTTTGAAAAAAAATTTTTGCTGAAAAACAAATTATAATAAAAATTAAAATTCATTTTTCTCAAAAATGGATTTTTTTTTAAATTCTCAAAAAAATACGATTTCCAACAAGTCGTCCATACATTAAGAAATGGGCACTGTTATCTGGCAAAAAGTTTATCTAACAACAAATTTTTCATTGTTTTCTTTGACAAAAATGCTACCTATCTTGACTTTTGTATAAAGTCAAGATAGCGATACAGCGTATTCGACAAAGTTTTAGATCTTATCTCAAATTATTTGTCAAAGACATTAACTTTCTATCTTTTATAGTTTCTGAAATACATGGCATTTTTGTATGGAGACTCCAGAAAAAAAAATGTTTCACTCATAACATTTTTGTGTGCAAATTCTCGCAAATTGTTCTGAACGTGTTTATAAATAGAAAATTTTTTACAGAATATGTAAATCGCGATAATTTATGCATTTCTATGTTAAGAGTTACGAGTTAAATATTAACCCTTTGCGGTCGTTTGTCTGCTCTCAACCACCACAGCAAGGACTCATGCTAAATACTTTATTCAACGATGTAATAGCTTACATTTTTTTCTAAATAAACGAATTTCAATGTTTAATGAACTTTTTTTTAATAAACGAAATATTATAAAAATATTTGTTATATAAGAGGATTCTTTTCAAGGGAAATTAATTTCGATCGCAAAGAAAACATGAAAAAATTGTCGTTGAAAAAACTATTTCCCTGTAAAAGTGCCCTTTTTCCGATGCATAGCTGACTTGATGGAAATTGTAAGGACCACCCATATCTATTTTTTTCAGAATAAAATTTTTTTTTTCTCAATGTACTTTTTCTTTAATTTTTTTTTGTTTTTTTAATAAAAAATTGAACTATTTCCTACATTTCATCCTTTGACCAGAACTTTGTAGATATTGAAGTTTTTGAATTTTAAAATTTTGTAAAAAATAAAGGAAAAAAGTGTTGGCTCTAGGAGTTATAATTCTTTTTCGAAGATTTTCAAGTATACAAAGTTGCTTAAATGACCAATGTCTTTGCACCCACAACGTTTCACTGCAATCTGAGATTATTCTGCCAACTCCTAAGACGAGTTGAAATCCGTCAATGTTATTATGCATAAAATTTCCAATGTATTTTGTGTTTCTATCGCTTCGTTTGCGTGGTTATTTCTTTATGAACACTTTTC
Source organism: Toxorhynchites rutilus septentrionalis (assembly GCF_029784135.1). Lineage (NCBI taxonomy): Eukaryota > Metazoa > Arthropoda > Insecta > Diptera > Culicidae > Toxorhynchites > Toxorhynchites rutilus. The sequence continues at coordinate 253,950,980 of NC_073746.1, read as the reverse complement.
TGAGTATTTTTTTGTACATTTATCATCTCGATGTAAAAACAAACTAGAGAATACCTGATTCATCGTGTTCATGTTGGAATATCTACGGTTGAATTTGGCTTTTGATCCGTTAATTCTCTGATTTCGTTTCACTCTGTAATAATATTCGAAGTTCTAGCAAGCGAATTCATTGAAACATTTTCGTAGCCCTACGTACACAATGCGGTAGTGTCTTATACACAACCCTCTATATATTTTTTGAAGTGAATTTAACGGAAATGACTCTATTTCAATTGTATTCTACCAGATTCTGTATTAACGGCCAACATGAATCAATGAAAAATTAAGGGAAACTATAGACGATTAAAATACACTTTCAAACAAATCCTCATAAAATCCGGAACAATTCCGGGGTCCGCTGGATACCCTGAAGATAGGATATGTGCCCAGTTGTCAGCGCGTACTAAAAATATATAACAATCTCGTATCGTAGGTAAGCTTTCCGACTTTGGTTGGGTAAAAAGAAATCGAAAAGATATGTTTGTATGAAATGGAAGACTTTATTTGTTATAGTTGGAATAATCCGATTTAGGTCAAATGTGAACGGTTTCATACGAAACCTTCTAATGTCACACGAATGAACTTTTACAACGCAAGATTACTAACGACAACTGTTGGGAAATAATGGATTTCTTTACTTCAATTCAATTCAATTGATTACGAATAATTTACGTAATCAATTGATTACGAAATATATTGATCGATTTATGCGATTTCAAAACACTGAATTGAATTGGGCTTGTGTATAATCAATTTAATTTCTGCTGTGTATTCATATCATACGAGGAAAGATTCCTTTCCGGGATGCTTCAATTCTGTGACAGTACATAACTGCAGCAAATTGGTTCAAGATATCATTTTATTCCTCCGGATACGAGTAACTAGAATCTATCCATAACAAAAACCGATAACGTTTTGCTTTCAGTGTTTGTTTGCATAAATCATAAATTTTCCTGTCGGTAGCAGCAGCAGCAGCTTAAACATTTCCTGCAAATCTTCTTCTCTCTCCCTCCACCTTCCCTGGAAGGCAATTTCGGTCAACAAAGAGCTAGTAAAGAACTTGTCTCTATCGAAATTGCTCGTATGCGTGAATATCGGAATATGTCCGGAGACACATGCTATATCGTCGTCAGCGCCATCATCAACAGCACTAAGGGGCCATACAATTGCCCCAGAAGACTAACATATTTTAAGATCTAACAATAATTTCCACTTTCCACATCCACCGGGCCATCCATCGGAAGAACAATAGAGCTCAACAGCTCACAATTGTGGGATGGTGTGGCATCATCTCATAGCCTGATGCCTATGTTTTGTGTCCATATGAAATATAGGATGCGAGAGGGTGAGATCACATCTTATTGTGCTCTTCGGCCATTGTTTTAGTGAATAACTGTTCGGGTGAAGGGGTGCTCTTCAGAAGGACACACAATGTATTTGTGGGTTTTTTTGTGTGTGCATTTGGTCTGCTGAGAAAACACAATTCAATCAAAGTTTTATTTGAATTGGGACGGAAACTGAAGTGACCCATGCGACATAAATCTGCCGATGATTTCATACCAAGAACTATTCGAAGTGGGCCAAAAGTTGATGAAACAAATTCTGTCACTATCGGATTTAGGTGACACGCTTTGGATTACTGGTTGAGCATAGAGTGTTCTCTGCTGACGTAACAAGAATTACAAGCTTTCACTTCAAGGAAAGCTCTATATTCATTGGGGTAAAAGTAGAACAGCAAATTGCTCATTATGTTCAACACATTAATAGTCTTTAATGTTCCACCCAACCAATGCCAACAGGAGCCATTGTCATTTATCGCTCAGTGAATGTGTTGTTATTACCGCTCTGCAAAAGCATGCCTCAAAATTGTCTGGATGCATCGCAAAACGAACACATCCCGCGCTGACACTATTTGCCATCAAAATGTATTGAAAAAGCCATAAGCCAAGCATAATCTGTGTGAGTTATTTATCCGCCATGAAAACGTAAGCCTCGCCAGCACTCACAAAATGTCGTCGTCAACAGTTCGAACAGCATCCAGTTTTGGCAAACACCGGTGCCATTTGTATCCAGGTATCAGGCCTAGCGAATTCCGCCAGTGATGCATGTTTCCGACAGTTTTGATCCCGCACGTGTGCATCACTCGTCCGATCTGTTTCGACGTCTAGATGTGTAGAGGTCCGTTTCGTTTTTGCTGTATTCAACATCAAAAATGTATTTTACCGAACAGCAAGATGAAGTGCGCCCGCTTCAGCCCCTCGAAGTGGTGCTCTTGTATGCATAACGGGTTATGACCGCGCGTTGGTCAAATACCAAAATGCACCCGGAACCGTCCGTTGTTCGCCCAATGTGGATCAATTTAATAAATGTGATACGGAAGCAAAACACTCACACATACACCGGCGGACCTGCTCCGGAAGAGAAGATCGCGGTCGGTGACATAACAAACAAAAAAAATGGACCCTCCATCGGTCGAATGGAACGCGTCCTGACAAGCAACATTCAGTAATACCGGAACAGCCACCAGGATGGATGTATTGCATTTTAAATATTGATTCGGTATGCATGAAATAAGGCGCTGGGAACGGTGAGAAATGACAGTCGTGACGTTCGATTCGTGCGACGGATTGAACTCATTGCTTGATACGGTACGCGCTCGGTAACGTGATGGTTTTCAGATCATTTTTTATGATAGCTTGCATCAATGGATTTTGATTCTTTTATTTGAGAGAAAATATGTAATCAAGCCTGTCAAACGTTAGTCATTGAGAAACTCCTGGGCACGAGCTTCCTGCAGTATTTTTTGGAAAGCAAATTATTTTCTCAATAACTATTTTACCAGTTTACCCTCTGGCCCTCTTTCCCCAATTGATACTATTTTAATGATTTTACACCTAAAAAAAATGATCAGGGGCAACAATCATGTTTCAATGACTTTCAGGTTAGGCATCTGCTGGATTTTGCGTGAAAAAATAAGGTAAAAAATGGATGGATTATATCTATGATATTAGGCTGTCAAAAAAGTCCTGCGGTATTTCCGCGAGGTGTCGTTGTAAGCGCGTAGTTCTAGTTGTATTCATTGTATCGAGTCATACTATAGCTTGTTGGAAAGGTATTTTTGCGCGCTATAATATAGTCCTTGACAGTGTTTTGTTTGGTTAAGTCGTTCGTGAGTTATAGTGTCGCAAATATGGAGCAAAATAAAGAGAAAATCCGACATATTCTACAGTACTACTATGACAAAGGCACAAATGCATCTCAAGCTGCCAATAAAATTTGTGCAGTTTATGGACCCGATACAGTTTCCATTTCCACCGCACAACGATGGTTTAAACGTTTTCGTTCTGGTGTAGAGGTCGTCGAAGATGCGCCACGCTCCGGAAGGCCTGTCGTCGAAAATTGCGACAAAATCGCTGAATTAGCCGGAAAAGACCGGCATAGTAGCAGCCGTAGCATCGGCCAAGAGCTGGGGATAAGTCATCAAACCGTTATTAACCATTTGAAGAAGCTTGGATTCACAAAGAAGCTCGATGTATGGGTGCCACACACGTTGACGCAAAAAAAAACATCTTTGACCGTATCGACGCATGTGAATCGCTGCTGAATCGCAACAAAATCGACCCGTTTCTGAAGCGGATGGTGACTGGCGATGAAAAGTGGGTCACTTACGACAACGTGAAGCGCAAACGGTCGTGGTAGAAGCCCGCTGAAGCGGCTCACACTGTGGCCAAGCCCTCATTAACGGCCAGGAAGGTTCTGCTGTGTGTTTGGTGGGATTGTCAAGGAATAATCTATTATGAGCTGTTTCCCTATGGCCAAACGCTCAATTCGGACCTGTACTGCCAACAACTGGACCGCTTGAAGGTAGCACTCATGAAGTAGAGGCCATCTTTGATAAACAGAGGCCGCATTGTCTTCCATCAGGACAACGCCAGGCCACACACTTCTTTGGTGACGCGCCAGAAGCTCCGAGAGCTCGGATGGGAGGTTCTTTTGCATCCGCCGTATAGTCCGGACCTTGCACCAAGTGACTACCACCTGTTTTTGTCCATGGCGAACGAGCTAGGTAGTCAGAAGTTAGCCACAAAAGAGGCCTGTGAAAATTGGCTATCCGAGTTTTTTGCCAATAAGGAAGCGAGCTTCTATAACAGGGGTATTATGAAGTTGGCGTCTCGTTGGGAACAAGACATCGAATAAAACGGCGCATATTTGACTTAAAACAGATGATTGTAACTAATTTTATGAACAAATGAAAATTCAAATAAAAATACCGCAGGACTTTTTTGACAGCCTAATATAATCGCAAGGTTGTTGTGGGTCTATCGTTAGCTTAGTAATAATTTGTTTGTATTCATTAAATTATTGCTTGGATGAAACAATTTTTGGAATTCATTTGAATTCAACATACTTGCTGTGAATTTGAGCAAACTCCATATAATGTAAGGTACCTTGGTTTAGATGGCTGTGTTAGGGAACACATGTCGGTGGGAACAAACGTTCTCCCAACTCGACTGTATTTGCAATGAAAATTTCCCCATGCGCTTTGGTTATGATTGCTGTGTTGGGGAACCCGTAAGTCGGGCCAATCAAAACGGGGCACGTATGGCGTTTAGATAGCACTTGACATTTTACAGTTATTCAATCACTTATCTTAGGAAAAATAACATTTTAAAAATTGTGATAGATGCGTATAAATATTTCCTATCAATTAATGCAAACATCTTTCGGATCTTTTAGAAAATGTTCTAGTTATAAGAATTCGAAATCTTTCATTTTTTCCTGCATGTTCTGTGTTTAGTTTTTTATTTTACCTCCCCAATATATTCTGGTTAAACGTAGTCCCACGTCAAAAAAAGCATTTAAAAATTGACGCATTTCAAGAATATTAAACCAAAAGTTTAAAAACATTTATCAATTGAATTTGAATAAAAAAACGTTAAAAATTTATTTTTTATATCGAAATGCAGTTTTATAATCCATCTCATCGTGAGGCACATCGCTCCAGTATGGAGGTTAATAAAGAGTTAGTCAGTTCCAGTGTTACCAATTCACTCAGATATTTTCTGCAATTGTTTTATACCCAGATGGTTTCTGAATAGCATGAAACCATTTTCACATATCTTTTCTTGTATTATGTAATAAGAACCAGAACGAATAAAATTATTTCAATGTTTCTGACTGCTAAAATCCATCCATTGTTAAAAATAATTCAATCCTTAGAATCAAAACAAAAACTCATAAATACAAAGGACAAAAGTCTGGCAGCACATTTGTGAACAGCGGCACGTAGCAATATATTTATGTACAGCGCCACACATTTATACGCTTGTAAACAAAAATATAGGATTCAAAATTCTTTGGCGTTTTCGGCGTTTGATAACAAAAATGCCTCGAAAATTCGAGATTATCTGATAATTCTAACTGGTAGAAAGATAACGGAAGCGGAAGATATAAGCAGCGAATCAAGAGTTATCTAAAATAAACGCTTCGATATCGTTTGGCATTTTGACTCGTTGTTGTGATGCGTTTTGGACACGCATATGGGCATCTTACCTCGCTTTTTTAAGAATGGTGTAATATGAATGCGTTTAGAATTCTCCTTATTTCTGTAGGTTTGCCTAATCGTAATCGTTATTGCTCATTTCATTACAAAGAAAACAAACGTGGCTACGTTGTGGATGTGAAGAAACGCTGAAATATGTAGTAAAAATACATGTTTCATCCTGTTTTGTCTAACAGGGGCGTCTTGCCCGGAATTCCCCTACCGACATTATTTCATTCAAATTACTTTGTTATCTTTTCTGATATAATTTTAGAACGGAACGAAATCTACTCTTTGGAAGAATGTGTTACGCAGCGAATTGATATCGGACGAAAAATAGCCAATATGAAAGGATATTGTCTGTTCGGTGGCAGGAGTGGGAATATGACTAAAAGATTCATCATCATTAAAGAGGCTTTAAACTTCAAAGTTCATTCGCCTCTAGGATGAAAAAAGAAAATTGAATCTCTTTCATACACGCAAGAGGCGGAGCTCAAGTTCTTTCTGTTTTGCTTCTATCCCTCAATTCTGATAAAGGCAAATTAACTTTCCGAGCTTTGAATGTCTAGAATTCAATTCAGCGCCGCCCGTTTTCGTAAGCTCTTCATTGAGCATTCTTCGTACATACACTCTGTCAAATATATACCAGGAATTTGGAATCTTCCTGCTGAACATTTTAAATTTCCTTAAGTATGTACTACTGTTAGTGGCCTTATTTATTTATTTTTTCTCATTAGTAACATGATACTTCAGTTCCTTTGTCTTGTCGTTGTTTTAGTTAGAGAGAGCTAGTTCGCGAATAACATATCTCACGAGACCGTTCATTATATTTTGAATAATGTTTTAGGCATGAGAAAAGTCGCTGCATGACTAGTGCCAAAAGAGCTATTTTTTTCAAGAATTTCATCGCAATCATTCAGCCATTTGACAGGCTTGAACAATCATATTTTGATCCCACGTGCACCCAACGCATAATTACTAGCCACGGGACATGGGTGTACGAGTATGACATACAAACGAGTCAACAATCATCAGTATGAACCGCTGCAAACGAGTCGAAACCGTAAAAACTACGTCAAAGTCGATCAAATGTGAAAGTAATGAGGACTGTTTGCTTCGATATTCGTGGTGTTGTCAATTCTCAATTCCTTCCGGAGGGCCAAACGGTCAATAAAGTGTACTACCATGACGTTATGAGCCGTTAAAGAGAGAAAATCCATCGCAAACGGCCAGAATTGTGAGAGGATAACACTTGTATTTTATACCACGATAATGCACCAGCTCATCGATCGATCATTGTGAACGGTTTTTTAGCTAAACATGGCACGAATGTGATTGAACAAGCACCGTACTCTCCAGATATTGCCCCGTGTGGCTTTATCTTATTTCCGAATATCGAGTTCCCGCTTTGACCCGTTTTGACAGCATTGAAGACATAGAAACGAATTCGCTGCGAGAACTAAAAGCAGTTCCAGAAATATAAAATAGACCTTCAATCGTTGCGGAGACTGGACGAAGAAGATTTTTTGGTGCATTTGTTGGGTGTGGTGTTCCCCTTCCTCAAGGTGATACGGTCGATACCGACAAATGTGGCAACTGGATCAACCCAATATGAACCGACGTGGCGTCGTTTTCCATCGCGGCAACGCAAGACCGCATGTTGCGTTGGCCGTAAGGTGAGAATTATTACAGTTGATTGGAACGTTCTACCTCATCCTCCGTACTCCCCAGACATTTCTCGATCCGATTATTACCTGTTCCTCTCCTTAAAAAATACTCTCCTCGGCAAATGCTTCAAATCTATAAGTGAAATAATAAGTGATGGACCTCTTCTGTTGGCCAATAATGATCGTTTTTGTTCAATTGCTTGCTTCAAACGGACCAGTTGTTAACAGTAGAAATATGAATTTAGTGTTGGGCCATACGGAAGCATCTCATAATAAATGATTGCTTGCAAGCCCCACTAAATATACAGTAGAAACTACATGGTCCTTAGTCCTGGTTTGGCCACCGTTGAGCTACTTCCAGGCTATGACTACGATTGTTTTCGCACAATATTGTCGTATGTGACCCATTTCTTATCTCCAGCCACTATCCGTCTAATAAATGGGTCGAATTAATTCCATTTAGTCAAGGCTTGACAGATGGAAATTTCATTCATCATGTTTTCGGTGCTAATTAGTGTGACACCCTAAAATCGAGCTTATTTTTGATCACGAAGCTACCTTCAAAATGGCAACAAATGATACAGTTTTGTTTGCAAATTGGACAATCCGAAACATCTTCTTCTGTAGGATCCTTGAACCACTTCCACCAATTACTTGATCTATTGAGGTGAAACATCTTAAACAAAATTTTGAATTTCAAGCAAAAATAATGGATTTTTCTTGCCCAACCTGACATCGTAAACATTTTACTAGCTGATGTTACCAGTTACTGGAAAAATAACCAAAAAAGTACCGTCCGACGGTATTATGATTGATAACAAGTCACCATCATGTCGTTGTTTCACTTAACCAAAATCTGGAGTGTAGAGCTACTGTCGCATAATCTGCAAGCCGGTGGAACTTAATGATTTGTGGAGGCTAAGAATTAAAATTGCCATTTCGATTTTTTCCCATTCATTCCAAAAATGACTTTTTCAAAAATTCATACCTTATGAACCGATTTAGATGATCAACATATCAAATTGATGCCAATGAGCCAAACTTCTTCGGAAAAATATTACAATTAAAAAATACGAATTTTGTTTCAGTGATTATTAATTGTATCTGTTCTCTATAGTTTACATGGTTTCGGGACCAAGGGCGCTTTTTTTTTATATTTTTCATGAAAGCTGACATAAGAAATTTCAAAATCAAAGATGTGTTCTTTTTCTTTTTTAAGTTACGATTTTTCAAAGTTAACCGACAATTAGAAATATCATGTTTTCCCCTGCTACCTATTCTCAAAAATTCACAACTTTTGAAATACTAACCGATGATCGATATATCAAATTAAAGCCAATGAACTAGACTTTTTTGGAAAAATGTTAGACCTGCGAAAAAATTAATTCTGTTTTCCATAGTTTACATGGTTTCGGGGCAAGGGCTCGATATTTTTGAATATTTTTTTTTAAAGCAGATTATTTTTTACATATCATATCCAAAAATAATATTTAAGATATATGATATTTGAAAAAAAAATTTTAGACCACCGGTTAACTTTGATAATTCAAAAACGAAAAAGAACTCATCTCTGATTTTTGGATATGTTATGTAAAAAAATATCTGCTTTCATGAAAGAATTATAAAAAATATTGCACCCTAGGCCGCAAAACCATGAAAATCATACAAAAAAAAAATCCAACCAATAATCACGAAAACCAAATTCAAATGTTTGGCAACTGTAGCATTTTCTCAGCTGGCTTTAATTTGATATGTCGATCATCTGAATCTGCTTAATAGTTCAGAAGATATGAATTTTTGAAAAGGTTAATTTTTGGAAAAAAGAGGGGAAAAATAAAGAAAATAATCTAATATATTGCGATAGGGAAATAAAACTACAATTTTTCACGAAAATCTGAGAACCACTATATCGGTTTGGCACAAAATAGCTGTCTAATAATGTCAGAGTTCTGTGAAAAATGCTCTCAAAATTCGGATAATTTTCCATTCAACTCTGAAAGATACAGCGGGTGTAAAATTGTCTATTACAGAGGTTTCTTCATTTTGATTGAATGAATGATCTTCTACTACCAACCGCTTTGATCTCATTGACTCATTATGGGTCTAACAGCTCTCTATGTTGTTGTCTTAAGGCTTTCAGTGTTGTTTGTGATAAATTCGACTTCAATATTACCCGACAATCATGAAAAACAATTTTATTTATATTTTTTGGAACATTTGAATACCTGATTTGACACAGGTGCGCCAGATTAGAGTATTCAAAAAAGTGGACAAACCGTAATCATATTTTCGACTGGACAAACCAACATCTTTTAACTTAATAGAAAAATTCTTCCGACTTTCTTGGTATAGAGTTTAGACTCTCTGTTGGTCAACTATAGTGGCCATTTTATAGCACGATCCCTTCATGTCTGCAGCATCATGAGCCTCTTCGGCACTCTTCTTAAATTTCCGGTCCATGGCTCAGTATTTTCCGAATGGGCGGAATTGGGGGCAATTGGGAAGTTTGAGGTCTTTTTCAATGTAATTGACCCAATGTCACGGTACCACTGGAGCAACTCTCGACTGTAGCGGCAGCTTGCCAAATTTAGCCAAAACCTCACCGGACCAAAACATTTTCGAGTCCATTGTCTCGTTTGTGTCGAGAACATTTTTTGTCCACAGCTGCAAATCATCAGGCAAATCAAAAATTTCCTGGCAAATTTACTGGTTACTTAAATAACTTTTTGGAAATGAAAAACTAAAAAGATTGTGGTTTTGAAAGTGTTATTATTAATTTTATCTCAAACATTCATAAAAAACTTCATTGTCTCCATCAACCAAATTAAAGCCTCTCAAACCGTTCTACAATTCATTCTTTGATACCCAACTTTTATTTCTCTCAATTCACTGCAATATCGTTATGAACTATTCCTGCGAGCATTCAATCAAAATCTTCAAAAATCACGATTTTCACACCACTATACGGTTTAATATATAATAAACGGTGTACCATTTATCAGGTGTACCGGAAAGTTGCTTCGGTTTTACAACAGATGGCGTAACTTGATTATTATTCCAGTGAATCAAATTTCCAGACATTCTTTGGAAAGCTACTGTCATTGCGCGTCTTTTCCAATATATGTCAAAAAGTTGAAGCGTAAACAACATATTTTTTTTCCACTTCGAATATGTCGTATTTCGTACCAACTTGAGTGTTTTTGCAGGGAGTGTTACTTCATCATTTCAATATGATGAAAAAAGCTGCGGAAAGTCATCGCATTTTGGTGTTTATACTGAGCATGATCCAACTTTAGCGAACGTGTCAGACGTGGTTTACACGGTTTAAAAGTGGTAATTTTGACTTGGAAGACGAAGAACGTTCCGGACCGCCAAAAAAATTTGAAGATGATGAATTGGAGGCTTTTTCCGATCAAGAACGCAACTAGAACTTGCAGATACACTTGGAGTAGCTCAGCGAAGCATTTCCGATCGTTTAAAAGCAATGGGAATGATCCGAAAGATAGGACATTTGGTGCCGTATATATTGAAGCCACGAGACGTCGAGCGCCGTTTTTTCACGTGCGAACAACTACTCCAACGGCATAAAAGAAAGGGTATTTTTGCATCGAATCGTTACTGGCGATGAAAAGTGGGTCCATTACGACAATCCTAAACGTCGGGCAACGTATGGATACCCCGGCTATGCATCAACATCGACGGCCACGCGGAATATTCATGGCATTCATGCGATCTATTTGGTGGGAGCAGCTTGGTGTGGTGTACTATGAGCTGCTAAAACCGAATGAAACCATTACGGGGGACCTCTATCGACGACAGTTGATGCGTTTGAGCCGTGCACTGAAGGAAAAACGGCCACAATACGAGCAAAGACACGATAAAGTTATTCTGCAGTACGACAATGCTCGGCCACATCATACTTGGAAACGCTGAAATGGGAGGTCCTATCCCACCCGCCGTTTTCTCCAGACATTGCTTCGTCCGATTACTTCCTTTTTCGATTGATACAACATGGCCTGATTGACCAGCACTTCTCCAATTTTGGTGAAGGATCGATTCGTGGTAAGCCGACAAACCGGTCGATTATTTCCACAAAGGGATTCGTGAATTGCCAGAGAGATGGGAAAAAGTTGTGACTGACGATGGCCCATACTTTGAATATTAAATTTGTAACCATTTTTGCAGAATGAAGCACTATTTTTTGAAAAAAAGAAGCAACTTACCGGTACTCCTATTAAAATCCGCGCACACTCAAATTGCTCTAACTTTTGACCCGTTGGGAAAATTAATTGAAATTTTCGTGGACATAGTTTGATGTGTATTGTTTTCACACTGTGAGTAGATTTCAACGTTTTCGTTTTCAAAATGGCGACGATAAAACAGTGCGTACGCGAAAAGGTCTCGCGCAAAAACTTTGAGAATAAGGACACCATCGGAAAAAAAAGTTGGGAATCGCGAATTCCATGGTGGCTGGTATCATAAAACAGTCCGAAGAACGTGTGACTGTTGATCAGAAGCATGGATGGAAAACAAGGGATCATGATGCGATTTACGATTAATCGCAAACTGCACAGATCGCGATATGTACAAACTGCGACTAACAATTAATCCTCTCCCATCATAACCAATTGTTTTTCTCTTGGTAACTCTGAGTTTACCAAAGCATTGCTGGACTGAAACTAGTTCGAATAATTGAGTTACTCTTCTTCCAAGTTCTGTTTACAACTCGTAACACGAATTTACTCCATGGGAATGAGTATCTCTATGGTGTACGCTTTACGATTCTCGCTCTCTCGTCCGGGCGCTCAATTTTCCTCTCCGAGCGCGTTTACTTCGATGAAACTGTGTGAAGTAAAAAAATGCGCTACAGCAGATTGGACGACAATAATGTTTAATGTTCCATAGAGGATTTCTCAGATGGTGTTTAAATTCATCTACAAAAGACTACAAACAATAATCCCCCTCAAATCACTCATTTTATGAGTAAATATAAATGCGTTATTGGCCAAGGCTATAACGACATCGAACACGTGGTCTTGCGGGATATTTTTTTTCCGCCAGCCCAGATACAGAACACTCTTTTCGGGCCCGAGTAAACTGGTGGCTAGAAAAGACCTTAATTACTTTGAAATAATCAAAAACATAAATTAGCGCAAATATGTCACCGTGTGTTTTTTGTGTAAGCACGTAAATATTTACTTATAAAATTTTAGGATTGTGGAACTCTACATAATTTGTATGCAGATAGACTATCCACAGTTTGTGGGGGGGGAATACTCATACAACTCAAATGAGTAATGGAAAAAAATTTTGACGTTTTGTTTTATTACTGATTCATTAAAAAAAAATTAAGCTTTATTTTAAAAAGTTTTCTTATCCTGAGACTAGCTCACCATATTGCACTGCTACTAAAACCGTAGGCTAACTTCAAGGATATTTTCTATTCATTTTCGGCGAATAATTAATAGAGTGCCGTGTTATGAAACATCAGAACAATAGAAAAACAAAATCACGATCATAACGTGTTGGTTCGGTTATTCCAGACAACATTGGAATATATTCCATCTGATCATCTTCAGGAAGGTTAATGACCTTGTATCGTGTACCACATATTTCATTTGTGAGCCCCTCGTACAATTAATTTCTTTATAAGCTCAGAGCTTTTCACTCCTCTTTGATGGTGTATGAGATGCCCGGCATAGCGAGTGCCGGTTTCCCCTTTTTTCATTTTTCAAATTCAACTGAGTGCCGCGGGCTCCGATAGCTGGTGCTAGCGGACGGCTACTGCAAAATTCTCAAGATTGGACTTTCTGCTGACGAAATTTCCTCCCAGCGACTGAGAAGCAATCTTGAGAGTTTTCTTTTACTTGGAAATCCGGCGCAAGATTCGGGTTAACCGGGACTCGGAGGGCGATAGGTTGATGCCATAGGGCAGGGGTTTTCAAATGGTGCTCCGCGGGAAATTTGTGCTCCGTGAATTTATTAAAAATGCTCCCACTTGAAAACCTACCTCGAGAAAAACATTCTTTTATTTCATTTCACTGGGCATATAGAGATCTATCTTGTTTACTCCGGATCAAATGTAGTGTAAGTGGGACGCGCAACCGAAATAGAGTTGTTCCCAGTTGGGTAATAACAACGCAAATAATATTTGTTTTATTGAATAAAAATTCAGGTGCTCCGTCAAATGTTTTTGCTATAAAAAGTGCTCTGCCATAAAAAAAATCTGAAAATCCCTGCCATAGGGGATTCGGGAAACAATTCCGAAAGCGGGGGAATAATTATTTCGGTACGGCTTTTTTAAAAAGATTCTGAGACAAAAAAAGAATAGCCCGCTGATCTGAGAATTTGAAGCTTGTTTAAAATCACTTCAGCCAAAGTCGTGGAAGAGGCAAGAGCAGTGAATTGGTTTTTATATTTCGGAAATTTATTTAAAAAGGTGATACATTTTATTTGCTAAAGTTTGAGCGAAATTTGAACTATTTTATATCCCCGTGTAGCGAAAAATACAGTAAGATAGTTGAAATCCCCTAGATCCCCTCCCGAGTGTGAGTCAGGCTGACTGGAGGTAAATTTGCGATTTTGTGGTATGTGGTCTTTTTTCCTAACAATGGGCATTTAATTCAAATGGAAGTCACTGCTTCTGGCCCCATGCTTCGAGCTTGAAGTTGGCCAATATACAATCGGCTAGAGCAACAACGCCGATATACGATACGCATCTTTCATCGAATCAGAGCGCTTCATCCCGGGAAGTGTGGCACAAATCCATTTGCTTAGCCATCGCAGCGCATCAATTTGAAGTTTGAAGTATGAAGCACAGAAGGAATATATGTAGAATAATGAATTGAGATATCTGAGTGAGAATGAAGGCTTTCCGTTATCAATAAAAAACGATCAGATTAATATGTTTTTGATGATCGTAACTACATTTGAGCATAAAATTTTGTGTAGAAGATTTATGTAGTTTTAAAACGTTCCCGAAAGCAACAATTCGCGGAAGCTGGCGCAATTAAGGTGTAATCGCTGGAATTCTTTTTTTTTTTGTTTTTGGTCACGAGTCGGATTGATTGACTCCTTTTTTTCAGCCCCCACTTTCGCCTCCGAAGCGATTGGGAAGTGGAGAAACAATTGTTGAATCCAGTGATGATACCTACAGCATCACGCTGTTCTGGAGTTTCGCTGAAGTTTTTATGAAGCCCGTGATCGGGTGATTGTGGAAGGTTTCTTCTCTGTTGTTGACTGATTGCTTTCCAGGTTCTTGGGCACAGTCGTTTCTCGAGCCGGGATTTTGGCAAAAAAGATAAACCCGCCCTAAGGTGGGGTCTCAGTAGCTGGGCAAAATTTAACCGCGGTGGTTGGTCTCCTCTATGGGAGTGGCGCATAAACCGACCACCTACTCACAAAGCCCCGGTCACGACTGGCTCTCGTTACAATATATTAAAAGAACTGAATACAAAAACATTTTCAGAACAATTACAGTCCTACGTTAAGCTTATGTTTGTACCCTTGGACACTGATCCTTATATTTTTTTACTGAATAGTATCATCAATCACTGATGCTTGACATTCATTCAAAAATTTGAAATTTGAATTTGTATTTTTTTGTGCGAAAAACTTATCGTCGTGGGTGTCACCCCTCAAATAACTCCCGGGGCGGATAGCCCCCGAACACTACGCCACTGTGTACACATTACTTTTGGTGATATAATTTTGGTTCTTGGTTAACCTTCTGATAAATATTATTGTACATCAAAGTTTTTTTAAGTGGGACAGACGTACCTTGTGAAAAAACCGCGATAGTTGAAAAATCCGCGAAAAAATCCGAGTAGAAACAGGTCACCTAAAATCCACGTAAGAATCGCGATAGGGTGCAGTACGAATTTCCGTCGTAGGCACTAAGTTCCGTCACAAGCTGTCATATGCTCTGAGGAAGCATGAGCGAGAAATGTGAGCTGAGGGAGAGATGTCATATTGCTCAAGTTTTGACGTAGGACTACGTCTTACATTAAGGGTGCCAAACCAGAAAACAGGTCATTTTTTATGAAATAAAGTTAAGGTTGATAACTATTTTTGCTGCGAACAGATTTTAACGATTTGCATACCAATCGAATCGGAAATTTTCTAAAATTTGTTTGATATGCTATACATTACAATTACATAGTCTCTATATGGTTTAAATTGATGAAAATTGGAAGGCCGTTCCCATTTCCCTATACTTTTGTTCTGTTCATTTGTGTGCTTTCCCGAACAGATCTGTCAATGACGAGCAACTTATGCAGCCGCAGAATAGAGACAACGAAGGGGGATAGCGAAAAGAGAATACTTGCGAAGTAAAATCCACCCATGCATAGTAAGTGAGCTGTCGCTAGCGTATAAGTATTGCATGTTTTTATGGAAAATTCTCAAAATCTTTCTGTGCCCGAAACAACAAAGGTCGCTTATATTTATGTTTCCCCTCGAGCTGTGAACGCTAGCGAATATTTCACTTAAAGTGCATCTGGCATTGCAATTATACGTGTTGAATGGCGATGCACGGAAGATGTCTCTCGTTAAATCCATTAAATCTTTTCAGGCTCCCCGAAACTTTTTACTAAAGAGTTATTTATGAAATTTCGACGTACTCGCGAATAATATCCGAAATGATAAACCAACAAATTTAAAAAAAATATATTACGTAGTCCTACATCTTAAGCGGTCGTGTCTCGGACACAACCCCTCGATTTTTTTTTTTACGTGAGTACTGCGTTGATTACAAAATCCGCATAAGAACATCTCGTAAAAAACCACGTTAGAAACCTGGGTAAGAAAGCAGATTTACTTATAGGAATGTAGATTTTGAAAAGCAATGTTTTGAGAAAACTCGAATTTTCAAAACTTGTTGGCATCGGGCATATACAAGTTGACAGTACGAATGGAGCCAGATTTATATTGAAAGACTTCTATGATGCATCAGAGCTTCGATAAGAGAATATGGTGAAGAAGTGAGCCATATCAGAGATTAAATTAAGACACTGTCGGAGTTGGTTACTTGAAGCTCAATGCGCACCTCTATCTAGTAACAATTAATAATATTTTTTTTCACTTCCCCTGCATTTGTAAAGCATGATTTGGCACCTGTTTAGAACAATACATACCCTCTGTGCAAAAATAAACATCTATCTGTTATATCAACTTCACTCATGAGCACGAGATAGTAAAAGCATTGTATCCGGGTTACTTTCTAAGCCGGTCAATACTTTCAAAATTTTTTATCTATTCCAGTGATTATTTTGGCTAAGGGTATGACCCAATTACGCAAACTGCCGCGAAACGGGGGCTTCAGGGGATCGGCAAGCAATTAAAAACTTTTCCGGTCTGCGCCTAACAAGCGTCAATGCTAGGCATTTTGAGACACTCGCTGTTCAACTTTCAGTTCCAGAGGAGAAATAATGCTTGTGTAGCATTTCATTTTGGGCTGATGAAAATGATGCCTGTTTCAGAGAGGAAAAAATACGCTAAGAACGCAACTTTCGCCTCTGCTTGTGTCCTGATGTGATTATAGAGCAGAAAAAAACGGAAAGAGAAGGGTTGTTATTGATTATTACCAAGATTATTCAATTATAAAAAGTCAGTTTTGGGCTCAATTGAATTTCGAGAAAAATCACAGTCGAAACGATGATTTGATCCAAAGAATTTGCACTCATTAATTAGGTGATTGCTCAATTAAAGAGACTAATTAGGTCTTGTGGTGATTTAAGTTTATTGCCGCTGATCATTAATCATATTTCTAGGTTCTTCTCGACGCCGTTCTTACATTAAAAGCATTTCCAAACGAAGCAGCAACAGATGCACTTCACTCCAAGCGCCTCGGACCGCTGCCAGCAGATGAACGGTTTCCGGTAGGGGGAACAGTGAGTGGTACGAATGAGGGAGGCTTTCTTTTTCCTGTCCATCCCCTCGGAACGCTGATGTAACCTTCTTCCCTTACACCCATCCGTTTACGAACTGTCTTGTTCGCAACAAGATATATTGCTGGCGAAACGATGAGAACGAGCTTCGCAACATAAATCTCGTTTCAACTGGTTGCGAACGAAAACGGAGGAAATACACAACACAATCTTCGCAACAGTGACCCCCAGAAGGACGGATTGGTCAAAAATACCGTATCCGAGCAAGAGTCGAAGAATTAAATTGATGAAGATTTAGAGCTAATGTATCGCCGGGGGTGATGTACGAACATTCTTTCGGTCCACAATCCAGATGTTAACCGAGGGAATAGTCTCTCCGCCCGGAAAACGGGACACTTGAGCCGGGTTAAACTGGTGGCATGAATCCAAACCGGCTATATGTAACCCCTCCAGGAGTGGGCGTGTGATCTTGATTTTTACTCGGAGGACTTTCGAGCGTAAATTTCTATTTTTTTTGTGTGTCCTGCGGAATATAAAATCCTAATTTTCTAGACTTTTCAACCTCGTTAGGTGGAACTACCAACTTGACGTAGTTTACTTAGTGGTTTATGATTCAGAAGGCGGAGAACTTGACTTACAAATTGGTTGGATTTATTTGTTACATATTCGTTCATTGGTACAACTTCTATTCGATTAATATTTTATTCGACTAAAAAATAGCACACAGAGGAAACCTAGGAAATACATTAAAAAATGTTGGAAAGTATATTCCCGGTTCTTCTTGAATATATTGATAGCCAACTATCCAGCCGAAGCCATTAATGGCTATCATTTTCATCAACAGAAACTGAAGAGATATTAGTCATTGATAGTCAAACTAAAGTTCGAACAATTGATACCAATCACAGAAACGCACACCAACATTACGACCAATCTTGCATTCAATCTCAATCTCTAATTTAAGATTTTTCTCATTTGAGGTATTCCATCGCACTGAGAATTCAATTACGGAATGGAATCAAAAAGATGTGTCAGAAACTGAAACTCACAAGTCATCATACCAAGCAAACAATCTCAGCAAACAAAGTATAGAAACAAACAGTATCTGGCGGTAGTTTGGCCGAGTAAAAACAATAACGAAAAAAAAAGACTTTGGAAACAAATTTCTTTGCTCAGGAAAAGAACAGCGCAATGTATTGGAGAGCTGGAAAACCAAAATGCGAAAAATGCACCAGGCTCGCAGCTTAACATAGTAATAATAAGTTGAAAAACTTTGGATGGAAAACAAACCAGCAAGAACAGAAACACTTTAAAAACATCAACGGTCCGAGCGAGAAGAAGCTTTTGCATTGAAATAATTTAAAATGAGGGTGTGAGCAAGATTGCCAGAAATAAAACTATCAACAGTGAGTGAAAGAATGAATAAAAAAAAACGAATAGGGAAATTCGTTGGATCTTGGACCGGATCCAGAAGAGGACACAGTACATTACCTGCGCTTTGATTGTCGATAGGAGGTGATTACGACTCCCACCTTGCTGGAACAGTGCGGTATGTGGTCGTGCTGCATGGACGCCCGGGATGAGAGGGTGCTGATCGAGACGCCACCCAGCGAGCCACGAGGCGTCGTGAAGATTGAGTTGGTCATGTCGTCGTCGCTTTCGGAAAAACGACGCGTGCTAGTGGTATAATTTAGCATGAAATAATTAGATAGTCAATAATTTAGTTATAAGAAATATCGCATTCATCATCAATTCCATGCCATTTACAATTATGCTTAACGTCATTAAGCTTACAACTTCTAACGTCGTGAGTCAAACGAAAATCAAACGTTTATATAAATCCCTCAAAGTTTTCCACCGTGAGGAAGGTCTGGGTAATACCAGTGTTAACTTAACTACCGAAGAAAATCAATAAGAACCATTGGTGGGAAGAGAACGTTTTACATCCATAAATCACGTTCCAAACAACCATTGCCATTCTGCCCGTAACCAGCAATGACAAGCCCAGAAACCAAACCTCCGTCATCATTGAGCAAAAGTGCGTAGAACGAAGGCAGCAGAACGAGAAGATGTGTTTGATTTATTGGTTTAAACAATAATTTTATGACCCAAGCGACAGCTATCTCGTTCCACACAAATCCCTCATTTTACGGTACGCCTCGTCTAGTGCAGGCACACCTAAAAGATACTAATGACCTGGAAACAATTCCAAACATCCTCACCCTAATACGACGAAAAACATAGCTTTGCATAAAGGCTGGGCTATGTTCGCCATTCACTCATATTTACGATCATTCCGTTCGCATGAATCACACACATTCACATACCATCATCGAACGTAAATCACAACTGGCCATCCTTGATGGGGATGCCAGAGAACTGTCGACTCAGCGGGAACCTACCTCGATTTGTCCCGTTCGCGTTGTGGCGTTCCGAAGATGCTCTTTCGCTGACGGTCGGGCGTTTTTGGAGCGGAAAACTTCCTTGCGGTCAGACGAGGACTGCTGGGCGGCGGCTGTTGCTTTTCGCTGCCCTTGTTTTCGATAAGTAGCGTCCGATTTTTATTGCGGTTCATGAAAAAGACGAATTACAATCGTAGAATCAACGTTAGGCTATGTGAGGTGGGAGTGGAGCATGATTTGAGGGTTTGTGGGGATAACGGTGTTATGGTCGTATGCGAACTTGTGTTATTACAGCTGTAGATTATGTGCGACAGGCATAAGTAGTAACAAACACACAATCAAAGGTACTCATGTCATTTAACCAAGTATTTAACTTCGAAAATATGATGATTGACAAATATTTGATATGATGAAAACTTGAACTATCAAAAAATCCATTCAATCTAGAATTTATCTTCAACATAAGAGGTGGAACGATCAAAATTTGATCGACTTAAATTTGACCTATTTATTTTGTGTGTACATTTAAAAACCTGAACACACCTTATTTTGTGAAGTTTGCATCATTTAGAATCCGGAATATCCGGAATCACAAAGCCAAAACCAGTTGTATCTCGAAGTTGGAAAAAAAAATTCATATCTAAGTACAGATAATCCATCAAAGTTTGAACTCTCTGTTGGTTAACCTCAACGGCCATTTTATTCCACGATCTCTCCATATCTTCGGCATTCCAAGTCACTTTGGCACCCTGCTTCAATTTCCACTTGATAATTATCCAATACTTTTCGATTGGGCGTAATTGGGGACAATTGGAAGGATTGAGGACTTTTTCAATGTAATTGCCACGGTACCACTGAAGCACCTCTCGACTGTTGTACCCAGGAATGCCAACCTTCCTGATTTCTTAAGATTCCCCAGACTTTTTGGCACGTTCCCTGGTATCCTGACAACCACTCTGTTTTGTCTGATTTTTCAGAAATGATCATGATATTTCCTGATTTTTGTACGTTTCATATAATCCAAATGAAAATTACTTGGAAAAAATATACTTGGATCCCTGTCAAAGTTTTCCTGGTTGGAACTGAGAACTGTCATTATAGCTCTTCGGTCCACATATGTATTAGGCTGTCAAAAAAGTCCTGCGGTATTTCTTTTGAATTTTCATTTGTTCATAAAATTAGTTACAATCATCTGTTTTAAGTCAAATATGCGCCGTTTTGTTCGATGACTTGTTCCCAACGAGATGCCAACTTCATAATACCCCTGTCATAGAAGCTCGCTTCCATATTGGAAAAAAACTCGGATAGCCAATTTTCACAGGCCTCTTTTGTGGCTAACTTCTGACTACCTAGCTCGTTCGCCATGGACAAAAACAGGTGGTAGTCACTTGGTGCAAGGTCCGGACTATACGGCGGATGCAAAAGAACCTCCCATCCGAGCTCCCGGAGCTTCTGGCGCGTCACCAAAGAAGTGTTTGGCCTGGCGTTGTCCTGATGGAAGACAATGCGGCCTCTGTTTATCAAAGATGGCCTCTTCTTCATGAGTGCTACCTTCAAGCGGTCCAGTTGTTGGCAGTACAGGTCTAAATTGAGCGTTTGGCCATAGGGATGCAGCTCATAATAGATTATTCCTTGACAATCCCACCAAACACACAGCAGAACCTTCCTGGCCGTTAATGAGGGCTTGGCCACTGTCTGAGCCGCTTCAGCGGGCTTCGACCACGACCGTTTGCGCTTCACGTTGTCGTAAGTGACCCACTTTTCACCGCCAGTCACCATCCGCTTCAGAAACGGGTCGATTTTGTTGCGATTCAGCAGCGATTCACATGCGTCGATACGGTCAAAGATGTTTTTTTTGCGTCAAAGTATGTGGCACCCATACATCGAGCTTCTTTGTGAATCCAGGCTTCTTCAAATGATTAATAATGGTTTGATGACTTATCCCCAGCTCTTGGCCGATGCTACGGCTGCTACTATGCCGGTATTTCTCGGCTAATTCAGCGATTTTGTCGCAATTTTCGACGACAGGCCTTCCGGAGCATGGCGCATCTTCGACGACCTCTACACCAAAACGAAAACGTTGAAACCATCGTTGTGCGGTGGAAATGGAAACTGTATCGGGTCCATAAACTGCACAAATTTTATTGGCAGCTTGAGATGCATTTTTGCCTTTGTCATAGTAGTACTGTAGAATATGTCGGATTTTCTCTTTATTTTGCTCCATATTTGCGACACTATAACTCACGAACGACTTAACCAAACAAAACACTGTCAAGGACTATATTATAGCGCGCAAAAATACCTTTCCAACAAGCTATAGTATGACTCGATACAATGAATACAACTAGAACTACGCGCTTACAACGACACCTCGCGGAAATACCGCAGGACTTTTTTGACAGCCTAATATAATGCTGACGTTAAATTAAATTCTCCTGGTACAAAGCTCTAGAAAATTTTTAGTTATTTAGTTTTAGTTTAGTTATTTAGTTTTAGTTTAGTTAGTTAGTTAGTTATGATTGTTGCGAATCGACAGAATAAGCTTTTCCAGAGTGAAAATTCCGAATCATATTTTGAACTTACAAACTTTTTTGAATTTACAAAACAGTGCTAGATAATTTCATGAAACCAGAATATTTGACGAATTTAATAAATAATAACGAGATTAAGCTTGAGGAACAACATTACTTTGTATGATATGTATGTTCGATTAGTCGCAAATTCTATATATACAGCCATTCCATGCCAAACCGATATAGTGGTTCTCAGATTTTCGCGAGAAGTGGTAGTTTTGTTCTTTATCGCAAAACATTAGACCCATATTTTTTTAGTTTTTTTCAGTAGTATTTTTTCAGTAGGGTGACCATTTCCATTTTAGGGTAGCCCAAAAAAAACCTTTTTTTCGCATTTTGCCAAAAATGAATCATAACTTCTGAACTACTAGACCGATTCAGATGATCGACATATCAAATTAAAGTCAATCATCTGGTCTCTTTTGAAAAAAATACTATGCATGCAGAAAATTTGCATGCTGCTCTCGTTATTATTAATTGTATTCGTTTTTTATTGGTTTTCATAGTCTCGGGACCATAACTCATAACTCAAAAAAGACAAAAAAACGCCTCCCTGGTTTCGAGATATGTTTTGTGAAAAACCCTCAGCTTTTCAGAAAAAATATAAAAAAATATAGCGCCCTAGTTCCCGAAACAAGTAACCTATAGAAAATAAATACAATGAATAATTACGAAATAATTACGGTAAACTTAGAAAAATCATAACTTAAAAACAAAAAAAAACGCCCCTTTGGTTCCGAGATAGATTATGTAAAAATCAGCTTTCCAACTGTAAAAAACAAATACAATCATTAATAACGAAACCAAAATTAAAATTTTGTGCAACTCTGGTATTTTTCAAAAAGAATCAGCTGATTGACTTTAATTTGATATGTAGATCTTTTAAATCGGTTCAGTAGTTCAAAAGTTATGAATTTTTTAAAAAAGTTTTTTTTTTTGAAAAAAGTGGAAAAAATCTGATTTTTCGGACCACCCCAAAATGGAAATGGTCACCCTAAAAAAAAAAATATATATATATATGGGTCTGAAGGTTTGCGACAAAGAACAAAATTTTCACTTCCCACGAAAATCTAAGAACCACTATATCGGTTTGACATGGAATGGCTGTATATATGAATGTTCAATTATTATCGAATCAAATAACCGAATCAAATAACGAACCAATTATCGAATTCAAATAACATCAATTTTTCGAATCAAATAACATCAAAATAAAAAAACAACATTCAATTCATCAATTGATATGCTTTCCACATTTAATGAATAAAAATTTATTCCAAAGTGTAGACGACGAATTAAACTTTTTTTTTTGAATATTGATTTCTCTGCAAATCAATGTAGTGCTGTTGAAGGTTTTTTTTAATGTATAAGCGATCAAAAGATCCCTGCAAAATTCTCTAAATGGCTAGAACTTTAGCTCTATGGACAGCATAAAAATACGAGAAAACAAACATTTTCTGGGATTATATAATGTTATATTCTGCATGGAAGATGGCGAAAAATAGTAGAATAAAATTGAATATATGTAAGTTTACCACAAATCGGCACGAACTTTCCCGACAACCTGATGTAAGCTATCCTGATTTTAATTTTCATTCTTCCTGATTTTTTTAAAATTACAGTTGGCAGCCCTGATAGTGTCAGCTTGCCAAATCAGGCCAAAACATCAACGGACCTTTGTGAGCCATGATAAACAGATAGATACGTAAGATCAAGAGCTTCCTGGCAAATTTATTAGCGAAAAGGAACTTTAATTTGCTGGGGACATCTCCTCTGACAGTACGTATTTTTCAGCATGCATACTTCGTATTTCGTCAAGATCTTGTTATACAACTTTCGCTTCTTTTGTTCACCAACGTCCTGTTAGAAATACAATAACAATAATAACAACCGTCTCGCATACGGAGTATCCGGATGGTACTTTTGTTAGAGTTGTGTTTTTTTTGCGATGTCGTAATCAAAGAATCCCGATTTTCCAAACAATCTGCTATTGAAAGATTTCAGATTTCCGCTGCTTTGAAATGAACAGTGACTCCAGAGTCTAACTGAATTAAACCATAGTTTTATTCGTGTAGAGCAGGGATTCTCTAACATTATTGGCAAGAGACCCTTTTTCCAGAATGAAGTGATACCATCGACCCCTACCCCTGGTTGGGTAAGGAAGTAAACAGTGTCCCAAACCAAATCACCCGCTCTATGGAAAATATTGTATAGGGTACCAAAGAAGAAATTTTGACTATTTTTTTGAACCTCCAAGAGGTAAAAAACGTATTTTTCAATTTGTTGCAAGTCATTCTCAATAGCTTCGAGATAAAAATTTAAAAAAAAATTGAAAGTGCATCTTACTATGTATCGAGAAATTTTATCAATTAAAATTATTCATTAAAAATTTAAGTTCTGAAAAATTCTTGAATTATTAAAAAAAATTCTTTGAGAGATTTAGAGATACAGTACCACACAAATTCGTATTTAAATATGTTTCTACGCCTCTTCTAGATATGTGCGATTTTTTTGAGAATTTTAACGGTGTTGCGCGGTAGAAAAAAAAATTATATTTCAAAACTTTGATTTTTTTTCAGAAATTTGAGACCTATTTCATGTTATATTTATATGTATGTTAATTTGTTGGGGTATGTGATTTCTGATATTTGTGATCTTTTTTCAGAATATTTCGCAAGCTGCGCGATACAAGAATATCTAATGATCTCAAAAATGTTTTTTTTCTGTTTAGTTTTTTTTTCTAATATTTCTTTTATTTTCCTAAAATATCTCATTGTATTGTGTTCATGAGTTAGTGAAAAGTGACTCCAAACCATATGAGGCCTATATTAAGCCATATGTCTATGGAGAATGTTGTATAAGGTATCAAATCAGAAATTTCAAGATTTTTAAGTACTTAAATTGTTGATGAAATTTTCGCACTTTCAGTATTTTTCTCAAATTTTTATCTCAAAGCTATCGAGGATGCCGTGCAACAAATTGAGAAATACGTTCTTCACTATAGATCCTCTGATGAATCACATAGTCAAAATTTCTTATTTGGTACGCTATACAATATTTGCCATAGCTCGGTTGATTTGAAGGCACTTTCTGCTTTCTTACCCAGCCAGGCCCTTTCTTAAAAAAAAATAATCTTTATCTTAAGGCGGAATTCCATCTATTCGACTTGATGCATGCTACAGGTCAATGGTTCTTGCTTCCTGGAGCGTCTTTTTCACGACATAATTGGTCTTGTCGAGCAATATTGGTCTTATCCAATGGCCTGCTGATCGGTGCGGTGTGTGTAGTGACATGGATGTTGGATATTGAAGCAACTACGCCATTCCGTAGAACTGTTCATTGATTGATTACAGAAGATATAATAAAATTAAGACACCTTGAATCGGACGATTCCTTACTCGAGTTTTGCGCTTACAAACACATTTAGCGATCCGTTTCTATTTAAAAAGTTATATCATATAAAAGTGCGTTTTTTCATCCATTTCCAATCCCGAACAAAGATCATCTTCATTAGCGCAAACATCAAACGGACTAACAACGCTTGATACGATGTAATTGTAGAACATACGCGAATTAAATTTTCCGAATATTCCCATTTTCCTTCAGAGTTTTCCAAAATTTGGAGAGAGGGGAGGAGTTTCGAACTACCATTGCCCCCTAAAACTTCCACATGATTCCATTTGCTTGATTAGTTCCCTTAGAGAGTATGAAACATTTAGAAACATTTAATGCCTCCTAAAACCTTCACATGCCAAAAAGACTGGCTAGGTAAGGGAGTAAAAAGAGCCCCCAAACAAAATCACCAGCTGTATGGCAAATATTGTATAGGATTTTGAATAAGAAATTTTGCGGGTTAATTGAACCCCTATGTGGTTTAACATAGGATCTATAGTGAAAAACGTACTTTTTCGTTTATTCCTCAAAGGCTTCGAGATAAAAATTTGAAAAAAAATACTGAATTTGCATCTTACTACGGTGTATAAAGAAAAATTATATTGAAGTTTTGATTTTTTTTTATTTAGAGATTCAGTACTACTCTAATTCATATTTAAATGTGTTTCTACGGCTTTTCTAGATGTATGTGATTTTTTTCATATGTTTTTCAGTGTTTCGCGGCACAATTTTTTTTTTGTATTTCCAACGGGTCTGGCTGAGTAAGGGAGTAAAAAGTGCCCCCAAACCAAATCACCAGTTTAATTGAAAAATTTAATTCGCTGATGATTATATTTCAGATTGTGAATTAACAGAGAAGCGATATTACGTATGTACGGAAAATTAAATTCTTTCGTAAGTGATAAATTTAAATTATTGAAATAATTGCACTGGTGGGGAGAATATTCAACTCTATTTTATATTGCTTTATCTTTTGTTTTTATTTCAGTTGCTGGCAGGTTTGCCATTAATATTTTACAAAAAACTGGAAAATTGCTCTTGAAAAAACTGAAAGAAAACTGGATCCTGTAAAATCGTTATTTTAAGAAGTTTGGTTTTGATTTATCTAAAATGATTTTTTTACCTATTCCAATGCTTGAGAAAAAGGACTTCCTTCGAAGCTTCGTGTAGTATTTATATGTAGTTCATAGAATAGCGAAATAAACCATTCATCAACCGTTCGAGCAAATCAAAATAACGTTTCCCACCACTCGAACATTACCGTGAAACAATATTTTAGGATCTTTTCTCCTAGAACCTCTGAAAAATAGGGTTAATTTGGATAAAACTTGAAAAATATCGTATTTATTGCTCGACAATAAAGGTGCATGGCCATTGTTTTTTTTTTCCTTTATTCGAATTTTTACATTTCTGTAGTGTTTGTTTTGACTACTTTGTTGTTATGTTTTTCGCATTTACGAAGAATGTGTATTAAAAAAAACTCCACCTGCGAATGACGGATCTCTATAGTCTTTAAGAATCTGGGCAATATCCAGGAAAAACTGGAATGTTTGCAACTCTGACCAGAAATACAAAATTCTTTACGTTTCTCATATACACACACATCAAGATAAAAATATGTACGTAAAAAATTCTTACACCTAAAAGTTGGAGCTTTAAATGATGTACATCCCATCTGCATGCGTTAATTTTTTACAGTTACAGTTAGTTTTCGGTTACAGCATGTCAAAAATCACTTCAAATTTTCGTTCCTCTAATTTTTTGTCGAGTATATGAGAATAAATTATGTTGATAAAATTTCTAAATACCACTTTTCATGTTTTTTTCCTTCAACACAACTTTTGTGACCTAATCAGTTATCTAGATTTATTAGTATTTTTGGGTATATTTAAAGCCCAAACTCATCCGCATTTTTTGCATATGTTCGCTAAATTTGCCCTGTACTCAAAAGGTTAAGCTTATTATTGTGTAGTTAAAAACCACCATATGAACAAAACGAATGTTATTTTGGGTCTCACTATTGTTGAGTATATCCTGTTAACTACCTCTTATTGAGTTTTGATCGAATATCGTTAGTGGGGTTTGTGAGATTCCACCTCGTAAACTATGCTACTGGTCGGGACTATTGCACGGTGAATGTTGATTTTCACGGTTCTGCTTAAAATCTGGTGGCTCAGTTAGAGTAAACCTATCACATCTCTACCCATCGCCCGAGAACGAGAAATGTGGTGAATTGAATTTCCAGCACATAACGAGCATACGAATTGTTTATTGATGAAATATGGAATGCTATTGAATAACGATGGGGCAGTTAAGCATGGGGAGTGTATATTTTATTGAATTGGATGGAAATGTAATGTAAATTAGATCATTCTTCCAGTATTCCGTTGCAATCGCTATGCTATAATAATAGATGTACAGGAAAGAATAGAACTATCGTGTCCAATGCACAAACCAATAGAAATTCATTGAAAGGAGGCGGATATTCGGTGCAAGAAATGTGTGGAAATAGACTACCTTGCCACATAAACTTCCGTCGCCATTCAATTGCAAGCTGTGACGATGCTGACTAAGAGCCGCATGTGGGATGGCAATGTTGTGTCCAACGCTTGGTCTCCGGTCCGCTGGAAGAAGCTGAGGCGGAGACATACTTTGGCCATGCGTCGATGTAGGCGTCGTTATCGTGACCGTTGTTGTGGCTGCTGTACCCCGGTAGGTTTGAGTTATTATTTTCGGGGTATCGTGTCCATTGTGGTGTACGGTTTGGGACTGAACACTGGAGGGACTCTGGCACGGGGAAGTGGTTACGGTTGGCGGATGTTGAGGTATTTCAATTAGTTCTTGCTGTAGCGCTGGTGATTGTGGCTGATGGTGTTCTACACCACCATGTTCTTGCGTCTGATTAGAAGTACCCGTCGTGCGAATTTTGGGCGTTATATCCTTCTTTCCTCTCGGATGGATTCGTTCTGGAAGCGGCGCAGTCGGTGCTCTACCATAATTGAATGTACCATCGGTTGGTGTTTGATCACCGGATTTATCTTGCCCACCAGACCCAGTCGAACCCACTAGTGTCACACTGCTCAGATTGGATGGCGAAGATGGTCCACTCATTGCTGTTTCTGCAAATATACAAATCATTACTGTACCTAGCTAGTGATTATCAACCATAATTGCAACTACCTGTAAGGGTGTCGGAACTACTGGATCCAGCCATCGGTTTCGGTATCGCTAGATAGGAATCATCCTGAGGCTGAGGGTGAATTTGTTGCTGAGATTTACTTTGTATGGAGCTGCCATCCGCCTTCGGCGAGGACTGCTTTTCCTCTTGGTTATCGGATTGGTGTGTATCATGAATAATTACCGTACCAACCTGCTCTGGAATCCAAGAGAGCGTTTCCTGCTCGGAGCTTTGGTGACTCGTGAAGGGCCGACGGGGTCCGCGGAAACGAAGGCCAACGGAATCGCCACTCATCGAACGGTCACGATCGGCTCCTTCTGAACAGTAACCTGAAATATATTATTTATAATATTATATGCCTATTACAGTCCAGCAATAAAAATATGCTGAAAAGCTTTCTTTAACAGCGCACTACTATTAATCACAGAAATTTAATCAAATCTTATCTTATCACTCTGTCACAACTTTTTTCTTGTTTATCTATACAGACTCAGTTACATAAGTTTAAAGGAGCCAAATACTATTTTCAATTGTATGGTTTATTTACATTCTCACTCATCCTATGTTTAGTAGTGTGGGACCTCTGTCCCAACTCATTCGCAATAAATTGTTTAACACTTTTTGCACCAACGGATTATTACAGTTTGAGTGTTTTAGTTGAAGCGAAACGATGTTCTGTCGTAGTCAATATATTTAAAAGATTATAAGAAAATCACAAGGGACCTAAAGACGATAGCATTAGGAGGATGATGATGATGATGGCCCGCCTCCTTCCCCTACAGAGATTTGAGCAAGACGAGTTATCTAAAAGATAATTTAGTTATTTTTTTCAGCATTGAAATCAGTTAGGCAAACAAAAAAACAACGAACTAATTTTATTTACAGATATAAGTTCAAAAAAATTGCAATGTTAAATGACAAGCCAATACTCAGTCATGTCCGCAACAGAGCCGATACGGTCCCGACGAGGCCCTAACAGCCGAGTGATCCACCAGAGCACAAGCCCAACCGCCAGCCTTGTATTGGATTGACTATGAATATCCTCATCCAGAGAAATCGAGAAAATTTCCTTACCGAAAAATTTCTAGACCGGCACTTAGAAAACTTTCAATTTAATATCCTTTATATCTGTGTTACGCGCGCGACGCTCAAACTTATGTAGACTACTTTTATTTTTTTTAACTAATCTATATATTAGGCTGTCAAAAAAGTCCTGCGGTATTTTTTTTAAATGTTCATTTGTTCATAAAATAAGTTACAATCATCTGTTTCAAGTCAAATATGCGCCGTTTTGTTCGATGACTTGTTCCCAACGAGATGCCATCTTCATAATACCCCTGTCATAGAAGCTCGCTTCCATATTGAAAAAAAAACTCGGATAGCCAATTTTCACAGGCCTCTTTTGTGGCTAACTTCTGACTACCTAGCTCGTTCGCCATGGACAAAAACAGGTGGTAGTCACTTGGTGCAAGGTCCGGACTATACGGCGGATGTAAAAGAACCTCCCATCCGAGCTCCCGGAGCTTCTGGCGCGTCACCAAAGAAGTGTGTGGCCTACAGGTCCGAATTGAGCGTTAGGCCATAGGGAAGCAGCTCATAATAGATTATTCTGAGCCGCTTCAGCGGGCTTCGACCACGTAAGTGATCCACTTTTCATCGCCAGTCACCATCCGCTTCAGAAACGGGTCGATTTTGTTGCGATTCAGTAGCGATTCACATGCGTCGATACGGTCAACGATGTTTTTTTGCGTCAACGTGTGTGGCACCCATACATCGAGCTTCTTTGTGAATCCAAGCTTCTTCAAATGGTTAATAACGGTTTGATGACTTATCCCCAGCTCTTGGCCGATGCTACGGCTTCTACTATGCCAGTCTTTCTCGGCTAATTCAGCGATTTTGTCGCAATTTTCGACGACAGGCCTTCCGGAGCGTGGCGCATCTTCGACGACCTCTGCACCAGAACGAAAACGTTGAAACCATCGTTGTGCGGTGGAAATGGAAACTGTATCGGGTCCATAAACTGCACAAATTTTATTGGCAGCTTGCGATGCATTTTTGCCTTTGTCATAGTAGTACTGTAAAATATGTCGGATTTTCTCTTTATTTTGCTGCATACTTGCGACACTATAACTCACGAACGACTTAACCAAACAAAACACTGTCAAGGACTATATTATAGCGCGCAAAAATACCTTTCCAACAAGCTATAGTATGACTCGATACAATGAATACAACTAGAACTACGCGCTTACAACGACACCTCGCGGAAATACCGCAGGACTTTTTTGACAGCTTAATATATAAAAATCTCGTGTCACGGTGTTTGTTACCGAACTCCTCCGAAACGGCTCGACCGATTTTGATGAAATTATGCACAAAAAACTTAGTAAGCATGAGAATAGGTTGTAAACTATATACGATACCGCTAGGATACCGATTACTAAATATTTAATACCGATTAGAGTGCCTCTATGCAGAAATTTTTTTTAAAAATTTTTTTTCTTAAGTTTTGCCTCAAACAATACATATAACCAGAAATTTAAACCCCATACCCTATTTTCAATCGCGATTTTGGTAGTTTTGTATAAACAATATTCAAAAAATTTAACCGTTGGTCGTTTTTCAAACAGAACGAATTTATTTATGTTGTTAAATAACAGATGGCGCTAGATCGAACTTTCATCCACACATTCGCAAGTAACTTCACTTCGTCTAAAGCCATGCATATCGCCCGCGAGCTGGAAGTATTTTTGAATGAGCACAACGAATTATTGAAATACTTCAAATCACACTAGCTCGGTTTACAAAATGGCAATCACGTTATTGTCATCAATTCTGATAAAACATCTGCTGGAGAGCACGTGTCTAAATTCAGTGCGCAAGCGTTACTAAAATCATAGAAGGTGTCTGCACAATGACGCGAGAAATTGTGATTCGAAGAAAGAACAATAATCTTGAATCCATCGTTAACGCACATCTTTCATACGACTTTCTCCATGTTCTTCTTCAATAGCACTAACGTTCTCAACGTTCACCTTCTCATCGTAGTATTACTTGCATCCTTTTTAGTAGTACTTAGTTGAGATTCCTCTACCAAACAACAAGCCTTGAATTTATTCAGAGTGGCAAGCTCTAGAATGTGTGCGACTACAATGCAAGTCAGAAGAAATATCTTTGACGAAAAATGCCCGACCGTCTTGAAAGAACAAGATGAACAAAAAACACTAGACAACATGTTACTGCTACAGGTACTCCATTCATTATGAACATCATTACTCATTTTGAAATAATATTTATGAATAGCTATATCAGACGAATAAAATAAAGTAGTGCGCTCGCTGGATTTTAATTATAGCGTATGATGTCATTATATGATGTCGTGAGCTGTACCAACAAATCATGATCGACATGTAAGCGAAGGTAGAGAGTGAACGACTGCGATTCCTACGATCTAATCAACATAAGTGGCTTGATGAAGAATACATTCACTTGTAAACGCTATCGTGAGCAACGCCGTAACAGCGTCAGAGTCAATTGCTATCCGTACGGATTACAATTTTGCATTCTGAAATCCGTTCGACTCAAGTCCAATCAAGTTATGCAAATGTGTCAACCTTGCGATGCAATTCGACATAGACAACATTGAGCTCTGTGTTCCATTTCTGTGGAGCAAATATGCAAAATGGATATTAGGGTGGAAAAAACGCTTTTAAAACAAAAACTTCAAACTAAAATTAGCTCTGTATCAGCTCCATTGAAGTGGCCTGGCGTATCTTTGGTTTCCCAATTCATGAACATGACCCAGCAGCTATAAATTTAGCCGTTCATCTTGAAAATGACAAGGGCGTATTTTCCATCAACGAGACAGAATTTGAACCCCAATGTTCAAGAATTATTTTTTCCCCAACTTCCATTTTGCGGGAAATCGAGTATTGGCCGAAGACTGCAATTTTTATTGCAATTACAAACATACTGTGAACTGAAGGTCACTTCAGTAAGCTAATATACGGCATTAATAAATGCATTAAATTTACATTTCGGGACTAACAAGCACAGAGGAATGAAAGCTTCCAAGTATAAACCTGAATTGATCCACCTATGGTGAGATGTGACCTTTCTTCTTTCATGTAGTTTTAATTTATTACCGGCCGACTTTTTTTTCAAACGAATGCTATTGCTTTCATTTAGATTGTTGTCCGTGGAAAAATGTTAATGCTCAACAAGTATTTGTTTCCGATTATCCATTTCCCGAAAAATCGAACCTTTTTCCAAAATCTGCAAAGTACAAATACGCTGCGAAAAATTAATGGCTAGAGGGTTGGGAGGTTATTATCCTGTTGAATAGAATCATCATTTAGGTTTTCTTCATCGATGAAATCACCCACCCAATCCGGCGGGAGAATATTCACCCAGCAATCTCATTAGAACCATTCTTCCACGCACTGATTTCCTCCAACTCCTCCTCACACGAAATTCTACGGACTGCCATCACCTAAGGTTATCACAGACAGAAATGCAATTTTTTGTTAATATTTGCTGAGTTAAATGATACTAACAAATATTCACAATTGAAATTTCTGAAAAAAATGAAAAAAACCTTCCGTCTTTATATTTATATTTATTCATTTGCCAACAGATACAATGGTTATCCCAATGACATGAAAATTACGACACTACACATATTAATTGAAAACTCTACGGAAACAACTATTATTTCTGCAACGTGAAACATTAAAGTCAAACACATCGTAGTATCTGTTGAAGACACGGCACATCCTTCGCATGGGCTCGTTAAATCCATAATTTGTTCGCGAGGGATGGACGCATAAGAAAACGTGAGAGCGTAAATTACGGCGGCGGATGTTTATGTTAAGACAGCTTAACAGCGAAGTACAGTCGATGTTACCTTGAAGCAGGTCACCAATGAAGCATGCCATCGTGATGTTACGTCTCGCCTCAAGTGATTCCAAGTGTATTAACATGCAACGATTTTTGTAGCTGGGCAAGTTGTGGACGTCATTCCAAGAAAGATGCCTCATAGTGAAACGGATAAACTTTCGTTGGATTGCTTCGATGCGGTTCACCTCGTTTTGGTAGTATGGGCACCACACTACAGCCGAATATTCCAGTATTGGTCGAACCAAAGAACAGTACAAAGCCTTAAGGCAATATATATCCTTGAATTCTTTGGCGAAGCGGAACATGAACCCGAGTTGAGATGAAGCTTTCGACACCACGTAGGCGACGTGGTCCTTGAATGTAAGCTTGGAATCAAGTAGTAATCCAAGATCCTTGACCGTCGATTCCCGTTTCAAGCTTATCCCCGATAGAACATAGTTGTGTTGAATCAATGCACGTTGTCTACCGAATAAAATTATAGAGCATTTCGATGCATTGAGTGACATGCGGTTTAGTTGGCACCACTCGGCGAAAGCTTCTAATTGCAGCTGTAGAAAAACAGCATCGCTTGGTTTCCGTATCACGAGATACAACTTGAGGTCGTCGGCGTACGACGACTTGCGGCATTTCAGAATGTAGTTGACGTCATTCATATACAGCAGAAACAGGAATGGCCCTAGATGGCTGCCTTGAGGAACGCCAGATGTCACGGGGAAGGAAGGAGCAACATAGTCCGCAATTTTGACAGACATGCTTCGACCAGTCAAATAAGAAGAAAGCCAAGCAAGCAGGTCGTTCTGAACACCTAACCTGTCATACTTAGCCAAAGCAATGTCGTGATTCATTTTATCGAATGCTGCAGAGAGGTCTGTATATATAGCATCTACTTGATGGCCTTGCTCAATTTCACGGATGATGTAGGAAGTGAACTGTATTAAATTGGTAGTCGTTGAGCGCTTGGACATGAAACCATGCTGGTCCATCGAAATGCAGTGAGCGAAGTTTTGAACCAATTCTTCGAGAATAATTAGCTCGAGAAGTTTCGACGTAGCACTTAAAGCGGCTATTCCACGATAGTTCGATACAGTCCTTTTGCAACCCTTTTTGTGAATCGGAAAAACGTAAGATTCCTTCCAGCAGGATGGGAAGTCACCCGACCTCAGGAACCTCTTAGGGTTGGATTTCAGACGACGTTGGAGCTGTCTTAGGTGCGCTTGATGTAGTTGATCGTTCAACCGCCTGTAGTCCGAATTAGCCTTGGAATAACGCGTTTTCGTGGATTCGGTATGAAGTTTGGCATGTTCCCGAACAGCTGCCCTTTTCCGTTTCTTCAAACGCTTAAGCTTCGAGTTCGACCATGCAGGTTTAAGAGGTACACGGTTAGTTCGCTTTGGTACAAATTGATCAATGGCATAGATTATGATGCACGATACCGTTGATGCCGCGTCGTTGACGTCGCGATTGGCCAATTCTTCATCCCAATTAACGTTTGAGAGGAAATTGTTCATCTCGTCGAAGTTGGCTTTGTCGAAGTTGTAGTATATGCTCTCTGTCGTGTCTTTGTAATCACATTGTACGCAAATATCAATGCTGACCAGCAACGGGGGATGATGTATGCAACTTTTCACTAGCGGAGCAGGAGCTGGTATTACGGAGCAACTGGAACACATTTCCTCACTCACAAAGCAGAGGTCAAGCATACGGTTGTTACGATTCATAACTCCGCTCTTTTGTCCGAGTCTTGAAGTGCGATAAGCATCCAACAGATTACGGG
Source organism: Toxorhynchites rutilus septentrionalis (assembly GCF_029784135.1). NCBI lineage: Eukaryota > Metazoa > Arthropoda > Insecta > Diptera > Culicidae > Toxorhynchites > Toxorhynchites rutilus. The sequence goes on along the minus strand of NC_073746.1, from coordinate 253,915,626 downwards.
ATGCGAGTCCAGTCGATGAGTCAGATGTAGGGAAATAAAAATCATGGGTGTTCTGCTCCCATCTCACATCACGCAAGTTGAAATCTCCAAGGATTGTCAAACTGTCCTTCGCGCCCATAAGAGAGATAATCCAGTCGAGCGACGACAAGTGCTTTTCGATAAGAATATTGTCGTTTACACGATCCGGAGGAATATACACCACACAGATGAAAAGCGTTGAGTCGCCCGCTTCGATCGACACCCACAATTGCTCAACCGTCAGGCTTTCGGGAGGGGATAGTAACAGTTACTTATAGCGAAAACGAATAGCCAACAACACTCCGCCACCAGACCTTTTGTTGCTGTTGGAGGGTGATCGATCTTGTCGGAAAACGGCGTAATTACTATCGAAGAGCTGGCTTGAAATTGTGTCGTCATTGAGCCATGTTTCAGTAAACGCGTAGATGTCGTAGCAGCCATCGCTGCAAGCAGTCGCGTACTTCGCTAACGAGGTGTTAATTCCGCCAAGGTTTTGGTAATACAGGAGGACAGTTGAACCGTTGGCATCAGCGACGTTGGGAATAGAGATTCCGCCAATGACCTGTGGTATTCCGCTGCAATTCGACGAAGCATCAAGAGAAGGAGCGTCGTGAATAATAAGATACTTGCCTGTCAACACAGGCTGGAAAACCCTTTCACCAGCCTCGACCGCAGGGCCAGGACGACTTCGACTGCAGGAACCAGCAAATCGCTCGACTGGGTCGGGTGGATCCAGGGCTTCCGAAGCACAGTACACATTGCGTCCTGGTGTATCCACAACCGTTTGCAGTGAGTAAGAATAACTGGGGAGGCTGAGGATCTTGCGTCGTCAGAAGGGCGTTGACTGATTTCGAAAGCAACACGGCAAACCGATGGTCTATAGCTTAACGTGGAGCTGCAATTTTGAAAAGCATCAGGGGCAGAACAGACACCAATACACGCGTACTTGCCTTGAAGTGCCGACCCCTTCCGAGCCTCCGTAAACAGGTCCAGGACGACTGAGACGGCAGCATGTATGGTATTGATACTTTGACGATGTTGATGGCACGACTGTTACGGGATTAGAAGAAGTTCCCAAAGTGCTTTTGAGCATGCGTCCTGGTGAAAATGATGCCGATGTTTCTAAGCAGCCCTGTCTAAGGGCTCCGTTATGACAGATGGATTCGGTGGTTTCTTGTACGAGTGTGCCGTTGAAGATAGCCTTGAACAACTTGAACCTTGTTTTTTGATCGATTCTCCTCGAATTCACGAAAACGAACGTTCACTGGCCATGAATTGGTAGAGAGAGCCTTTTCTCTGTGCCCGTCATCGATGCCTACTTTGAAGGATACGAACCGGAGCGAATTGAGGTCCGTCCCTTTTGGAACCAATTTTATCACTTTCGGTGACACGTCCGGCAGCTCAAGGCACTCGCTGACCAGTGCGACGATCTGGCTCTCCGAAGTAGTTGGATGGAAGGCTGTCAGATAGACCCATACCAATTGGTCCTCAGCACGGCGATCGATGTTTACAGTTCTTATGGTATGTGCAGCTTTCGTGCCAGCATTACCTTGAGTTCTCGTTGATTTAGGTGTAGGGTGGTGGTCGCTCGATAAGATATGCTGACGTATTGACGTGAGTAGTTGTGTGTTAAATACTGGAACAGCCGAGCTCGATGAAGCCACCGCACGTTGGTTATAAATGTTGCTAGGCAGTGGTGACTCTGATGAAATAACACCGTTAAATTCACGTCGAACGTCGTTGGCAGATCTCTTGTCATACACGTTGGTTGTAACAATTGGCGGTGGCGCTGGTACAGGTGAGGTCTGCATAATTGAATCACATATCAGTGGTGTAGTATCTTGTCTGGCAACGGCCGGACATATACTAGCAGGAGTCTTACCATTGACAGTTGATAAAATCGGCAAAACTGATTTATTGTTCTGGGTACTATGTGTGATGTTTTTTGCACAAGAAGAAAATAGTTCAGGAGCTGAACTGGAAAGCTTCTTGTGTATAGAAGTAAATCGGGCACCGGCAGGTGGATGTCTGCCGTTCAATGCGGGAAGGGTCGGGTTTACGTTGATCGATGTGTCGACAGAAGCCTCAGCCCTGATCCTCTTTCTAATCATGGAAGGTGTTAAATGAGCAGGAGAACTGCTGCTCGTTCTATTACGCTTGCCAGCGTTAACATTAGCAGGGCGGTCGACGAGGAATGAATCAAACACTTTACTGAATTCAAGCTGCATGTTGTTAATTTCTTCCTCGAAATTGCGCGAGTCATGTTGTACATTTGATCGTGGTCCGAGGTGATTACAGCAGCTGGAGCGTGGTAGATTTTGGCCGTATGCACGACAGAGGGAGCGGGTCGCATCGATCTGTGCATTGATTAGCCGGATGATGGACGAGAGACGTTCGTTCATTTGAGATAACGCTAGCGAATGTTGGTCTACGATAGCTTTGGAATTGCGACAGTGTGCGCACATCCATTCTGCACCGGGACAATCTCGGATAATTTTGTACTGATTGCCCGAGACACCGGCGCACTTAAGATGGTATGGCTTATCGCATTTCCAGCATGCGATTCTGCTGCTACGAGCAGATGCTGTAAAGCAAGGGTTCGCTTTGCCATTCTCAGGCAGCAAAAAACACCTTAGTTTTCTATAAAATATCGCGTAACTTAGATGTGGTGCGCCTACAGTTAGATGACCACCGAGCTTATTCGTGATTTATACCAAGATGCAAGCTTTGTAGTATAAATCTTTCACGGCAGATGTCGCTTCGGATGAACAAATCGGCGTAGATAGTAATACGCTTTTGTTGATTAGTAAAACCAAACAAAAACACAACACTCGCGAAAAGTGATACTATATCACAACGGCACTACGGTGCGATATACAAAAACACAGATACAGCACAGGACCGATAGAGAAGCTTCGTAAGCTTATGGGCGAGAACAAACGGGGTAAAAAAACACGTAAAAAACGTAAATAAACAGGACTAGAAAGAACAGAAGTCCACACAAAGCAGTGATGCCAGGTATGTCTTCCAAAGTAAACAAACTAGAATGCGCTGCGGAGGTCAGATGTATTGGTATTGATTCAGCAGAACAGAAATGCCCGTTATGGTTAACGTTCGATTTTTTGAATACTCAATTTCCCCGGCTGTTATGTATGTTCTTCTATCGCAGTTGTACTGTAGAAAAGTTCACGTATTTTTGTATTTTATCGGTTTTTTTTATTGAAATTGAAAACACCTTCCAAACATACTTGCTTTAAATCAAATTTACTGCCCAATAAAGTTATGCAAAATTGAACGAAATTGATGGTAAGTGGTAGCTAATAAATTAAACTTCCTTTTGGTGCAAAAACATTATCATTTGGTTGTTTTCCAAAGGCATTAAAAATTATCAAAGTTGGATTCTTCGAACGCTTGGCACAAAATGGGTTAATGAAATACATTAAACATATAAACATCCGTTCAAATCGTTTCATTCGTTCTTCTTTATCGAACACATTCGATTAATTTCATAGATCGTTAAAACATTCAAACACACTTACTTAATACATCAGTTATGTTTTATTTAACACCCAACATATTCGTTAGGAACAATTTATATGGCAGAACAACGTTTGCCGGGTCAGCTAGTATAATATAAAACAACAAAATATAAATTAAAATAGTCCATAATTACCAGGATCATGACGGACATAATAGAGAGGACATAAATAAAAATTAAAAAAAAGATAATTTAAAAAATTAAGTATTTTGCATAATGTAATCCGTTCAAAAAAACTTCGTCAGGGTAATTGAAAATATTAAAAACAAACTGCAAAAAAAAATTAAATTATTCGTTCGTATAAAACTTCGTCAGTAGTAATCTTCGTCATAAAATTTAAAAATATATCGGTCGGCTGTTAATGAAACACAGCTTTCACGTGTGAAATACAGTTCCTCTTAAATTCTGTAAGTGTTGTTGCACGTTTAATATGTCTTGGCATCGAGTTGAACACATTTATACCTTTGAAATACAACGAATTTTGTGAAGCACATGTCAATAAATTGGGTGTTCTCAATTCATTCGCGTTTCTTGTGTAATAACTGTGAAAGTCACTTCCTCTTTCAACTCTATCACACAAATATCGAGGCAGCAAACCTTTAACTACTTTGAAAATGAACACCATAGTTAAATAAACGATCCTTTGCTTCACGGATAACCATTGCAGAGCGTCCAACATTAAAGATGAGGAAGTGAATCTGTTACATTTTAGTATCAACCGCATTATTTTATTTTGCAAACGCTGTAATCTCGATATTTGTGTTTCATTGGCCAGAAATAAAATGGAAGAGCAAAAGACTAAATGAGGAGAGATGATTGATTGGATTTTGCTGCAAATAGTTAAATCGTTTTTCAATCGGCAAAAGATTCCATACTTCTTGGCAATTTTCTTGATAACATTGTCAATGTGAGTATTGAACTTGAGTTTGTCATCAATAATCACGCCAAGATATTTAATTTCCCGAACGCGATCAATAGTCTCATCATCAATAACAATAGAGACGTTTTTTTTATCCCATTTATTTATTTAAGGCTCATTAGCATTTTAGCTGTAACAGAGCCGAATTTTAATCGTGTACATGTCACATGGTTATCATATATCTTAGCACATTACACAGTTGCCATTTTTCGGCGCTAGAGTCCCTTCTATACCATCGCATATGGTACATATTTACACAGTAGCCATTTAGGGGTGAGGGTTTTTCCTTCTGTTCATCCATTATCCAGTTAGACCGGACAGCGGAGACAGTTGTTTGATCATTGTTGAGTTATTTATAGAACAGCAGTCCGATGTGTCGTGCAGAGCAGAGCAGTTGCATGGATGAATCGATCTTATTTCGACCGTGGATCGATCTCCATCGCTGATGATTGTTGCGTGGACGTTGTTATTCTGTAACAACACAAAGATGGTCAATGAGGGTCCTGAGTTTTGAACTCACGATCGATCGCTTACTAAGCGAACGCGCAACCAATGTGGCTACGGAGACCCCCGAATAGAGACGTTTTCATTTGAACGATTTCGCGAGATTACCATGTATTTCGTTTTACTTATGTTCAATTTTAATTACTTATACTTCAACCATCTACTTAAAGAATGCAAATCTTCATTTAAATGTGACGCGTCCTGGTTTAAATCATTAGCTGCAATGAATAATACAGTATCATCTGCAAAAAGATTGATATCACAAAATCGTAAAACTCGTCGCATGTCATTAATGTACATAATAAATAAAATGGACAGGACAGAATGTAATTCAGAAGACTAGGCCTTAAGAAAACCCAAAGTTTATAATAAATTTCGTAATTTTAATTTCAAAACATACCGGCAACAATTCTATTTTGCGAATTTCAGCCCGAAAGGTCTTTCAATAAGATTTTTTCTGTATATACACCCATTCCATGCCAAACCGATATAGTGGTTCTCAGATTTTCGTCAAAAGTGGTAGTTTCGTTCTTTATCGCAAATTATGAAACCTTTTTTGAAACCTGCTCTTGTTATTATTGATTGTATTCGTGTTTTATTGTTTTCATAGTCTCGGGACCAAAGGCGTTATAGTTTTTTATATTTTTTCTGGAAAGCTGAGGATTTTTCTCATAACATATCTAGAAACCAGGGAGGTGTTTTTTTTTTCGTTTTTGAGTTATAAAGTTACCCGATGGTCCAAAAAATCATTTTCCCCTTTTTTCCAAAAAAAAACTTTCTTCAATTTATTATTTTTAAACTACTGGACCGATTCAGATGGTCGACATATAAAATTAAAGCCTACTAGATAGTTTTTTTTTTTGACAAAATTACACATTTGCCAATTAAATGGATTATAATCACATACATCCAGTCTAGTCGCATAGAAATGTTGAACGAAAACTGAAAACATGTTAACTTTGAAAAATCATAACTTAAAAACGAAAAATAACACCTCTCTGGTATTCAGTTATATTATGTAAAAAAAACCTCAGCTTCCAGGAAAAATAAAAATAAAAAATATGGCGCCCTTGGTCCCGAAACGATATAAGCCATAAAAAACAAATATAATTAATAATGACGAAAACAAAATCTATTTTTATTCAGAGTGTAATATTTTTTCAGACAATATTAGCTTTTATTTGATATATCGATCATCTGAATCGGTCCAGTAAATCAAAAGTTATGATTTTTTGTAGTGGAAAAAATGGGAAAAAAAATATTGTTTGGACCATCGGCTAGCTCAAATCATGGACCATGTCATAACTCAAAAACGAAAAAAACGCTATCCTGGTTTCGAGATATGTTGTGTGAAAAATCCTCAGCTTTTCATAAAAAATATAAAAAAGTATAGCGCCTTTGGTCCCGAGACTATGAAAACAATAAAAAACGAATACAATCAATAATAACGAGAGCAGAATTCAAATTTTCTGCAGGTATAGTATTCTTTCGAGAAAAGATTTTTTTCATGTGATTGGCTTTAATTTGATATGTCGATCATCTGAATCAGTCTAGTTTAAAAGCTATGAATTTTTGAAGAAGGCTTTTTTTGCAAGAATGCGAAAACATGTTTTTTTTAACCAACCTAAAATGGAAATGGTTACCCTAACAAAAAAAAAATAAAAATACTATGAGACCTGTTATTTTGCGATAAAGAACAAAACTACCACTTTTGATGAAAATCTGAGAACCACTATATCGGTTTGGCATAGAATGGCTGTATATAAATTTATACCAGGTGTATGCAAATAACGGGTGAGTCATAACTAGCGGAATCAATTGAAAACAAATGAAAAAAATTAAAAAAGTTCTTAAGTCCATTCAATGTGCGTCTGAAATGTGAAACAATTAGACAGATAGTGGAACTTCATCTTCAATCTTCCTTAAAATTCCCGGAACCCTCGCCAGGATCACCTTGAGGTCCACTTTTTTGACACATCTGATGAACCGGGATTTGAGTTGTTGAACTGTGGAGTCTTCTCAACTATTTTCGTACACCGATTGGGACAGTATGGCCCAATATGGTTCGATTGCATCTGAGGTACGTTTGTGGAACTATCTTCTTTACGTACAAATGGTATGTTGTGGGCGGAGGACTACCCATCTCCCGGATATCGACATTTCTGCATCGTAACCTAGGATTGAAAGTTTATTTATTCCAAGAATATCATGCGTAAAAGATTATATGTGGATTTCGGCCAGCCTGCAACATCGATTACAAGACCAGAACGCTTCGGAAAGAAGACAATATTGTGTGTTTTCTGAGATAAGTCAAATGTAATCTGGTACGAACCTTAGAGAACCGATGAAAATGTAAATAGTGAACGTTACCGGAAATAGTTGATGGAATTGAATCGTTCACTTCTCCAAAAACGACCCGAATAGCAGAAAAGGCAACACAAAGAGATAAACAAAGTGATATTTGTTAATGACAATGCCCCGTCACACCGAGCAACAGTGACCAAGGAATATTAACTGAACTCGTAGTTTAACACTCAATTAAGATGAACTACCACATGTGGCTTATTCAACAGACTTGACTTCTTCTGATTGCCATCTGTTTTCGGTGATGAGCAACGCTTCAAGTGTTTTGGAAATGCGCGAAAATGGTTCAATGACTGGTTGGCTGAAAAAACTATAATTTTTTGGCGAAGCATCCGTGAATTGAGAGAAAGATGGGGAAAATGTACAGCTTCCAATGGTCATTACTTTAAATAAAATATGTATAACCATTAAAGAACTATGCACAATACACGTTAATATTTTTTATTTTGAAAAACGGCTTCATCTGGCATACTCTTTAGATATATAAAGAGTGGATTAATCAAAGTTTGGTCTGCTTAAATTGGACGTATTCCGTTTGAGCCTGCATCAAATCCCCTCTTGTAGATATGTGCTCTATTTTGACTTTGATGTTTGGTCTCCAGCTCTCAAAATGGCATCAACACAAAATCAGCAACGCTTGACTGTTCAGTTCGCGCAACGTGAAAATTCAAGCTTCTCGCACGAGAAGTTAACAAAATCATCGAGTAGCTAACGGGACAGAAGTTTTACACGGCGACGAAAACTCAAATTTTGTCGTCTTTGCGACACTAGTAAATAAAGTCCGATTGAGCTAAAATTTTGCATAGGTCATTTTTCACGAGAATCAACATTTTGAAGTAAGTCCCGTTCGAAAATTCGAGATGACCACTCTAATGTTCATACAGACACAAATACATAGAGTTATTAAAAAGTGTCCGATAGCAAAACCAAATGCATTCCCCCGGTAGTAAGCGCCGCCCGGTGAGCAAGGCTTGAGCGAGCCATTGATTGAAAGCACCAAAATCAACGTGTTGGATAGGGGTGCTTTATCCAGACACTGTTATGTCATTACCTTTGTCTGGGTCCCTTCACATTGTTCAATTCCGGGTAATGAGAGGGCTGAGTCATTAGCAAAAGTAGGTGCAATTGAAGGCGATATTTATCAGCGTCACGTCGCCTTCAATGAATTTTATTCTTTAGTTCGCAAAAATACCATCGCTAACTGGCAACGTAAGTGGAACGAAGATGAATTGGGCCGGTGGTTTCACTCGATTATCTCTAAGGTTAGCCTCAAACCATGGTTCAAAAGTCTGGACTTGAGTCGGGACTTTATTCGCACCTTCTCTCGACTCATGTCCAATCACTGTTCGTTAGACGCGCTTCTCTTTCGTTTCAATCTTGCCAGCAACAATCTCTGTGTTTGTGGTCAAGGTTACCACGACATCGAGCACATTGTTTGGTCGTGCGAGTTGTATCTTGTCGCCAGATCGAATTTAGGAAACTCCCTTCGGGCCCGTGGAAGACAACCCAATGTGCCGGTGAGAGATGCATTGGCTCGGTTAGACCTTGATTACATGTCCCATGTATATGTTTTCCTTAAAGCTATCGATCTTCGTGTGGGATTGTCCCTATATCCGTATACCCTCCTTTCCTTTCTTTGCGGGTAATTCGTCCCCTTGGTATAAATAGTAGAATAAGTTGAAACGTAAATGCACTTATAGATATACGAATAGAATCAAGAATTGAGTGTTCATTAACATTGTTACGGTTTACTTATATCCCATCCTTCTCCAAAAATATGTCACCCTTCTAAACTCGAGTACACCGCGTGTAATCGGTTTCCCACCTTACTAACCATAAATGTAAGAAAATTGTTCATATATATAGTTTTAAAATATTTAAGAATTCGGCTCCTTTAAACTTAAGTAACTGAGCCTGTAAAAATAAACGAATTAATAAAAAAAACATGTTGGATAATTATGAAGTAAAAAATGGAAGTCGATTTGGGAATACCTTTTAAAGGTGGGTTCAGAACCAAACTTTTTCCAAATTACAGGATCATCTTCTCCTATTGGTTAAACCCTTGGAAAGGGAATGAGAGATCTTAAAGGAAAATGAGAAGTATTCAGAATGCATTTGGTGACTCAACTATGTCGGAAACACGGGTGTATGATTGCTAAAAGACATTCAAAGACGCCCGAGAAGAGATGAACGACGATGATGCCACGTCAAGGACGACCTTCGACCTCTTCAACTGACGATCGACAACATAAAAAGATAAAATTGTGCTCAGATATCGATACCAGCTCGCCGTTTGATCATTGTAAACGTTTTTCTTGCCAAAACTGGCCATAATGTGATTGAACAAGTACCGTACTCTCCAGAAATGGCCCCGTGTGACTTTTTCTTATTTCCGAAATTCGAATTACCTCATTGTGGGGGATGTTTTGACAGCATTGATGACATACAAACAAATTCGCTGCGCGAACTGAAAGCAATTCCTGAATATAGCTTCAAAAAGTGTTTCGATGACTGGTTGTTCGTTGGAAAATGTGGGTATACAGGGTATTCAATAAGTTCAAATACAACTTTTCATCGTTGTGTATGTGTGCACCATGTGCATTCTGTGTATTGGTATGTGTGTCAGCTTTAGCCTCATATATAGGCTAACCGACGCGCACCGTGTTGACTTGCTGTAATTTGTTGTTTGTTTACCGCGCACAATGAAGGAGTACCGCGACGTCGTAGTAAGGTTATTTGCGAGAGGTGAAGGACCCTGCGATATATTTCGGCGGTTGAAATCCCATGGGGTGAAGCAGAATTTCATGTATACTGACCCCGTGACCCCGTCACTTCGGGACTTCTACTGGAAGGATCATTACGTCTTCCAACAGGACGGCGCACCATTCCACACGGCGAATATCGTCCATGCGTGGTGTCGGGAGTATTTGACTCGATAAGTATTTGTGCCCTCCCAGCTTTCCAGACCTTAATCTCCTGGACGTTTATGTATGGTCGTACATGCTGGCCAAGTAGAGCGAACATAAAGTGAGCACTATGAACCAATTTAAGAAGCTCATGTCCAAAATATGGGACGAGAAGCCGATAGACCAGGTTGCGTGCCGCGTACGATTTTTTTTTTTTGAGAAACGTTTCAAGCTCGTCATACGGCACAAAGGATAGTGATCCCATATGTCTTAAAGCTACTCAATTAAATTCACGCAGAAAAGAATATTTTATTTTATTTTTTAACACATTTTTGAAGTATTCGAATATTTGGCAGAATGTATCTGTAACTCATCTGTAACTCAACTCCTGCATATTCTCTCAATTTGGACTCATCAGTGTTCTTCAGGAGTCCGCTCTGAGACCACTTCTATGTTCTCTCTTTATTACGCGATTTACCGTCGGTCGCTGATGATGTTCAAATTTATTTATGCAGTATTGATCAATTTAATATGACCGATATATCAATAAAGATCAACGAGGATCTGCATCGAAATTATTGCTGGTCTCATAAAAACTTTTTTTCCCATAAATTCTTCTAAAACTAAAGCAATGCTTTTTTTCTTTTTTTTTATCTGTATTATATAGTGACTTTTTCAACACTTTTTGGCTGGTTCGTCCCTCTTACTTCCATTTTTGGAAGAATGTTGGGAGTGAGAATTGAACTTGTGACCATTAGCGTGAGAGGTATGAATGTTACCACTACGCCAGATCGCCTCCCCTAAAGCAATGTTCATAACAAGGTTGAGAACATAACCTGCCTTACCTACACTAGCTATCCATAACGAATCAATCCGATTAGTCCACAAATTTAACAATCTTGACGTTATTTTAAATCTAATTTAAGTTGGAAATCACAGATATCACAGTTACATTTGGTTACTAAACATTTAGATGTAAAAGTTAAACTCGAACTATTCAAAGCAATAATTTTCCTCATTTTATGTATGGTGATTTATACACCAATGTATACACCAATGCCACCCAACAACCAATAAACAAACTGAAAGTAGCTTTAAACGGTTACATTAGCTTTGTTTTCAATATTCCAAGACTGGGAAGAGTCTCGCATTTACAAAAACAATTATTAAGGGTGTTCATTCACGCAGTTCTATAAGTACAGAATTTGTTCTATTTTGTTCCGCTTAATAACATCAAAGGTGCCCAATTATCTTTTTTTTTTTCCTAAATTGATTCCTTTCCGTAATATACAATTAAACCACTTTTTAATTTCATATCATTCGTCGTACTATTATAATCAATCGCTGTTCTCTAGAGGTATAGTTTTCTTGTCAAAATTTGTTCATCTTAGCAATATTTCAAGCTGGATTTACATTTTCACCTGAACAGCATTAATTAGCTCGTTGCAATTTGAGAAACAAATATGTCGCAACTAAAAAAATTAATTAGTAGTTTTCATATATTCTTTAACATATAACAAATTGTAACACTAATAGAGGCGAATGTCTCCAGTTACATGATTCATTGATACAATAAAATAGAAAAAACTAGAAGTGGGTTATATCTTTAATATAACCGCAAGATGGACGTAGGACTAATGTTGACTTAGCAATCGATAAGTAACAAGCATATACATCTTAGACATTTCATTCTTCCAATAAAGTGATTATCATACCACTTCGTTTAGCCGGAAAAGAATTATTAACGTTCAAAGAGGGAATCGATTCCTCCTCGGAAATACCCAGCGCAAATGGTTTCGAAGTCTGTGTTAGGGAAACATACATCCATTCCAGCGATCATACCTCAATCGTTGCGCAATTATAACTGTGTGGATTTGTTCTGTTCTTGTTTTTGAAGGAACTTTAACCCAAAGGTCATTTGTCCCTGACTGAGTGGATTTCCATGCGGCACTCGCTTATATACCGATTGGTGTGATTTTAATAGCCGGTTTTGATAGTAATTTTAGGGCTATTGAAACAATTTTTTGGATCAAAAAGTAAAAAAACATATAACGCGTAGACATTTTATCTTTCTAATGAATCGTTTATCATACTATTTCGTTCAGTTGTTTAAGAGTTATTAACGCTCAAAATCTCGTTCTCCGGCGTAACGCTATCGTTTTCGAACGTTTGAACCAGTATAGAAATGAATGACGTAGTCCTACGTCAAAAAAAAGTACAGTGCTTCCCTATACTGCCGTTCTACGCATAGTTGTCCCATGTATCAAAATCATCAACTGAGAAAAACGCAATCAAAATTTTCTCGCATATTTGTCTACCAAAAGCTTTAAACATTTCAATTTTTCAATACACCGGGTTTTTTATAAGCACTATACTATTGTTTAATGAAATGTTATGAGATTCCCTCACTGAATCAATCATGCTTGATTACGGGTTTAAAAATTGATGGCGGGACTGTTATGCCTAGAATATCAACATGAGACAATTGAACTTGATGTGGTTTTTTGATATACAATAATTTTTTTGTGTTTTTCCGAAAGATTATGCATAGAAACATAATTTTATGAAGAAATGAGTGATCTGCAACACCTTCGTAGAATATAATTTTCATTGTTATTAGACATTCGCCAACAAGGTGTACACGTGTTCTGGTAAACTTTTTCTTATTTGTTTGAGAATTAATTAGCTCTTCCAAACCAGAAATGAGTGCATTAGCCCTGCTGAAAGTGTGACATGAAATTCTTGTACTTGAACCGATTTATTCGATATGGATCTACAAAAAATACATGGTGGGACAGTTATGAATAGAACATCAACATGGGACAGTTGAGCTTGATGTTGTTTTTTTTAAAGGCTGGGAACAAACTAAATGTTTTTTTTTGTGTTTTTCCGTAAGATTATGCTTAAAAACAACGTTTTATGAAGAAAAGTGAAAATCGTCAAAAAGTAACATGGGACAACTATGCGTAGAACGGCAGTATAGGTTTGACAGGATTTGACATCAAAGCCCGTAATTATTAAATTCTTGCATGAATGCAACCTCCGGTTTATCTATTGAATTTCTGTATCAATCACAACTTTCGAAAATTCAATGAAGGATCCAACTGAATTTGGGCAAACAAACATGCCATTCTACATATGCCTACAATCAGTATGATTAATAAACCACAACGATGAATCCGACAATCGTATGCATATAACGAGAAAAAATCGATGTCCCCAAAACACGTCACCTATGTCGTAATGCTTCGAAATCTGAACACTTAAGCGCTTACGATGATAACTTAAACTACTAAAAAAAAATTACATATTATAGCGTAAAAAACTACCATTTCTATAGAATTAGTACGCCTTCAAGTAAGTTATGAATCACAGAATTCCACAAAATCATGTTATATTTGTGTCGCCTAGTTGCAAAACCGGCCAACTCCACAAGTTTGCGAAATTCGTTTTTTTCAGTTTTTTAGACCTTAGATACATTTTTCCACTTATTGGTAGTGAGAAACAGCACCAATATCCGATCAATGCCCTATAAAACACGCGTTTGAAAATCATGATGTGCGGCAAAACAGGTGGCATGATGCAACAGAAAATCGTCCTGTTAAATTTTTCTTTTTGGTGTTGGCCGGTTTTGCAACTAGACGACACATTTTTGCGAAATTTGTAATATTTCTTCGTCCTGCGGTGATTTGAAATCTGGACACTTATTTTAATCAAGATTTTTGTAGAGATTATTATTTCATTGTTAATCTCATATAATTTTAAACCATACATCAATAAAGAACAAAAAGTTTACAAATTTATTTTATGATTTATTCATAGTTAATAATAACCATGTACGATTGTCATCACCGCACACCACTAACCGCTTGACCAAGTTATTCGCAACGCTCTTGGAAAGTTACAGGTTTCTTTTAACAATTTGTTTTATCCATTCTGCTGAGATCATGGGTTTTAAGAGTATTCTACTTTCTGAAATTTTTGACGATTTTTCCCAACGTTTACCTTTTTTATATAGCGTTGCTTTACTCGGTTTTCCAGTGTTTTTTTTTAGTAAAACGAAGAGTTTTGTGGTTTTCCGGATTGAAAATCTATGCTTCATACTTTTTAGAGTTTGTAGTATACTCTTATGAAACTCCTTCAATAAGAAATTTCATCGTTAACTTTTGATACGCCCGGATTTAAAATCATCTTTTCAATGTGTTTTTATTCCAGACACGAGTATTTGTTTTGATTTTTGACATTTATTTGTCAACAGTTAGGTGCTTTGCTCGACATTATACTCGACACTCAATTGTTAAATATTATCTATCCGTCACATTAATTCAACATGCAAAAGCTGTTATGGTTTTGGTATGATATTGATTATAATGAAAAAATATCCGGATTCAATAACATTATTGTAATTTACTAAAATCAAGAGTTGTGTGCTTAAAGTCTAACAGCAACATATCTTATATTGACCTCAGACCATTTGATGATACATCTTTTAGACCATTACATATATCAACAGAGAGACTGAGATTCTTTATCATACAGAAAATTCACATCAACAAAAACAAACAAAAAACATAGAAATATCTACCCGAAACTGAGCTAGCACCGGACGTCCTCCTCGGGGATGCTCGTCCATCCTGGTACGGCAATTCTAAAAAATCCGTTTGGGGATCACAGTCACAATTGGGGTCGGACGGTGGATCATAGAACACGTTCTTCAATGCATTCAACACCGTTTCTCCATCGGTGAACACTCGGTATGTGAGCAGGAACGTATTCAGGAAATCAATCGATAGGAACCGTAGATCTGTTAGTCGTTTCAGGAGTTTTTCCGGTGTCGCATAGCGGACCTGAGGTAATTTACATGAGTTAAGCGTTCGCGAGAAGCGAATATCGACGTCGTCCTTGAACAGCCGGGGATCGGCGCGCAACGCTTGGTGTCCTGCAAAGACGGATCCTTCAAGAATTTTCCAGTACCAATGAGGAAAAGGAGGAACACCAAGAATAGACAAAAAACGATAACACAGCGACGAACACACAATCGGTGGGAAATAAATTACCTCCCGACGAACCAGTGATGCCTGGTGACAACAAGGAATGCATGTGTATGTTATCCAAACACTGTGATATATCACTGACCCATGCTTCCTTATCCTCAACGGTGGGAGCTATCAGGTGGATTGTGTGTCTTCCTCCAGATTTCGAGTCAACTACAATTTTGAAGTCACGATTCCCGGTATTAATTGATTCTGATACGCTGTGGGTGCTACCGCGCACTGAGCTCACGGAAGCATCTTCGTCCTCGTTATGCATTTCACTCGGGTCCTCCACCAGGGTAGCATCTGCGAGTGGAATTTTACCCACGTTTGGTAGTAAATGCAGTCGTCCTCCGGAGGTCCTGTAATGGAAAAATCAAATGTGCGAACAAACATTGACAGGTGCCATAAACAAATTTTATTTTCACTTTATGCTAGATTCCAACCATTGCCATAATTGCACAAAAAAGCTCCCACCTGGTAGCGACAATCATGTGATTCGAGAAAAGGTAACACAGCCGAACCGTATCGCGGTCGCTTTTAAACGAGGCCAACCGACTAAGGAATGTACCCTTTCCGGAAGGAACTTGAATGAGGCTGCCTGTAATCGTAATACAAGAAACAATTTCGTTACAAACCAAGGCTGCCATAAAAGCTTCCTAACAAAACCAATCTCACCCTGTCTCACGAATACTTGGTTGACATCGAGCAAAATATCACACCCCTCGACAATCATGCGCTCAACGGATAGATTTTTCCGAAGATTTTCCGTCTCCGAAACTTCGTCGTGCATCTGCCGGGAAAGATCCTCGAGCTGCTGTCGCGCATTCAGCAAACTCTTGCGCTCCACGTGGTCGTGCGGAGTGTGGGCCAACAGCTCGTGCAGCGTGATGATGTACCGTGGAATCTGATGCATCGGATATGTTAGAAAGGTTTCCAGCGTCCGCCCCTGGCAGGCTGGCTTCGCTTCCAATCTTTTGAGAACTGACGCAAAGTTTGCGTTATTTTTGCACTCCGTCAGCACCTGCAGACTGTAGTGGTGATTGCGCACATACTCTTGATAGATGCTCAGCATGGGCAAAAGCATGTCGAACAAATCACCTAGAAAAGATGGTTTAGATTTTAGACTTATTTTGTGTCCATTCGATAATTTGATGATTGTCTTACCAAGCACCAGTGTTGGCCACGATTCCAACCGTGATGTCAAACCCTTCAAGAATATTTGATGCAGGAACAGTACCGTTTCCGAGTTGAGGAAGATGGAATTGACATCTTCGTGTGAGCAGGGTGGACGCTTCGAACTGGCGGCCATTTTGAATGGACGCAAGAAGCATGCGACGAGAACCTGCAACCAACGTAAAAGTATACAGTGAATTACAATATGAAATATTATGCAACGATCGTTTTGAAAACACATCTCTTCGGATGATACTTCCCAATTTGTAATATTAAAGTATTGTTTCTCATCTTTCTCCTGTTTTTTTTCAATCTGACTATGTCGTTTTCTGGGGAATTTTTTCATGAAAAGCTACTTTTATTTGTCTTGAGGGGGTATTCTACTCTAGAAATTAAAAGTTTTTTTATTCATATTTCGGAAGAATATACCATAGAAAGGACTTTCCAATTCCGAATCACATTATTTACCGAGTTATAGCCATTTTAGTGATGCGGTATCTAATCTAGTACGGCCTTGATACAAAAATTCAAACGCGTTTTTTTGATAGTTTCGTGATAGTTTAAGACCCCTCCCCCCTCTCTAAGGGGGGCTGCCATAAAAATTTAACACAAATTTCTACATTACTCGGGAATTAATGAAGCAAACGAAACCAAATTAGGCTTATTGAGGTTTTAGGGTACAATAAATATTTCTATGGTAGTTAGACTCTCCACCCATACAAAATGCCATACAAATGAAACACAAATTTCTGCATTACTCGGGAATTAATCAAGCAAATGAAACTAAATTTGGCATGTGGAGCTTTTATGGTGCAATAAATGTTTTTACGTCGGTTAGATATTCCTCCCCCTCTCTCAGGGGGGGGGGGATTTTTAGCCATCTGAGTTGGTTTATTGAACGAATTCTTCAGTCCGTTTTTTCGCCAGTTCGAAAGACAATTTCTGACATTGCCCGACGTTGAGGGTTGTCGTAATGGACCCATTTTTCATCGCCAGTAACTATTCGATGCAAAACAAAAACCTTTCTTTTATGCCGTTGGAGTAGTTGTTCGCACCTGAAAAACGGCGTTCGACGTCTTGTGGCTTCAATTCATACGGCACCCAATGTCCGGATCATTCCCATTGCTTTTTAACGATCGGATATGGTTTGCTGAGCTACCGGTATGTGCGAATTCTTGTTGCGTTTGTGACGGATCTTGATCTAGTAAAGCCTCCAATTCTTCATCTTCAAACTTTGTTCGGACTTTGGTCCGGGACGTTCTTCGTCTTCCAAGTTAAAATTACCACTTTTAAACCGTGCAAACCACGTCTGACGTTCGCTCAGTTGGAGCAGGGTCACCATAAACTTCCAGCAAAATGCGATGACTTTCCGCAGCTTTTTTCTTCATATTGAAGTAATGAAGTAACGCTCACCGAAAAAACACTCTCTTTGGTACGAAATTCGACATATTCGAAGTGGCAAAAAACTATGTTGTTTGCGCTTCAATTTTTTAACATATACTGAAAAAGACCCGCATTGACAGTAGCCTTCCAACGAATGTCTGGAAATTTGATGCACTGGAATAATAATCAACTTACGCCATCTATTGTAAAACCGAACAAACCTACCGGTACACCTAATACAATTGTGAAATCGCGACATACAGCTTCTATACTTGCTGTACGGGCACAATTAATCACCGCTATGGTACTTGTTTGGATTGAGCCAATTAAAACGTGAGATTTAGCAAAAAATCAAACCAAACGTATATTTTATTCCGTTTGGTCCTGTATTCTGTATTCTTATTGAATGAATTGAATAAGCAACCGGAAGAGCACAGGTTGCTTGTGTCAATCGAACAAGCAGAACGTTTCGTTTCGTGTGACAGTGCATGACATTTTCCAATTGTTAGATAGCTATTTTCATAAAATATATAATTATCTTCAGTGTAATAAATTGTTAGATGGTGTCCAAATCGGTTTATGTAAATATCTCGTAAATCATTAGGAAAAATAACATTTTAAATAATATTGAATATGTCTCCAATTATCTCCCCTTCGATATTTTCAAAAATAGTTTTATTAGAAAATCATTTTAATTTAACAGAGTTAAACGTATAGTGGTGCCGTGTCGGACTCACCAAAATTAAGATAACATATTTTTTTTAATAGAGACACTTCAATACTTTGCGTGATATTTACTATTTAAGAAAAGTAATATAATAAATTGAATATACATTAGATTTTACATGAAAAACCATATATAACGTTTTATCTAACCGGAATAACCGCTCTCAACATATAACCAATTTTATATAATGAAAATAATGTTAGTGAAATTTCTATACGATGCAGGAACCTTAGTCGTAAAGTCCAGCAGCAGTATGCATTTTCTAATATTTTTTGTATTTTGGTTGGTTTTTAAACTTTTTATTTTCTATTTCCATTTTAGAGTAGTCCAAAATTTTATTTTTCCTTTTTTCCTAAAAATGACTTGTTCAAAACTTTTGAACCATTGGACCAATCCAGATGATCGCCTCATCAAATAGAGCTATTCTTCGTTGAAATAATACTACACTTGCGAAAAAAATGAATTCGGTTTCCGTAATTATATTGGGTTGGGGAATAAGTTCGGAATAAAACAATAATTATCTCGAAAGGTTAATTAATTCGCCGCAGTTAATCTTTTCCGCCACTTCACGACTGGTTTGGCGATCGTTTTCCTTCAAAAATGAATTGAGACGTTCTTCATCGAATTCAGAAGGGGCGTGCCACCGACATCAAAGTCGCCATTTTTTAGCTTTGCAAACCATTTCCGTGCTGTAGATCTTCTCCATATACGTCGCAAATGTCCCGGGCTGCTTCGGCAGCTTTTTGACCTCGATGAAAAGAAACGAAGAGCAGGTGTCGAAAATGTTGATTTTTGCCTCCTGGGTATTCCATATATAAGCTTCAAAAATAATAAAAAATTAAATAACCCAAAAATACAATTAACATAGTTTTGTAGAGCAGAAACAGTTCTATCGAATACTTACGCATTGCGAAACAGCAAACAAATCGTTGTAAAATAAAAGGAATATAAAAACGCTATGAACTTATTTCCCAACCCTATAGATTGTATTTTTTTATAGTTTACATGGTTTCAGGATCAGTGACACTATATATTTTTTATTTTTTATTGAAAGCTGAGATTTTTTTACACAACATATTCAAAAATCAGAGAGGTGTTTCTTTTCGTTTTTGAGTTATGATTTTTTCAAAGTCAACCTGTTATCAGAAATCGTACAATACTCCTAAAATTTTATTTCGTTTCGCAAATGTAATATTTTTTTCAAGGAAGAGAATGAGCTGGACTTCGATTTTATATGGCGATCAATCAAATTTAAATACGTGTCTAATATTTTGCGACCACTCGCAAAAGACTTTCTCCTTTCCACTCAGATATTGATAACAAATTATACTTTTACTCCTACATTCTGCTTGAGGTGTAATGGAACCCCAGAACATGCTAAAGTGAAATTTCCCTATTGGGATTTGAAAGCATATTTCTATGAAAGATACGTTGTACCTAAATAAATGTATAGAGGCGAAAGAACTGCAAATTTCCAAGCCTCGTAAAAACAAAGAAGAAGAAGAATAGAAATAAATGCAGTGTATACCCATATTCCAAATTTCTGGATACTCTTCCATAGTCCTAACAGTATACTACTGGCACCATCTTTGTTGTAGCCAGGGCCCGAAATCTTCGAAGATGAAAAATGAAAATCGACTCCCCTCTCAGTAGCTTCGCTTCAACTAGGACTACTTCGGCATTCGCCGTCAACATGATTTGAATTGACTAGAAAATGAATTGAGAGCGAGGATAATTGATTTTGACGTGACTAATGAATACAAATCTGCCCCTTAATTCAACCTGATTTCAATCCACACTTCTACTTTCCCTGACAAGAATTTTGTTACTCGCTCACACAATCTTATTTTCACGTCCATATAAAGTGAAACGAAAACATGATTTCTGACGCAAAAAAATGTTACTTCTTTTTTCCATTAATGGACGGATTATTGTCTACACACCATGAACTTAACCAACGAACTTAGACGGTTATCAGGTATGCTATAAAGGTCCTCGCGTTAGTTTTAGAATATAGCGTGTAACATAGCGTGCAGTTTGGGAGGAAAACTAAACAAAATTTTAGTTCACTTTGTCTCCGAGTTCAATTTTGTGAAAAAAAAACATACAGAAAAACGGACATATATCAACCAAATTCACAAATTTATAAATATTTTTGAACACACTGTACGTTATATTATATGTGTAAGTAATGTTCGTGTACGATACAGAAAAACTAGCTCACCTATAATATATGTCAAACCACGTTGAACTCAAACATCGATATATGCATAAGTGATACATGAGAGAGTGAAACGAATTAATTTTGAGGAAAGTCACTTCAATATGCATTGAAGTCCATTTGACGAGGAAGAATGAAATGCGATAGTCGAGTCGTAGAGTGATATAGCAAGCTAACGCCCGAATGACTATTGAGTCATGTTGTCGATGAAACTGCTGGTAGACAAAACTCATTTCCAATTGAATACGAAGGCGACTTTCTTCATATTTCGTTAACTATGACTTCGCCTAGCCCTGGTTGTACCAAACTTTGATACAGAGAACTTCCTCTTCTTCGAGGGTGTAGAGTGAATGTACTAGGCATGGTACTAGGCACTAGGCATGAGTGATGTCCGCTTGTTGTGTGGTGCTTGATAGCTCGCTCACAACTGTGGTTTCATTTCTGCATTACTCGAGAATAAAACAAGCAAACAAAGCCAAATTTGGCATGTGAAGGTTTTATGGTGCAATAAATGTTTTTCTGGTGGTTGGACACTCCTCTCCCTTTCTAAAAGGTGGTTGTCATGCAAATGAAACACAAATTTCTGCATAACTTGAAAACCAATCAAGAAAATGGAGCCAAATTTGGCATGTGAAGGTTTTAGGGGACACGAAACGTTTTTATGGTCAATAGACACTCCTCCCCCCTATCTAAGGGGAGGCTGCCATACAAATGAAACACAAATTTCTGCATAACTCAAGAACTAATCAAGCAAATAGAGCCAAATTTGCCATTTGAAGGTTTTAGGGGACAAGACACGTTTGTATGATGAATAGACACTCCTCTCCCTCTCTAAGGGGGTGGGTGGGGGATTTGGTCAGCCAAACGAATGAAGCATAAATTTTTGCACAACACAGGAACTAATTCAAGCAAACAAAACCAAATTTGGAATGTGGAGGTTTTAGAGTGCAATAAATATTTATATGGTGGTTAGACACTCCTCCCCCTCTCTAAGGGGGGGCTATCACACAAATGAAGCATAAATGTCTGCATAACTCAATAGATAATCAAGCAAATGGAATCAAACTTGGCATATAGAGGTTTAAGGGATCCATAAACGTTTCTATGGTGGTTCGACACTCCTCCACTTCTCTGAGGGAAGCCTGCCATACAACATACAAATGGGATACAAACTTCCGCATAACTCAAGAACTAATGAAGCAAATGGAACCAAATTTGGAATATGACACTTTTTGAATATGAGAAATGTTTCGATGATGGTATGACACCCCTCTCTCCACTGGATTGAAGAGGGGGTCTCATAAAAATAATACACATATTCCCACCAAACATATTCCGACATGACAATTGAAAATTTTTGAAAAAAAATCTGAAGGAAAATGGGAAAGTTCGGAAAATTCAATTCGCCTATGTTCTTCAATTACATAGTGACAAGCTTTGTTAGTTCATTTGATGTTTGCGCTAACGAAATTGATCTTTGTTCGAAAGTGGAAATTGATTTTAATGTGATAAAACGCACTGTCATATCTTCTTCTATCTATATAAATATAAATGGATCGCCGAATGTGTTGATAAGAGTAAAACTCGAGAAATGAATTGTACGATTTCAATCATATTTTATGTATCAAACATTTATTCCATGTAACGGAGAAACATGTTATTTGCAAGAGGTTGAATGATCTTGAACTCGAGAAACATCGAGAAAAACTAAATGGACGATAACTCCGTCAATAATGCGTCTTTTCATATACCGCACAAAAAATCACACGAAAAAAATCGCACAAGAAAAGGTTTGCCTGTGTTAGTTGCTCGTTATTGACGGTGCGAGAAGGTAAGCACAAAAATCAGCAGAATATATCTCTAGGAAAATGACTTCCAGTTTTCACCGTGAAGATAGTTAATCACGTTAACATTATTTCATAAAAACATGACCTGTTATCTGATTCGGCACCTATTCATGTAAGTCAGGGAAAACACACTGTTCTTCCGATAGCCGTGATTTATTTAATAATCAGCTTCAAGCTAAAAATACCTGAATTAGCAAAACAAAAATATGGAATAATAATAACACATACATTATAGTGTACCTGTATATCTTATACAATGGACACGCGTTGAATATAACCCTAACGATAACAGTGATTCGCTGGGTAATTATAGAAAATATAATCTACTTCAAGCATAAATCATTTCACTTTTCTTACCTGCACTAACTAGTACCTCTTTTGATGTAGAAACCAGAGTGTACTTGGCTTTTAGTGACAAAACAAACTATTTATAATAGTAATCAAAGGGAAATTCAATAAATTTAATAGAACACGTTCTTCTCTTCTGAGCACTTGCTAAACCTTCTATTGTTCATTGGAGTTTGATGGAGTGCTTCTAGTTGCAGATAGGGTCGTCAGTGAAAGTACCCCTGCAGCAACAGCACCCTTCCTGAAAACCGTAGTTCTGCGTCAAAAATCGAAAAAAATCATCTTCCTTACACCATCAAATACATAAGTAGTCATCTCATTATGAAAAGCACCCTTCGTGGCACATAATTTTAGAAAATAAAATATCATTCAAAATTGAAAAAAAGATGTATTGTCATATGATGATAATTCTTGTCAACGCAATCGAATATATTTCTGATGTTTGCTAATGGTGTTGCCAACTACTTTAAATAAGAAGGTTCCGAAAAAAAATATGAGCACGCAGCTATTCTAATATTTCTAGGCGGGTCAAAAAATGTCCCATCATGCGTTATTACACATAAAAAAGGTGGGACATTTTTAATACCACCGTGCCCCAAAGGGTTAAGGCTATATTAAATATACTTGGCCGAAAAAAAATTATCTGTTGAATTTTCAAGATTTGTATGAAAAACATATTTTCAAAATATATCGAATCCTTCATTCGTTTTTGTTCATGTTGAATACGATTTCAACACAACGTAATTTCAAAAAGTTTTTAGGCTTCCGAGATCCTCAAATGGCGTATGTTGAATTTCTATCACAACACAGGCTGAAGTTACGACACAGCGTCTTGTTAATCAGCTGGTAAATAGATAGGAGTCATTTGTTACTATCTGTATAAAGCGCCGAAAAAGGCGATGCAACAACAAAAATACAAATAACTATACCATGCAGAATAAACGGCCACATATCTCAGGCGATGCTTTATCGCCTATACAAATGAAACAAGAGACAAACAACTTCATGTATAGCTTGGTTTAAAGCCAATGAAAGTCATTGCTATTTTTTCTCCGTTTTCATTAGGAAAATATACGATGTTGACTTTTGTTTCCTAACAGCCGATGTTTTATGCTCTCATATAATTGACTATCAACAAATCCAACGACAAATATTGATTTTTCATATCTGTTTGACGAACGATCTTCATTCCAACCGTTTGAACAGAAAAATGAGTACGTGCCCGGAATGAACACAATTGTGTCCCGGTTAAATCCTTTTTCACTGATGTACGCAATATTCTTCCCACTGATGCTCGACAACATATATTAATCCGTCTTTTTGTGTCACACGGATTTACTTTCCGTCGTCATAGCATGAAAAACATGCCACACTGTGATCTGGCACTCACCTCCAGCTGTTCCAAGTACTCCTCTTCCGCCTCCACCATGCTAAATACCAGGTGGTTACGTTTTCGCATACTCTCAGCGTGCGGAGACCGAATGTATTCCTCCACTATCTGTTTCCATCGCCGGCGGCACAACCAGCCCCTGAAAAAGCTTTGCACCTTCCTTATTTTCCGCAGCTCGATGGAATCGTGCACGGACGCACACAGTGCGTGAAGCGACGAATCCTCATCCTGGGGATCGCTAAAGCTACCCCTTCCCACCGGGGTGACCGAACAGCTAGAACGGGCCTCCTTTCGCAACACGCAAATCTGGGGGGAGGAAAAGCAAGCAAACTGTATGTTAGTGGAGAAGTTCTCCATGTAATGGGAAAATTGTTGCGGCATCCCCGCAACGTCAACTGTACATGTTGAATAAACAGAAACTGATAAAATTCACGAAGCGACCAATAAAGTATATTTTGTTTAATAAAATGGAACCCATGTATTCTAAGCGACAGGTAAAGGGTGTGTCACATCAAATTGCATCACGGAAAAAACGCTGTAGAAATTCGCCTAGTAGACCGATCCTTTTGAAAATTTTAGACAGTAAAATAAAAACTATTAAACAACTTTTGGCATTTTCTTTTTATTCATACTTCGAGCCCAAGCCCGTATGCTCGCACCTTCCTCTTTACCCCGTCCATAAGGTTCTGTACAACGTCAGGTTGTAGTTTTTTTTTAACAGAAATCCATTTTCTCTTGAAGTCCGCCTCCGATTTGACAACTTTTGGGTTCTTCCGGAGGACCTGCTTCATAATCGCCCAATATTTCTCTATTGGGCGAAGCTCCGGCGCGTTGGGCGGGTTCATTTCCTTTGGCACGAAGGTGACCCCGTTGGCTTCGTACCACTCCAACTCGTCGGATCACGTCTAAACTGCTTAACTACGCGCTTGTGATCTTTTTCACTGACGGAGCATCCATTTTTGCCGTTCTTCACCTTCCGGTCGATGGTTAGGTTCTCGAAGTATCGTTTTAGTACTCTGCTGACCGTGGATTGGACGATTCCCATCATCTTACCGATGTCCCGATGTGACAACTCCGGATTCTCGAAATGAGTGCACAGGATTAATTCACGACGCTATTTTTCGTTCGACGAAATTTTTCTAAATTTACGAAAAATTGACAGTGAAGCATGGCCAACGTGATCTATACACTCTTATCTGATTATAAGCGAAAGCTGAAGATATAATTCCTAAAAATTAAATTTCTACAGCGTTTTTTCCGTGATGCAATTTGATATGACACACCCTTTATACAACATTTACCTCTGCTCTCAGTTTTCGTATTTCGTGTACCAGCTCTTCACACTGTTGGGTATATTGCCATTTTGCTGTTTTCTCGCTTTCAACCACATGCATCAGGTGGAGGTGTTTTTGCTCCAATTCTTCCTTCATCAGCAACAGTTTGTTGAAGCTACGATTGAAAAAGTGAACGAAATCAAGCGAAACGAGTACTTAGTTAACTGTAACATAGAATAATTGCGGTCGTTTAAACATTTATTTCAGGGACAATCGAGGGTAGCTGTACTTGTATTACCTTGCGTCCCTGATGGCTTGTATCCAAGATGAACAATCGGATTCTGAAGACGCTCGAAGTTCATAATGTCGCTGGTACTGGGTGTCTCGTTTGTAGGAAATACTGAAGCAGTGCTGAAATACGGAAAATATTTATATGATATGTGCAGGAAAGGATGATGTGAACAGACGGGTGATTTTTTGCAGTTTAGCTTTTCAGCACACTGTTTTTGACAGTTCACGCATGATGCCATGTGTTAAGATTAAAGTTGTGCAACTTCCATTGTCATTCCATTGTGGAATGAGAGCTCCAAACGAACAACGCTTACAAATCATTGAAATTTATTATCAGAATCAATGCTTTGTTAAAAGTTTGTTTTCATTTTAATTTCTCAAAAATTTGTTTTTAGTGATGAAGCACATTTTTGGTTTAACGGATACGTTAGCAAGCAAAATTGTCGTATTTGGTCCGATAAGCAACCACAAGCAATACAAAAGCTGCCAATGCATCCCGAAAAGTTTACTATTTGATGAGGTTTTTGGTTCGGAATAATTATTAGCCCGTACTTCTACAAAGATTGCGATGAGAACAAATTTACTGTTAATGCTGATCGCTATCGTGCAATGATTTTCAACTTTTCATTGATCAAAGTACACGAACAAAATCTGGTTGACATGGGGTTTCAACAAAACAGTGCCACATGTCACACAGCACATGAAACGATAATTTGATTGCACAATGAATTTGGTAATCAATTCATCTCACGGTTTGGACCAGTGAGTTACCTAGATCATGCAATTTGACGCGGTTGGACAATTTTTATGAGGGTATGTCAAATCTCTTCTTTATGCCGATGAATCAGCATCAATTTATGCACTAGAAGACAACATCACACGTGTTATCGGGGAAATCTCTTTATTTTCACAATATTCGTTCCTTCATAGATATCTAATTTTAGGCTTAACCATATTTTCAGCATAGTGTACAAGATAAAATATTAATTTATGAGAAGTTGGAGAAAATCCTATACTGAGGATCCACATATTTTATGCACCATTACCATTGCAAACTACATCGTATCCAACCATCGTTCACCGTCGAACCTATGCGAAAAAGAATATGAAGTGTGGCCAAAAAAAAGTGCCTTTGCTGTGGCAAACCGTTAGTTAATGCTCTGTTACGATGCGGATTGGTCACACCTAAGTCGTTCACTTCAGAGTGCATGCTTAGAACATACGCAATGCATCCTAAACGCAGTGTACGGTAGTAGAGCTACCAGTTTCGGTTCACCGCATCAAGGAAACTTATTTCGTATTCCTGTTAATTTTAGTTTGGCTATTAAAAATGAACGATTTCTTGAACACAAATGAAAGGTATTTAATAGACTTTTCAGAAAAAAAATACTATATGGTAGTTCCACAATCAAAATTGTAGACCGATACATTCTTAATACTTCTTAAAACTAAAAAAAACTAAAGAGAGCTGGCTGGATAATTTATCCTTTTAATTTAGAAGAGGACTTTAACAAGTTACATAATAAAAAAAATCAATCTATTGATGGGTTGATTTCCCAGTTTAACACCATTATTCAAGTGTGTCAAGTGTTCTTCTTGTAAAAGTCATCAAAGTGCATTTCCTAACATTGAGCTGTAATAAACTCTTAGTGCACCATTTATAAAATATGTCAACTTCTTTTTTGAATGTTTGAGAGTCTTCTTCATTCTTTATTTCCATATACAGCTTCATATCATCTGCGTAAATAAGTGCCTTAAAACTGTTAAGAAAAACGCAAACGTCATCAACAAATAAAATGAACGAAAGCGGCCCAAATGAGAGCCTTGAGGAACTTCGGATGGTTTTGAAATTTTCCCATTTGCGTGCGGTCAGTCATATATGATTCTAGATCAATAGCTTGCCTTCTATCCTTTTTTTTGACGTAGAACTACGTCTTTCAGGAAGGGTGCCAAATCAGAAAACAGGTCACGTTTTTGTGAAATAAAGTTAACGTTAATAACTATTTTCACAGCGAACAAATTCTGATACTTTGCTCACCAATGGAATCGGAAATTCTCTAAGATTTGTTTGATATACTATACAGTACAATCCACTAATACCTAAACAGTTTAAATAAATGAAAACTGGAAGCATTCTTATTTGCCCATACATTTGTTCTGCAGATTTGTGTGCATTCCCGAACAGAGCTGTCAATAACGAGCAACTGATACATTCGTTTCTGCCCGTTTTCAACATATTTGGTTTAAATAAGTCATCCGCGATTTGAAATCACACCACCTCTCGTTTGGTGATCATCGAAGCAACACAGTTGCCGCAGAACGTCAAGCGGGAGCATAACATAACATAACGAGCGGATATCATTCATGCCTTATACTGATTTCACACACATATTTACACACACAGCACGATACAAGGAGAGGAAGCCCCCTGTATCGAGGTGTGCTACGACAAAGAAGAGCAGCATACGAGAATTTGTTGTGCTAGTGCGGAATATAGGATCAAAAGGGTTCATAGTTTGTGATCGATATCTGAGTAGGAAGGAGAAAGTGTGATGCGAGTTGAACCAAATAAACGAGAAGTGCTGATAGCTTTCGACTACTGAAGTAATAAAAACTTAAATAGCTAAAAATGATGCATTCTAAAATAATATACGAAGTTTTTAAGAAGTGGATTGAATAATATAATTCCGCAGTTCTACGTCGAAAACTGCGGTCGTGTCCTAGATACAACCCATTACAATTTTTTTTTGAAGTTTAAGAAGGAGTAAGGGTATATCAACACGATCGAAAGCCTTACTAAAGTCAGTGTATAGAGCTTCAACTTGATTACCATTATCCATTGCATTCAAAGTGAATGTAAAAAGAACGGCTTTCTTTTCCCTTTACTCCTCAAAAATCCTAACATTTTTTTGAATTTTCGTCTAAAAATAGACACTTGGGAAACAGTTTAAAATTATCCCTACCAATTTCATTCAAAATCGCCAAACGATTTAGAAGATAGACAAAATGAGTATATTGTTTTGGAAATCAGCATAAAACTAGAGAAAAGTTATATATCTCAAATTAAAAACGAAAAATAAGTGTTCCTTAGTGTTCCCGATATTCTATAAAAAAAAAGCTACAGTTTTTTTAAAATGATAGAAAAAGCTAGGGTCTTCTAGGATACCTCGAAAAACAAACGAATAACGAACATTTTCAATATTTTCGCCCGAAGGTATGGGTTACAGTTAAGAAAAAAATCGAAAAACAAATTCAAAGGGTTTCTGAATATCTGCTAAGATCGGTTAGGTTTTGCTAGGAGAGATTGGGTTTCACTGTTTCGTTATATTTAGGTTACTAACCCAGAGTTGCCGCGGGTAATCGATATTACTAACCTTAGGTTTAGATTAAGTTAAGCATAAGTTAGGTTGAGGTTTTCTTCTCGTCTTAGCAAGCGAAAAATGCTAAAACGTAGAACTAGTAGTGAAATGTAACTAATGAAAATGAAATAAATAAAAGTGAATTAAAAAAGTATACTTTTGAGGTGCAGTTTAACTTTTTTTTTCAGAAAGGGCTATCAAACCGATTTTTAATTTCTGATGGTCAAACCGACACCCCCAGTGAAAAGCTTTTATTGACAGTCGAAAAACTTCAATTGGTTTGTTTTTTATGATTCATATTACGTATCATTTGCAACTATCTCCCCTCCCCTCTTTTCAAGTGTCCCCACACACAGTACTCTAGTCTCCTAACGGGTGTTAAATAAAAAATGAGAATTTTTTCAATCACATATAAAAAAAATCTTTTTTTCGTCGATTTCAGTATTTTTTATTAATAACATAATGTATTTTCTTCAAAAAAATTTCAGTGAATGTTTGAGTAAGGCCCGTGGTCTGCTGTTCGACGCAACTTTGTCGCGATGCTCTCACAAGAACGTTGTACGGCACTTACGTCCATTTTCCGGATACAATTCCTGATTCTTGTAGTCAGTTGCTTCGTGATTTCGAGATTTTTTAGCCCTCCAATTGTTTTTATACACTAGGGCACTGAGTGAGCCAAAGAAATCCTCTATTGGGCGGCACTGGGCCAAGTTTGTTGGGTTACGATCTTTCGGCATGAACGGTATCTTTTTCTCATTAAAAAAACGTTAGCGTCTTCTTGGCGAAATGGGAAGACGCCTTGTCCAGCCAGAAGACGTACTTCCCATCCGCGTGATGCTCGTTCAGGAACGGCAGCAGGATTTTATCGAGGCACTCTTCTCTATAGATTGTTGGTTAATTGCCAGACCGCTCGGCTTAAACCAAGGCTTTGAAATGCCCCGGTCGGAAATGGCGATGTACAACATAACCTTTTTTCAAACTTGTGCTTGAACTTGTATTTCACTTCAGGCGGTGTGGATGACTTGTCGCTGGAGTAGTAATTATCATTTCCTGGAATATGCGTTTTGGACAGCGGAAAATAGCTTTCGTCGTCTAGAACGAAAGACGTTCCGCGGTATTTTTTGGTCATCCACCGACACTGTGATTTAACCGTTTCAATCTGCTCCTCCGTGTACTCCGGCGACCTCGTCTTCTTCCTACATACGATTCCTTCCATCTTGAGGGTCCGATGGATCAATACGTAGGTTGCGTCCTTGTTGTCAAACAGCTTCTTTAACGATGTCTTCCTCTGCTTCGTCATTATCGTCACCGAACGACCACTTCCGACCTTCCGCTCTACGTTTAGGGAACCCAGGATACGATATACCATACTGACAGGTACATTTTCTTCCTTAAAATGTGCCATCGTGAACTTTTTTCCCTGCTGGAAATGCGTTTCGTAGAACCGTACAATGCGTTCGCGGAGCACGTGCTGTTTCGACGCCATCTTTGCTTTGACTAAATTCAAACTAGCAAAACCAAAAACGCCTTCTGTTTCTAGGGAGCCCAAAGAGCTATTTTCTTGGAGAAAGAAAATGTTACGCTCTTTATTTGAGTTACTGAAAGGTATTGAAAAAATTCTCTTTTTTTATTTAACACCCGTTAGTACTTCGAAATTGTTGTAATAAGTTTTCATCCGTTTTTCTCATAGTGTCGGTTTTACCCGCACTCCCATTTATTTCATCTAAAAACACCGATTTTTGTACTATATCAAAAGTCGAGTTCTGCCTAATAAATGACTAACACATTATGTAGAACGGTTCATGCAGAGTTTAATTAACGTAAGTCACAGAAACATGGGAGGTCTTGAAAATCGTGACCGGAAAAAATCAAATGAAATAAGAGCAACAGAAACAACCGTTTAGAAAAAGCTCTAGGTCACGCAATCCTACTAGAAATATTCTGACATGTAAAATCGCGGTCATATAATAAAGCAGACGCGGAAAAAAAATCATGAGTATAATCCCTGCACGGTAGAAAGCGCAATTTTTATTATTAATTTAATTTAAGCGAATACAAATACAATGCTGGTTCGTTCATGTAGCAGATTTTTAATATGGAAAAATCGTTTAGCTCGAAAATATGAAGTAAAATTTTTAATATTGTTATTAATAAATTGTGAGACTTATTTTTCGTAATGAAATTTATTGTGAGGTCTATGTGATGGGGCGAAGTCCCCATTTAAAGAAGATCAGGAATCGAGGCGGCCCAAGCCGCCAGGATGACGACATACAAACTACATATATGTTTGCTTCGTTATGGACGACGAAACGTCATTAAGTCGAACTTCAAGCAGCTTGAGGAACACGAGATTGACAAGGCGACGAGAAGGCGAAATGTGGTAAACATCTTCTAGACCTAGACTATTAACGATCCACAAAAACCCTGGTTTGCAGACCATTCACACAAGCAGCTAGAAAAGTGATATTTTCATCATCACCTGGACCATCAACCATTCTAGTTATTGGTCATGGAATGCATTGAAAAACGTATGCTGCCTTTCCTCAAAAAACACGATAAACTGTTCAGTTATGGTCGGATTCAGAATCCATTATGAAAAGATAGTAGGGGAGAGGGGGATATTCGGATACTTTTTTTTCCTTGATTTTTAATATTTTTTGTAAACTTAAAAAAATCCTGAAATCATCCTGGTTGTCATTTGGACATTATTGTATCATATGAGAGTGTTAGAGGTGTGCGTTGGTGCGATTACGAATGGTTTATTCGAATTTTTGAAAATTGCCTTTCTGTCCTGATGTGCCCAATGTGTGTGGCAGTTTCGGACAACGAAAAAAAAATTAAATTTTATGTTTATCAACAATTACTTCCGTGTCCTCTTAATTCCAGCCTGTTCTGCATTTTCCTGTTTATCAGTATTTGTCTGAAAGAAAACTGCTTGCTATGAGAGTCAGTAAAAATTCGTGATTTTGCTTCCTTCCGTTTTTGAGTGGTGGTTTTCCGCGGTGAAGTTCTTGGGAAAGGTTCAACATTTTCCGGGGACAAAGTTGCCATGGTAAAATCTATCTGTGCTGTAGACGTAATGTTTTGCATCATTGTTGTATTACCCGATGAGTCAGTTGCTACCTACGCTCCAGTAGGTGAAATCAATTGAGCATTCAAAATCCTTGTCCGAAAAAACATTCCTTGAGAATGGATAGCAACCTGTCATTTAGTTTCCAGCTAGGATATTTTTTTTTTTTTATCCAGTTCATTTATTTGTAAGGCTCAATCGCATAAGCTTTGCGGACCCGCTAATTCAAGGTTTGTTTATACAAAGTTTCAACTAATTTCTATGTTTAGTAGGATTCGACCGAATACTCGCGGTTTACTCGAGGTTAAAAGGGCAACATTTTTGTGGATGTGGATTTGTGGAGCTAGGATATTACTCAGATAGAAAGAAGCATAATAAGCCGATGCAACTATACCTGAAAGGAAAAATTTTAGAAATTTTTTAGTGTTTAGAAATAGTTTTTCCAGGATGGTTGAGTAGCCAATCGTTTTGGGAAACTGAGAGCTTTTGCTTGAAGGGCCCATAACTGAAACATCCAGCGGTTGTAAGCGATTTATGACATAAGGTGGAAGAGATACACGAATTGTGCAATTTTCTCGGCAATATTTAATTGTTTCCAAAGTGCAATGACTTTTTGATTGATTTTTGATTTTTTGAAATTGATTCGTTTACGTTGCTTTTTGCTACCTTTTTCAAATGTTCCAGAACATTGAGAAACAATTTTCCCGTTATGCAACCGTTAGTTGGGAAATTAGCAAAGGCAATGGACCCAGTTGTTCCATCTGTGAGCTAGAATCATGAAAACGTTCTATTTGAAACTAGTTCGATAGCTCTTTCCATCTCATCTTCATTGATCTATCGGTTTTTTTTGTAGTTTCGAACCATCATTAGGTCTGAGAATCAGACTGTATTGGTGTTTGTTAGTAAACAACAATCAGACACAAATTTTATGAGGTATTAAACAGTGTCCGAATGTGCCCCGTGAACGATGTCCGAATGTGCCCCACCACCATCCGAAGACAAATAATAATTTTTTCTAATAAATAAACCCTTTATTTCCCCGTTGTATGCACGTTTTTTTCATTTCATATTAGTTACTAACTGACGTGGTGTACTTAAATTTCTCAATCTTTCACAAAGGAATTAGGGAAATAGTTACAACTTCCAGCTCAAAAGTTTCGAAACGTGTATGAAAAAGGGCACTGTGTTGTTTTCGTAAGTAATAAACGATCAGGAGATGTCAAACCATATGACAGCTGTTGGTGGAAGGGCTGTTAACTTACTTATATTTTTAATTTGGTTGAAAATTGTACCACTTAATTTTTACAAGCGTTATCCGAAACTGCCCCCTTTCCCCTATGCCAATAATAACGTGATAATGTTGCTGTAATTATATTGCTTTGCTCTACCAACATCCCTAAGCTCCGTTTCATGGATATATGGGCCAATGATAAGCGAAGTCAGCTTGAAAAAAAACACAAAAAACGGTGGAAAATGAAAGACAATTCAAGCAAGCGTTCTATGGCGAAAAAGTCGACAAGTTCGCTGTACAAAACCTAATGGCAATGTTAAAGCACTCCGTATTTCAGAAAATCTGCAGCTTGTTAAAATATAAATGAAAATAGAAACTGTTCTCTAGGAAGTGGTGGGTAACGGCTTACAATGCTCTGTTTACTGAACAAAAATAAGTCGAGCTACAATATTCTTCGAAAAGCGGGGATTCTACCGGTATATGGACGCATGAGATAGGCATATTGCTTTGGGTGAAAACTTCCCCTATCTTATATTTATATTTAAGTGCCTATTTCATCAAATTTATTTTAAAAATCTTATCCAACATGAAATATGACACCTTACATGACATCTTACATGAACTTACACACCCTCCTATTCGCTCAAATTTTGATCGGTCCACCCTTCATCTCCAAAATATTTCTTCAACCAATTGATCCTCCAGTACATAATTCTATGTCTATGTTTCTCACCTGCGAATTGTCCTCCTTAATTACCTTGCTTCCCTTGTCGCCAGTACTGCTTACCGGCGAGCTGATCAACGAGGGACACGATATAACTCGTTCGCAGTAGCAACCTTCCAAAAAGATTAATCCTGCGGGCTTAGTCGTTTGTGGTGATTCGAAGTAGAACAGCAGATTCTGTCGGATCAAATAGAATGGGAAACACATTAGCGCTGGATGATGAATTCTGCGCAGACATCACATTCAACGGTCACTTCCATTGGCCATTGAGTGGAGTCTTTCTTGCGAGAACTGTAACTCACCTGGTACAAGGAGAACCATTTCAACTGCCACTTATTGGTATCCCCAGAGCGTTTGTGAAGATAACCATGCTGAAAGTGCAAAACGAAGACCATTGTTAGAAGTAAGAAGTAATAAAGTATGTTTGATTGCTAGATGTTAGAATTGAAGAACGAACTTTTTTTTTGTTCAGATATTATGTGCATATTTTATACACTTTAAAAGATTAAGACAGCTGAAGGTATTCAATCGTATATCTCAAGAAAAATAAAATCTAATTTATTGTGATAGATGCATAGACATATTTCCTATCAATTGATGCAAATATCTTTGCGGCTACAAGAAATGCTCGAGTTATAAGCATTCGGAATCTTTCATTTTTACTGCATTCATCAGATTTTGATTTTACCCCCCATATACTCCCTTTTTTTGTCATAGCTAAATGCTCAAGCTTTCTGATTGTAATCCAGCGAATGTCGCATAAAACTGTAATTATATTTATGAAACAATTATACCAGCACGAGGAAATTATAGATAAATGTAATCAAAACAAATATTATCAAATCTTGTATTAAATATATTAAATATTAAATAAAATTATTATAATAGAGAAACCAAAATTATAATATTGTCTTTCTTTTTTTTTTTATCAAACCTCGAACAGATGTAAAATGAACATTGACTAGATATACATCCCCGTAAAGCGGATTTACAAAAATAGATAGCTCATGGAGAACGTTGGGAAAACGAATTTTTGTTGTTTTTTTGTCTACATTGCCGTTCTAAGCATAGTTACTTTTTAACAATTTTCACTTTTCCTCATAAAACGATATTTTCATGCCTAATGTTCTGGAAAAACACAAAAAAGTTATAGTTTGTTCCCAGCTTTCAAAAAAACAACATCAAGCTCAATTGTCCCATGTTGATATTATATTCATAACTGTACCACCATTTATTTTTTGTAAATCCATATCAAATAAATCGGTTAAAGTAGAAGAATTTTATGTCATGCTTATAGCAGAGCTAATGAACCCATTTCTTGTTCGGAAGAACGAGCTGATTCTCAAACAAATAAAAAAAAAGTTTAACAGAACACGTGTAAACCTTGTTAGCGAATGCCTAACAACAATGAGATTTATATTCTGCAAAGTATTGCAGATCAGTCTCTTCTTCATAAAACAATGTTTTATGCATAATCTTACGGAAAAAAGATTATTTTGGAAATTCAAATAAGAGGATCTGTTCACATCTCATTAAACAAGAGTTTTCTGCTTATAGAAAACCCAGTGTATTACTAAACCGAAATGCCTAAAGCTTCTGATAGACAAATATGCTAGAAAACTTTGAATGTGTTTTTCTCAGTTGCTGATTTTAGAACATGGGACAACTATGCGCAGAACGGCAGTATAAGCGTAACCATGCCAATTTCCAATGAAATAATCTGTACAGTTGAAGGATACCGTTCTGAATCATATTTCGGACAGCTTCACATTTCGGACGCTCTTTAAAAATAACTTGAAATGCTTAATGCCCTGATGATATAACTATAAAATTAATATCAAAATTGATTCTTTAGAGTAACCTTTTTCTTATATCATCAGAGCATTAAGCATATCAAGTTATTCATAAAGAGTGTCCGGAATATGAAGCTGTCCTAAATATGATTCAGAACGGTATTATCGACAAATAGAGGGACTAGGAGATTTTGCATTTGGAAAACGCTTGCGTCTATTTATGTGGACAATCAATCGTTTCAATGAACATTTGTTTGCATAGCTAGACGTAATCACCAGGTTGCTCTGTCGGTAGTGTTAGCATTTACATTTCCGATAATAGGCAAAACGTCTCCGTCGGTAGTTTCAATTATTATCGGATAAAGTGAAATAGGTTTAGAAGAAATTTAGTGAAATGTCTGGAAAAGGTTCTCCGGATTTGTTGGGAGTCTATGATAGTACTTTTTTCCTGAATACTCTGGGATATGATAAGAACAGCAGATTCGTGTTTTTTCAATTAATTGAATTTGTAAAAGCAATTTGTTATGTTAGTAATTTTAGCAACATGATTTACCGATATCACGATCAATCGCATAAAGATTGTGGAGTGAATTACACCAACGATATGTGTAAATACTGAGTATGTGGAATAATTCGATATCGAATTCGAGGAGTTATAATGCTAAGAACCAAAATTAATTTGATTTTACTACTGATTTGATTGTTAAATTACCTACTTGGAGATTCAAATACAGAAATTTTGGTAATTATCACATTAAAAAACACAATTGCTTCTTTCGTTCGTCGCAGACACTGCACTGCAAAAATAGTAATTATATAAGCAACATTTCAATGATTTCTTATATTCATCTACGAGGGACACTATTTATATTTCGGGAATAGGAACAGAAACAAATAGTTAAGCTGCGAATATATTTTTATTGTTTTTCAAAGTACTCGCCACGATGATCGATCGACTTTTGCATGCGCTTAAACCAATTTTCAAAGCATTTATCCCAATCGACACGAGCCTTTTTTTTGAGCGATTGTCAAATTATGTGGGATCCAACGTGAACATAATTTTCGCACAACTAAGTGTTCATGTAAAATCGCATATATGCTGGTGGAACTAATGCTTAGGGATGCCTCATTCTCACAATAGGTTACATGACGATTTTGCTTAATCATTTCGTGCACAGCATCGAAGTTTTCTGGCACTACATTCGATTTTGGACGACCTTCACGAAACTCGTCGGACAGCGAACTACGACCACGATTGAATTCACTATACCAGCGATACACAGTAGTTTTTGATGGAGCTTCATCGCCAAAAGTAAAATTAAGTTGATTGACGCACTCTTGTTGTGATAATCCACGTCGAAAGACGTAAAAAATCATCGGACGAAAATGTTCACGATTCAGATCCATTTTTTTTGCCGAGACCAAACTTTCAACTAAATATAAAATAAACAAATAGCGTCCGTATGACAAAATGTTCTGAGTACGTATATCGTCAAAAATGTCAAACTTTACGATGGAACCGTCAGATGGACTCACATGACATCAGTGTTGCCAATTCCCGAAATATAAATAGTGACCCTCGTATTAGGAAACACTAAGTAATAAGACACTATCATTCATGACATGTTTGGACTCTACAAAGAATGTGATTCAAATGTAGATTTAGCTTATAGCATATAATACTGATATTTGTTGATTCTCGAACGATGTATGAAATCTGTTTAGTTCCATAAATCTGTTATGCGGACAAACAGTGATTTTTAAAAAACGTTTTTTCAAAATTGCTCAGATGTTTTCGAACAAAGAATGTTTGTTTGCATGTTGAGCAAACGTATTACATTGCGTAGAATGCATAACGGTGAAAAAGTCGATTTTGTTAATTTTGTCGTTTACGTCTCCAATACAAACATGGAGTGTGTAGGGTATCTGAATTTATTTTGCAGTAACCTGCAAGTAACTGTAAGTACTAAAATTTGCTCCGAATATAGATCATGGAAAGACTCAGGCACAGCATGCACGTCGACCGCAATCCGAATGGCTTCGGCAGGAAGATGGTGTGACCTATTATGAACCGTTAACACATTGCGGATCGCTCACGAGATTTCCCGTGTTTCGCGATTCGTCTGTTGGATAACGTAAAAACCCGTGTTTTCTACACTTGAAGGTTAAATCCTTGGTTTGCCAAGAATCTAACAAGGCCTACCGATAGCTCGCCTTTGTCTCATCCACATCGATCTCAGTCGTGGAAACAGAACAAATGAAACGTTCAAGTTTGCCCCAAAAGTTTGGTCATTAATGTGTGAAACGCTCCCGTGGCTGAGTGGTGATAGTCACACTTATCATGTTCGGGGTTCTCGTTCTGGTTGGAGGATTTTTCGTCAAAAGAAATTCCTTCCGACTTGCACTGTGTTCATTTAAGGCGTGTTATTTGGCAAAAGACGTCTCAACTAAATACTAGTATCAGTATTGCCACACGTACAGATTTATCTGGAATGGTACAGATTTTCTCGTTATTTTTGGTACAGATACGGTATAGAGTACAGATTTTTGTGAAATGTACAGAATGGTACTGATTTATTCCATTTGTGAAATTTCTTACATTTGAACAAAGAAACATTGAGGTATATGACGACTTTTACGCCGCTGCTGATTTAAATGCAATTATTGATCAGTTTCATAAGGTCGAAATACCTTACAAGGATCGTGTGAAAGCATTCGTGTCGGATGGTGCGACGTATGTTTGCCCCAGATCAACATATTGAATCGTTTGTTCCGGGCTGAAAAACCTGAATTCACGAAGAAATACATGAAGAGCTGAAATATTTTTATTTGATCATTAATATCTGCGAGGAATTTTACGTTGTTTAAATGTCCAATGCTATTGAATATGAAGATCGTTTGAAAAACGACAAGAATTTTAGATTGGAATAGCAGCAGAATAGACATCGAAAGACAGATCATTTCAAAGGATATTTGTCGCATTTTTTTCGTGGAGCTGATCAAACAAATTTGAAAAAGATTCGATTTGAATGATTCGACGCTCATGTCTAGGACAATGATAAATCGCAGAAACTTTTCCAATTTGACTAGCATTAACGTTGTGTTAGCAGCGTTTCCAGGATTCTAACTACAATGTGAATGTACAAGATGTGGAGAATTGATTCTGTAGCCCAAAAATAAAATTACTCCGTAAGGAAATCACAATTTCAGAATTTTTTTCAGAAAACGAGCATGTGCAGGGTTGGTGCCTTTTGTGCGCTTCGATGCCTTGTTTGTAATGTTCTCACTATGACTCACCCCTTGGCAACTGTCGAGCGATTTTTTTCTGAATATAATCAGAACAAAAATAAGCTCTGAAAACGACTCAGCAACGATACGATTGACGCTATTTTGAGATCAAAGGATTTAGTCAAATATCGTGGTGGCAGCTCGCAGCTTTGAAAAATAATAGTATGCAATATAGATTCAAAAGAACTATGTATAAGCATCATCAAACACACGAATGACTTGCAAATGTAAATGTAGTATTTGTAGTAAATAAATGAGTATTTTTAAAGCTAATAATTTTTTTTTCTATACAACGAATATTTTCGATGGTACAGATTTTTGGAAAAAAAACAGGAAGTGGGTTATATCTATGGTATAACCGCAAGGGTGACGTAGGACTATCGTTGATTTAGAGATCATTTGTTTGAAGTTGAATCTAAATCCATCCTGAATGAATGAATAAATAAATATTTGGGTGACTTCAAAAACGAGAGTGTTACGTTGGAGACTCAAGGTTTTATGCATCCAATATTGGATACAAAAAACCTTGTTCTGAAGAATAATCTTCAGAAGCTTTCCTGCTAACTGCACTTGATTGACAAATCACAAAACCAAATGTATGTGGTCGCAGTATTATATGGATAGAAAACATTAAAATAAACTCGCTTGAATGTAATTTTCAATTCCAAGGGGAACTGGCAGATTATTTTTCAGCAACGATCATTTTTTTCCAGGTTTCCTCTCGATAACCAGCAAACGAAAAGAGTTGCGCGCGTGTATGTGTGTGTGTGGCGGCTGCTTCTATGTCTTCCCGAGGAACCGTATTTCGATGCTGATACTCTCTTGGTCACGAGAGTATCAGCATCGGCTTTTCTGCGCTCCCTCACAGTTAAAACAAACTGATTGCATTTCAGGTCAGGTCAGGCCAGGTAATGAATCCCTCGATCCCTCGCCGTTCAGCTCGTTCAGTAACGATGTTGTCTTGTCGATGTCCTCAGGCGTCGTGCACAAATTACGTAACGCTAAAAATCCGAATTTTGAACCACCTCTCCCCCCCCCCTTTCGTAACGCAATTTCCTATCTCTAATAAACAGAAAGTAACGCAACATCTACCCCCTCCCCCCTTATCACGTTACGTAATTTGTGCACGACGCCTCACGAAAAATGAATCGGTTTCACCACCAGAATATCATTTCAGTATGCTTTTCGTGCGTGATTGAATCG
The DNA here is from genome assembly GCF_029784135.1 of Toxorhynchites rutilus septentrionalis. Taxonomy (NCBI): domain Eukaryota; kingdom Metazoa; phylum Arthropoda; class Insecta; order Diptera; family Culicidae; genus Toxorhynchites; species Toxorhynchites rutilus. The sequence continues at coordinate 253,875,019 of NC_073746.1, read as the reverse complement.
AGAGATGGTGTGGTTTACGATGGCAATTTGGAAGGCAAACTAGAGGAGAATGAACTCTCTGAGTATGAAAATTTCGGTGACTGAGCAATAATCAATTGAAAATTATATAATTTTCGCGATACGAAACATTTTCCGTTTTTCATGTTATGCATCCAATATTGGATACGAAAATATCCTACTGATAGGAAAGAATAATCTTCACAAGCTTTCCAGCTAATTACACTTGATTGAAAAATTACGAAATCAAATGTATTTGGTCGCTGTGTTCGCCATATAATTAGAAAACATTAAAATAAACTCTTTCGCATGGATGTATTCTTCAATTCCCAGGGAACTGGCAGATTATTTTTCAGCAACGATTAGATCTTTCCGGAATTTTCTCGATGCTGTATGGCATCCAAACGAAAATTCTCGTTTCAGTTTGGCCTGTAAAAAACTTTTCTAAACTCTAATCCATCAAATTTGGAGCCCTGAAAAGGGCCGATGATTATATGCTAAGCTAATATAGCACCCTCTCCTTGGATTCGATGGGCCAGCTGAATGTCCTTGGGCATGATGTGACGCGTTTTGCGTGGATAGCACACAAATTTGTATCTTCGAATAAGCCTCCTGCAGCGTCATAACCGCGGAACTTTGGAAGCGCAAGTCGGTTTTGAAGTCCTGAGCAATTCCACGATCCAAAAGCTGCAAAGGTAGCTTGCGGATCAGCAATTCGGTCGACTTCCGATAGCGATGAATTTCACGCAAAGTTCCCGGTCGATAGCGATGTGGCTTCTTCACCTATCCTGCGGCTGGTGCGCTTATCCGAGCTGCTTTCGTGTGCCTTACCACTGAAAGACTAACTATCTATCTGCTTGGTCCCAAACAAACGAGTCGTCACGGTGCGAGAGTAGAGTAAGAAATGAACGAAAGCAAAGGAAGCGTCATTTTATAAACCATAAAAGTATAGAATCTAAACCCCACCCTTATTATATTCGTTGCTTACCCTGAGAGAGAAACGAATAACATCGAAGTAAGTATACAGTAATGTATTTGAATCCGGACACTTTGCGTTACTTTGATTACCATACCGCAGCCACAACATTTTCTGCATGTTGAATTAATGCGATTGATAAGTAACTATCAAGAAACTATCAGTAACTATATTAGCAACTATTAATCGCATAAATTCAACATGAAAAAAATGTTATGGCTGTGGTATGATATTGAATGTAATGCAAAGTGTCCGGATTCAAAAGCATTACTGTAAAAAAGAGTTAACTCGACTGAAATTTTTTCGGTTCGGCCTGCAAAAACGAAATTAAGAGCCCCCGCCGACTGCAGACTGACTTGTCGACCGATAGTTCGGTCGGCTTCTTAATCAGTACGGAGAAAAAAAGTCTGTAGTGTACAGCATAATGCATAGACGTAAGTATGAGCTTCCCCTTCTCACATTCCAATAAGATTAATGGGTTTCCAAGTGGGCGCGCTACATACGGATACGAATGATTTCAATAACCTGTTTTCGAAGCTATCATTAAGCTATTGAAACAATTTTTCGACTCAATAAATAGCAATCATATAACTCTTGGACATTTTATCTTTTGTATGAAATGATTATCATACTGTTCCGTTGATCCGAAGCAGAATGAATCACGCTTAAAGAAGGAATGGATTTTTTCTTGGAATTTAGTCAGCAGAAATAATGCCCTTTCCCAACAATTAAAAACGACAAACGGTAAACAGTTTCATCAAAGTGATTTCTTCGATATGGGGATATATTCACTACATCATGTCATATATTTCATATTTTTCATTATGAAATCCATATCCATGGCACCTATCGGTATCGAATTATCATCGACACCACGATTTTCGCTAAATGCTCCTTTCAGTTCGGCCTGTAAAAAACTTTTCTGAACTCTAATCCATCAAATTTGGAGCTCTGAAAAGGGCCGATGATTATATGCTAAGCTAATATAGCACCCTCTCCTTGGATTCGATGGGCCAGCTGAATGTCCTTAGACATGATGTGACGTGTTTTGCGTGGATAGCACACAAATTTGTATCTTCGAATAAGCCTCCTGCAGCGTCATAACCGCGGAACTTTGGAAGCGCAAGTCGGTTTTGAAGTCCTAAGCAATTCCACGAACCAAATGCTGCAAAGGTAGCTTGCGGATCAGCAATTCGGTCGACTTCTGATAGCGACGAATTTCATGCGAAGTTCCCGGTCGATAGCGATGTGGCTTCTTCACGCTTCCTGCGGCTGATGCGCTTATCCGAGCTGCTTTCGTGGTGCCTTACCACCGAAAGACTAACGAGCTGTCTGCTTAGTCCCGATGAAACGAGTCCTCACGGTGCGAGAGTAGAGTAAGAAATGAACGAAAGCAGGAAGGAAGGAAGGAAGGTATTGAATTAGAGAGACTTTAAACTCTGAGAGTTCATTCGTCTCTTGCCCTTGAGGGCGGGAAATTTAACTAAAGGAAAACTAAGAAAAACTATTGCAAAATTCGTTATTATCGCTCGACTCAGTCTTAGTAACCGCTATGGACGTATGTCGTATCGCCGCACCCTACACGGCTCTGGGGCCAAAAACACAACCAAACAATTGGAGCAGGGAAAAAGCCCATTTTAGTGTGCTTGAAGAGCTTGCTTCTAAAATGGACGTAAAAACCTGCTCATCTTTTGCTGAAATTAGAAGAGAAAACAAACGTAGTTTTATCAGTATAGGTAGATTTAGTAATTTGACATTAGATCTGATCGAATAAACCTGTATCCTTTAGGAACTAGATGGTCCTTTTTTGCTCGACGGCGTCGTCCGATAGTGCTGTCCTTATGGTGTCTGCAACCTGAAACTTTATTCTTGAAGCATTAAATTTAGGGCATGTGATTAATATGTGTTCCACCGTGAGTCTTCGCCATCAATCCCACTGAGTGAAATGGAGGACAATTCCCGGCCTTTAGAGAAAATATAATATTAGACTAGGAACCGCCGCTCACCCTACCATCTCAAAAATAAGGGAGAGTCGGTTTCCGGTCCTACGATTATGAAAGTTATTTAAAGAAATAATCCGATTAAATATAATATGAATAAGTGAAAGCCTGAAGACCGCCCTCCGTCCCATCCCTCTTGAATAAGGCGGAAGGTGACTCCAGGTCTTTCGATTAATGAATTATTTTATGAAAAGTATGGTAAATAGTATCAAGAGATCGAGGGCTGGAGCCACCGTCCATCCTACCTCCCTCAAGAATAAGGTGGACGGCAACTCCGGGCCGTTCGGTTTAACTAAAATAATGTTGATTGATATAAAAATGCTGCAGATTAAAGGTTAAATTATGTAATAGAAGTAATAATTTATTTGTTTTTATTATTACCCTTTGGAGGGCTGGAAACTTTCCTGGTGTGTGTGTTATTTGTGTTAGTGTTATTTTTATTTGGAGTGGAGTGGTATAGAGTGTTAGCATGTGATTGTTGATTGTTGTTATGTGGGTGTTTATTGTTGGTGTGTGTGTGTGTGTTGTTTCTTCCATTTATTTGATTTGTTTGTTCGTTCCTTGTCCGTTTTCGTTGGACTTCTTTGGTTTGCTTGTTTTCCTCATCAGAAGACTTATGTTCTTCAGAAGATATTCCTTTGTTCGAGATTTTCCTTTTATTTTTATTCCTAATTTCAATGTATTCCATTGGATTATCTGATTCCTCTTCGGTTTACATGTCCTGTCTATCCTCTTCAGATTCTATATTCTTTGGTTCCTCTATTTCTTCTTCTTCTGATTCTTCGGAATCTTCTTCAGATTCATCTACCGAGCTTTCCGTTTCATTGCCTGAAGTAATGGATTGGCTATTATCCTGATTGGGTCTAGCGGAATTACATTGGCATTTGCATTGAGTGCAGCCATCTACTGTTGTTTGAATGGTATTAAGTCTGTCCTGCAGCACACTGGAATAGGTTATTCCATTGTTCTGGAGGTCATACTTTTTCCTAGCTTCGTTGTGAGATATTCCCTCATCTACTCTTATTCTGGTTATGTTGTTTTCTCTTACCCATATTGGGCACGTCCTGTTGGATGAGGTATGATCACCCTTACAGTTGACGCAAAATTCAGGGGATTTACAAATTTTGTTTCCGGAAATATTTATTTTGTGTTCTTTTCCACAGTTTTTGCAGAGTGGAGTATTTCGTCTGCACCGTTTTGTTGTGTGCCCAAAGCGGTAACACTTAAAACATTGCATGGGGTTTGGATAATAATTCCTAGTCCCTGCTCGAAGAAATCCAAAATTTATATACTCAGGAACAACAGTTCCACGAATGGTCAGAATTAATGTTGGTGTGGCTATAATCAAATCATTTTCTTTCCTGGTGATACGCTTTACCTCGATCACTTTTTGATCGGCTAGTTCTTTTAACAATTCGTCTTCCTTTAAATCTAGAACTTCACGACAGGTGACAACGCATTTGCGTTGATTTAGAGTCGGATGGTAAATAATTTCTATCAATTAGCTTGTTAATTGAAAGTAAATTTTCGATAACATCCTTTTCTCTTACTGAGAGTACATATTGAATTCGGTTTTTATCGTCTCGTTGTGGTCTTGCACTTTCTAAGGATCCTGCCTTGGCAACTGTCTTGCTTACAAGAAAGGGGTTCGAGGGGAGGGTATCTTCCCCTGTGGCCCGTAATAGAAGAATTTCAAGATCACCACTCAGTGGGTCAGCCCAAAATGGACTGGTCCGTTGGGTTGGTCTTCCACGGTAACGGTTTGTAGCCCGGCCTCCTGGAGGTCCGGAACTACTGGAAGCCATTTTTGTTGCCTAGCTACACCCAGGTGTAGCCGGCGAAAAAGTCGTAAAATATTCACTAACCAAAGTAGACCATACGACGTGCGACGGGGGACGAAAACGGCGGGGGACAATGCCAACGCAGTCACAAGAACAAACACCGAAATCACTTGGCGGAAAAACACTATTTTTTAAAAACACTTGGAAAAAATCACTTTTTAAATGTCAGTTAAATTAAAATTAATTTGGGATATGTAGTAAAAAAATTTTTAACCTATACCCTTTGGGCGTCCTATCTCTCACTAACTCCTGGTATTAAGAAAGGTTTGGTCACTCACCGATCGTGTTGAAGAACCACTCCTAATACACCACCAAATGGTAGTGGGGTAGCGGGGAAGGGACCGGATACCGCCGACGGCAGGGCAATCGCCGCAGCGGTTCGAAGCGACGAAGCGAAGAAAACCTCTTTTCACACCTCCTGAGCTGCTGATGATTGATGAGTAGAAATTGCGCCAAAATCGCGCGTCACTGGCAGGAAAAACGTAGCTGATGAGACGGGCACAGACAGCGGGACACGCAGGGGGCAGTGAAAACTGCCGGTCAAAGTGGCCAATCCGACCGAACCAACTTCCTGAATGGCCGTTGGGGGCTTCTCGGCTGCTTCCTCCTTTCCTGGTATCCGGACAACTGTTGCTGAAAAAAACGCTATATTTAGGACCGAAATCAGCTTTGAAAAAAGCTATACATTCGGTTGTAGGAGAAAACTTCTATAGTTATTATTCTCTTTTAGAATGGCGCTAAAACATAACCGTTGCGGTCGAGTGTCAGTAGCACCATTGTGAACAACGAAAGCAAGGGAAGTGTCATTTTATAAAACATAAAAGAATCGAATGTAAACCCCACCCTCTTTATTGTATAAGCTTACTGTATACTCACGAATATAATAAGGGTGGGATTTAGATTCTATACTTTTATGGTTTATAAATGACGCTTCCTTTGCTTTCGTTCATTTCTTACTCTACTCTCGCACCGTGAGGACTCGAGCTCGTTAGTCTTTCGCAGACAACTCGTTAGTCATTCGGTGGTAAGGCACACGAAGTCAGCTCGGATAAGCGCACCAGTAGCAGGATAGGTGGAGAAGCCACATCGCTATCGACCGGGAACTTCGCATGAAATTCGTCGCTATCAGATATCGACCGAATTGCTGATCCGCAAGCTACCTTTGCAGCATTTGGTTCGTGGAATTGCTCAGGACTTCAAAATGACGCTGCAGGAGGCTTATTCGAAGATACCAATTTGTGTGCTATCCATGCAAAACGCGTCACATCATGCCCAAGGACATCCAGCTGGCCCATCGTATCCGAGGAGAGCGTGCTATATTAGCTTAGCATATAATCCCTTTTCAGGGCTCCAAATTTGATGAATTAGAGTACAGAAAAGTTTTTTATAGGCCGAACTGAAAGGAGCATTTAGCGAAAATCGTGGTTTCGATAATAATTCGTTACCGATAGGTGCCATGGATATGGATTTCCTTATGAAGAATATGAAATACATGACATGATGTAGTGAATATATCCGAAGAAATCACTTTGGTGAAACTGCATTATAAAATTATTTGTGTACGAATGCCGCAATCGATAGTCGACTCTAATTTGCGCTGGGTAATTTCCTCGGAGGACTCGATTCCTCCTTTGAGCATTAATAATCTCTTTCTGGCAAAACGATGTGGTATGAATCACATTATTTGAATGATAGAATGAAGAAGTTTTCTGCCAATTTCCTTCAACCTCCAAACGTATCTTTCTCCCGTTTGTCGTTTTCGCGTTCGCTAATCCTCTCTCACAACACCCATTTCTAGTTTGAGAAATTGTTGAGTAAACATTGTTTGCCAGTGCGCGTAGAGCGGGAATTCCTAAAGATTCATTGCACCTCTAATAAATTGCCGAAAGACGTGGTCTTACGTTGATCGCACTTGATTGAAAAAATCCAAAACGAAATGTATTTGGTCGAAGCATTATATGAGTAGAAAGCAAATAATCGCTCGAAAATGACTTGATTTTCGCGATGTGAAACATTTTCCGTTTTTCATGTTATGCATCCAATATTGGATACGAAAATTTCCACTGATGGGGAAAAAAATATTCAGAAGCTTTCCTGTTAATTGCGATTGATTGAAAAATAACAAAACCAAATGTATTTGGTTGCAGTGTTATATGGATAGAAAACATTAAAATAAACTATTTCGCATGAATGTATTTTTCAATTCCCTGGGGAACTGGCAGATTATTTTTCAGCAACGATGATAGCAACGAGAATTCCGCGCGTGTATGTGTGTGTGTGTGTGTGTGGCGGCTGCTCCGATGTTTCAAGCGGAACCGTGGCATCACTCTCCTCCTGATGGATTCCCTTTTGGCCTTAGGTGCACAAACAGGCTCTTGGTGACACCGTTCATCAGCGCATTCATGATAAACGAAATTAGCTTAACAACAACAGCGACAACATGCTCCAATCGCTGTTCAATCATAACTGAGTGGGTTTACGAGCGGCGCTCGCTTATATACCGATTTTTGATTTCAATAGCCTGTTTTGAAAGCAATTTTAAGACTATTGAAACAAGTTTTTGGATGAAAAAGTATCTAAATCTAAAAGTATATAGTATCTAAAGTAAAAGTATATATATTTATCTTTCAAATGAAGTGTTTATCATACCATTTCGTTCAGTTGTTTAAGAGTTATTAACGCTCAAAATCTCGGTCTCCAGCGTAACGCTTTCGTTCTCGAAACTTTGGTTTTACACCCCGGTATAGAAATGAAAGACGTAGTCCTACGTCAAAAGTACAGATGAGAAAGATTTTTGACCCCTCTGATACCGATTTCAATCTGGAAACACTGACTAGTACTAGTACTAGTAATTTACGCAAATTCTTCAGGCAAGGCTCCTCAGCAACTTTGGTGTCCATTAAGACAAAGAAGAATCAGAAGATTATAAATTATTCAAGCCCGATGAAACAATCAATATTTAACGATGCAAACCACAACCGATCAATTTGGAATTCTGCAAGAGAGATTGTTTTTCATGACAACACTACATCACATACAACAATTTGCGAATAATAGAAAGCACACAACTGGGAAGTTCTACTTTCTACGGCGTGGCTTTTTTCGATTCACAATTGTTTGCGGATTTGTACGAAACTGCGCGTTTCATCGCACACGACAAAAATGGAAGATTTTTAATGCGATGATATCCACAAGTTACCGGAAGGGTGGGAAAATATGAACCTTTCATAGAATCATAATCAGAATAAAACCTCTTTTATAATACAAACTAGCTGACCCGGCAAACGTTGTTCTGCCATAAAAATTATTTGGTTAAAGATATACGTTCGCTGTCGGACGGACAGCTAAATTTATAACTGCTGGATCCCGTTCATAAAGGAAATTACTTTATCGATTTTTTCAGGGCGTATTTTATCGACTAACCAAACTAAAAATGTGCAAATAATTGTCATTTGCCATTGTGGACTGAATACGTGTAAAGTTGTAAAGAAGGCCATTAAAGACTTTATTTTTGTTTCAAAAAACGTGATGGCAATAGCAAAGGCTGTGTCGGTATTGCTCATGATAGTGTCTCGCAATTGAATGTATTCTTCCTCACGCCACTTCAATTGATTGAACTTTAGGAACGTTAGTACCATTGTAGAAGAAGATGTGTGTCAACGATGAACTTCAGATTATTGTTTCTTATTCGAATCACAATTCCTCGAGTCGCTGTGCAGTCGTCTTCCATGATTCCAGCAATGTATTCAACAACATGCACATTGGATCTACACACGTGTTCTCTAGCTGTTTTATCAGAATTGATGATTGGTTATGACCTTGGAATCCGAGCATGTATGATATGAAGAATTTCAAAAATTCATTGTGTTCATTCAAAAAGGCTTCCACTTCGCCGGCAATGCACCTGGTTTTAGCTTTTACCAGTGCATGTGTGGATGATAGTTCGATGAAGCAGGACGACAGGTCCATTATTTGGACATAGTTTATACCAGAATACTAAAATCACGATTAATTAATTAATAGGTGATGACTGTGAAAATTGAGGGTTATAAGTATTTTTATGCCAAATTTAGGAAGAAAAAATACAAAAAAATAATCAGAAAACCCTTTTTTCCTGCAATCGATATTAAACATATGGTAATCAGTGTCCTAGCGGTATCATATATAGTTTACGACATATTCTCATGCCTAAAAAGTTTTTTGCGCATAATTTCATAAAAATCGGTCGAGCCGTTTCGAAGGAGTTCGAAACGGAGAACATCGTGACACGAGTTTTTTTATATGTATAGAAAATACTGCGGTTCTATACATAGGGAACAGACACTCCATTTAGCTTAAAAAAAAGTTCTAGGTAGTGCCACTCCTTGCACAGAAAGCTGACGTTTGAATCACACATTTCAATTAGAAATATTGAGTCAAAAATCAAAAGGTCAAAAAAAATTTTTTCGAATTTTAATTATGAAAGTGTTAATTATAAAAGTGTTGAACTAATCAAAACAAAATATCAAAATCAAAGAAGGTAGAACACTCGGGGGATGCATAGAAACGTCGACCAAATTAACCGCTGTGGTGGCCTGTATAAGATTTCACAACTGCCCATTTTATCTTGGTAGCGACATATCGATATTTCCAAGACACCATGAACCGAGCCTACCCATTTCGGATACTGTAACCACTCGATGGCCGTAAAGCCGCCTACGAGAGCCCAATTTTAGCATAGTTATGAATGAGGTTAAGAAAGTTGTGCGCCATTCGTATAATCATCCTTAAAATCGGATTTCCCCCGTGCTTTCATTTATTTATTTAAGCTTCTGAGTAGATTTTTTCGCTGTACAAAGGTGAATCAGGGCTGTTGGAAATATGAAGGGCGAAATCGGAATAGAGAGCTAATGACACCGCGAACTTAACGTTTGTAAGATTGCGCAAAAGGATAATATTTCACTCATCTGAAACCACAATTGAAACATTTATTGCCTCCTAAAACCTCTATATACCAAATTTTGTTTCTTTTGCTTTTGCCTCCCTTTAGAGAGGGGAAGGAGAGTCGAAGCACCATAAAAACGTTTATCGATCCCTAAAATCTCTATATACCAAGTTTGATACCATTTTCTTGATTAGTTTTCGAGTTATTCAGCAATCCCTCCCTGTAGAGAGGGGAAGGAGTGTAAAACCACCTTAGAAACTTTTCTTGCCTCCTAAAACCTTAACATGCCAAATTTGGTTCTATTTGCTTGATTAATTATTGAGTTATGCAGACATTTATGCTTCATTTGTATGGTAGACCCCCCTTAATGAGGGGGAAGACATGTTTCTATTCACCATATAAACATGTCTCATGTTCCCTAAAACCTTCACATGCCAAATTTGGTTCCATTTGCTTGATTAATTTTCGAGTTAAGCAGAAATTTGTATTTCATTTGTATTAAAAAACCCCCCACAGCTGTCAACAATTTGTAAACAAAGTTGGAAATAGCTAGGTGTGGAATCATGGTACAGAATCATACCAGAACATCCGATAGTAAAAAGTGGTCACAGACCAACTTGAACGCGGCAGCCTTAGTGCATTGTGTCCCGCGAGATACAGGTGTCCCGCAGGTGAAGGTGGAAGTAAGCCTTTGTAGTAGTATAGGTAAAACAACGTGTAAAAATGGGGTAATAGTGTTTTATCAGACTGTGTGGCGCTTCACTGACACGAGTCTTAGAATACATTTGAAAAAAAAAATAACAATTGAATACTGAAGTTAAATGTATGAGCAATTGCAAATATAAATATAACACAATAACTCGATGTTGATAATTCCTTAATATTTTCCTTCGTTGATCGTATTGTTTTCACACATTCACGTTGAAGAACCTTAACCCTTCCCTTCGTTGGCCGAGGCATTTTGTTTGAATGTAATACTTTTCCGTTTACTATTTTTGAAAGCATAGGCAGCCGTGACAGTGTTACGAGCTCTGCAATACAATTTTCTCAACCAATGTTTCTAGTTTCTAGTACTTACAATATATACCCATTAAACGAAAAATAACACAATTTTATTTTATTGATTTTCATGACATGAAACGCTATGACTCAGGAATAAAATTTTATTGAGTGGTTTTTATATCTGTTTCAATGATGTTGTCAGGCATAAGTGTCGACAAAGTAAAGATGTTTTCATACAAACAAAACCGTTGCGGAAAATTGAAAAATAAAAAGTTAATTCTCAGAGCTCTAGCTCGAGTTTTTCGACGTTTTTCACTATACAGTGCGACGGTAGATGAAAATTTAATACCTTGTGAGTAATCGATTAGAGTTTGGTTGGTATTACTTGATGGGAAGTGTGTGAAAACGATCATTCTCTTCACACTGTTTCGCAAAATTATTGATTTTCAAGCGAGGGATGAGAAGGGGGATGAAAGATATGAGCGCCATTGTGGCAGCCATTTGTGGCCTTCGCCTTAAACGTTATTTACGTTCCGCAGATCCTTCGCAGCTCCAGCAACTCGGATCATTTAGTAATGTTTTAACGACGTACGAGAACCAGCATGTAGATCATATTCTTTCTATGGAACAACGGTTCTATAGTGTTACGACGAAAGAAATCCGGAAGCTGGCGTATGGTTTGGCCGAAAGAAATGGTATTTTTCACCCTTTCAATAGCCAAAAGCAATTAACTGGAATAGATTAGTTGGCTGGTTTTGGAAAGCGCCACTCGCAACTCACATTTCGGACTTCAGAAGCGATCTCCGCCACCAGGGCACAAGGATTCAATCGCGTTGCAGTCGGGAAATTCGACGATTTACTGGAGGACGTACAACAGAAATACAACATTCCACCAGTAAGTCAATGCAACTTGGATGAGACATCAGTGATTCTAGTAACTATTTTTCATCGATAGGAGAAGAAAGTAAACTAAGAATTGAGGGCCTTAGAATGCAAGGGGTGTAAGTGACTTGATCGATTTCTCTTCATCAACTTTTTCTTTAGTTAATAACTCAACCGCAAAAAAGTTCCAATTTAAGTTCGCTATAGAATCCTATAGATGAGGTTCTGACCTATCTTCCACATTGTCAAATACAACTGGGAATGTATTTGCAGCTAAGTTATGACCAGAAGAGAGAGTCGATGTAGAGAAATCGATCAAATCACTTACACCCCTTTCATTCTAAGACCCTCAATTATTATCTTCATTCAACGGGTGCAGACTAAAAATTCCAAAATCCTAACAATGCAAGGAAAAGGCAGATGAGCGCTATAACTTCAGCAGATTGCTGGGTGCTGAGCGCGGAACAACGATTATAGAATCTTTCACAGGACACCCTTCTTGCTACTGTGGGGCACAATTCAGTTCCTCTACGGACGACAAAGGATGGAACCAATGCTATCGATGCCACTCGTGGGTAGATTAGTGCACATATATTATCTGTTCCTGTTTTGAGTAACGTAAAATTGCAGTCCAATTACTTTGATCACATTGTTACTTTTTGTACATGCAAACTGAATAAAATCCAATGAAATATACGTGATAGTTGCAAAATAGAATAAACTTTCGTTTTATGAACTTGTTACGTTATTTACTAGCAAAAACATGATTAAAAGATTGAATCATCTAACATGGTCATAATCCCCCATAGTGCTCTCGATCGACAGAAATGGAACACATTTTCAAAAGTGTAAATTTTCCACATAAATCTGTTTTTGAAGCATATCCATACAATGAACATTGGGGTGCCTATGAAAATGGTAATCTCTTATTTCAAAACGTTACCCCATAAAAAATGTTCACCACCTCGAAAAAATATCAAATATGCCAAATATCAGCTCAATCGGACTTAAGGGAGAGTGGCGCAAAGCGGTCAAAGTTTGTGTTTTCTGAAAATCGAAAAATAACCCAAGGGGGGGAAGAAATTGGAAGGAAATTGGGGTTTTCGAATTTTTGTTGATGCCAATTGTCTTAAAATTGCATAAAACGGCGAGATCTGGTGTCATCTCGAAAAAAAATTTGTCCAAAATCGACACTCTGAGACTTAGTTTTTTTCGGAACACGAGACGAAACGTATGGTTTTAAGTGCCAATAAAAATAGTTATCCCGATTTTTCGTTCGGAACTTGTTGCGGAATGTTGATTTGCACGATGATATACGCTATGCAAAATATTGACTCATTCGAACATCATTTATAAGTGTTGCAGACGTTAAAATTTGAGTTTTTTGAAAACCGAGAAATCACCAGAAATCGGGGTTTTAAAAAAAATTGATGCCAAATGTCTAAAAATTGCATGACACATTGAGATTTACAGCTATCTAAAAAAATATGTCACCCCGATTTCCATTACTCCCCCCTTGGGTGATTTTTCGATTTTCAAAAAACACAAACTTTGACCGCTTTGCGCCACTGTCCCTTAAGTCAAAAGTCGATTGAGCTGATATTTGGCATAGGGTGTTTTTCCGAGGTGGTGGCTCCCTAATGAGGTTCGTGATGTTTTAACAGGTAACGTAATTTGTAAATGTTCCTACATGATTTAGGACGTTTTTTTCTTAGGGAGACCACATCTACCCTATACAGATTGTTTTGAACTTTTTTTTTTTGCCACAGAATGCATCTTTTGAAGCTGCAAGAAGCAAGCATATTGTGATGCAGAATCAAAACAGAAGAGAAATAGTAAATACGTGCCGTTTTGTCTCAAATTCCTAACACTTCATTTTTAAATGTAAATTAAGTAAATTAAACTTTAAGGTTACAAATAATTGAATAATGAAAACCCTGACATTCTTTGTGGTATAGGCTTCATTTTAACATCATTCACAGGTATCGATACTCCCTATAACTTATAATACTAAGCGTTTGCAAAAAAGTGATTGTCAAAACCAGCGATAAAATATTTGCGTTAGCAAATTCGGAATTTCAATCAAGTTTCGATTTCAAAACCAAAATTTTTAGAAGTGTACTATTTTTCCAAAGAAGAATAGCTCATTGGCTTTAATTTGATATATCGATCATCTGAATCGGTCTGATAGCTCAGAAGTTCTGATTAAAAAAAAAACAGGAAGTGGGTTATATTTGTGGTATAACCGCAAGGGTGACGTAGGACTATCGTTGATTTAGTGATCATTTGTTTGAAGTTGAATCTGAACCCATTCTGAATGAATGAATAAATGAATATTTGGGGGACTTCGTAAACGAGAGCGTCACGTTGGATACGAAAATATTCTACTGATGGGGAAGAATAATCTTCAGAAGCTTATTGCACTTGATTGAGAAATTACAAAACCAAATGTATTTGGTACATTACTCTTTCGCTTGAAAACATTAAAATAAACTCTTCCGCTTGAATGTTTTTTTCAATTCCCAGAAGAACTGGCAGATTTTTTCAGCAACGATAACATTTTCCCAGATTCTCCTCGATACTCGAAGCCCACCAGTGGTTAATGCTAACTCGATAACCACCTGCTCATTGCACTTGATTGAAAAACATTAAAATAAACTCTTTCGCATGGATGTATTATTCAATTCCAAGGGGAACTGGTAGATTATTTTTCAGCAACGATGACATCTTTCCGGAATCTTCTCGATGCTGGCAACCAAACAAAAAATAGTTCCGCGCGTGTATGTGTGTGTGGTGGCTGCTCCGATGTCTCAAGCGGAACCGTTTGTGGCATCACTCTCCTCCTGATGGATTCCCTTCTGGCCTAATGTGCACAAACAGGCTCTTGTTGACACCGTTCATCAGCGCTTACATGATAAACGAAGTTAGCTTCACCACAACAGCGACAACATGCCCCAATCGCTGTTCAATTATAACTGAGTGGATTTCCGAGCGGCGCTTGCTTATATACCGATTGGTGATTTCAATAACCTGTTTTGAAAGCAATTTTAAGGCTATTGAAACAAGTTTCTGGTTGAAAAAGTAACAAGTATATAACGCGTAGACATTTTATCTTTCGAATGAAGTGTTTATCATACCATTTCGATCGGTTGTTTAGAAGCTATTAACGCTCAAAATCTCGGTCCGGCGTAACGCTTTCGTTTTCGAAACTTTGATTTTACACCCCGGTATAGAAATGGAAGACGTAGTCCTACGTCAAAATTGTATTTCTGCTGTTCGGAATTTGAGACAAGTGTAATCAAACATATTTTTAGTTTTCCGCCATGAATATATATTTGTAGATCAGTTTTATGGTGTACAAATGAAATAAAAGGCTCTTTTGTATACAAAAATCACATTAATTTCGCGAAAAAGTAACATTTTGAGTAATGAGACGCTGTTTAATGGCCAACAAAGCTTATGTGTTCCGAATTTGAGACAAAACAGTACGTTGACGGTTTTCATACCGTGGAAAGCGTGCGAATTGTTGATATTATGCTTTATCAAATTGATAATGGTAGTGGGAGAATAAATATATAATCGCCTCCGGCGGCACTTTGTGTAGTACGAGAAAAATGCCGCTAACGCCGTTTTAGAAATTCCGATACATTCTAAAAATCTATTTCTGAGTTTCTGTCAATTCAGTAATATGTTTAGATTTTCATTAGTGTAATGATATTGTTTTGAACTATAAAGGCTTTAAGCTTTCTCAATTAATTCGCTTCTTGCATTGAAAAAAAAAGTCACAGGAGGGTTGCTTCCGAGACACAACCGCATAGTTGACGTAGGATTCCGTTAGGCCAACTGTTTATTTTTGGTATGTTTGATGAATTACATCGTTAAACTCTTTGATAAAGGTTTGGTGGCCCTGAAAAGGGCAATTTTGTTTGGTTTTTGGGTATTGTTTGTCCACTCCACCAGTGTTTACCGAGTGATGAAGACAGAAGTATGGTAAACAGTCGTTGGATGGTGCGTATCAGATAGAAGATGCCAAAGTGACCTGTGACCCTTGATGAGATGCCTCCTGTGATATGTATGGATGAAATAAAGAAAAAAAAAACTCACCAATATAATATAGGATAATTACCAATACCGAATACAATTATCATTTTTTCTCATCAGTAAAAACATGTTACATTAGTATAGAGAAAACATAATTTAAATGGAAAAGTGGAATTTTTACTTTCTGAGTGTTTATTCAATCCAATGCGAACTTTAATTAGACTAACAACACCTAATACTATATGTAGAGCATATAGGGAATCACTTTTTCGAATATGTCCTCACTTTTCCAATTTTTTCTCGCCACATGAACTTTCCTTGGGTGAAAATGAACACAACAAAACAGACAGCTCAAACCAAACGACCCATTCCCGTTCTCGCTCGAGACACCTTGGTTTTATTTATAAAAATTTAAATAAATCGTTCCATATATTAAATCATTTTTAACACAACTGCTACCATATACAATTTTACAATTACACTTGTGCTAAATTTTTCACAATACACGATCGGTCATTGATATGAAATTTCACGAAGCAACCAACATTAAAGTTCCAAATTTAAATTTTATTTGCTAGAATTAATCGTATCACTCACCCTGCTTGCAATATAAAAATGCGCCCGACTTGCATATGGCGATTTCCGTCGGGCACCTTTGTTTTGATGTCTCTGTTAAGGAATACATTTCGGTAAGAACAAAAGCACCCCCTACTTTCATGTATTTGCAATGCCGATTTTCCCCAGGCAGCTTGGTTTCGATGCCTCTGTTAGGGAACACATTTCGGTAGGAATAAAAGCTCCCCCTACTTTCATGCATTTGCAATGCCGATTTTCCCCAGGCAGCTTGGTTTTGATTTCTCTGTTAGGGACCCATCGCGTGTATTGTCAATTTTGACCAATCAGAAGTGGGTATTTCCGTCAGGAACTGGGTTGAGATTTTTCAATTGTTCGATAGTTAGTTTCAGGACATATATTATTTTCTTCAATAGAAAAAATTGTTATTAATTGCCGAAATCGATTGACGCAAAAATTTCATCAATCCATCATAAAATGACTGAGCAACAGGCGTTTGAAATTGGACATTTTCACGATGTGCTAGATTTTTGATTTTCAATTTGTACCCCAATATGTTCCCGAAAGACGTAATCCTACGTCAAAACCCATCTATAACGCAACGCACCTTGTAGAAGATGAACCAAATTATAACATGTAATATTCCCAAGTGTCTGTGACGAGAAATATTTCAGACCCACATTTCCATTCATGTATGTATGCTCCGAGCTGGCAATGACTCAACACCTGAATAAATGAATTGCTTTTTTCTCTTCCAGATAAAGATCTGCCGAAAATAAGTTGGATATTTTTGTAGGACACGTATGGACAAATAGGCGAACTCAGGAGACGAAGTTCAAAGAACGATAAAACGATAGAAAGACGTCACATCCAGCCGGCATATGGATGTTGCTTCTATTTCTATTTCCATATCTCTGTGCGGCGGCTAGCCTCGAAAGTAGAAGAGGGTCTTGATTAGATGCTGGTTTTTCATTCCGGCATTTTCCCTGTGGTATGTGGTATAGGGATTATTCCTTACACAAAACTAGAACGTTGAAAAAATGAGAGTTGATCTGAAAGGGAGTTTTCATAAATAGCAATCGGCCGGAATAAACGGGAACTCTTTAAATTAGTCTATGTTTTAGTGGCAGCTTAATGCTATAAATGAATTTAGTTTCAGAATTCCGTTAATTTTTGAACGGATAACTGACGAAAACTGTAGTTTCCCTTCAATTCCTACAGCAGAAATCGTTTAAGCTCGTTTAAAAACCGGATGCTACCTAATCCTGGGAAAATTAAAGTAGTTTAGTGTTGTGCACATTTTACTAGCAAAAAGTGCCTTACTCCTCTCTATAAATTTTTGTTCTTTCGCATCTATACTATTTGTATTATTTTCAATTTATTCCGCGATTTTCGTTTTTCTAACTTCTATTATTGAAATTCTATCTTTTTTTTTTTTCTAACAATCGGTGTGACATCGATTGCCAAATAGAAACATGGATACTTTGGATAAGTTTTCCGATTTTCTCCATTTTCTTCAGAGTTTTCCGAAAAATTTCAATTGTCATGGTTGGTTGGAATACACTCGACAAAAAAAATTAGAGGAACAGAGTGCGAAGTCGAAAAATTTGAGTAATTTTTCACAAACTGTAACTTCGTGAAAAATCAACGCATATCGATGGGATGCACATCATTACTCAGCTACAACTTTCAAGTATTATAATATTTTACGCACATATTTTTATCTTGATGTGTGTAGGTGTATGGAGCAATAATAAAAAATCAATTTTTCTTTGTTTTTTCAAGAATATTTTGGACTAACATGATTTTTTGGTAACCATCTCAACTGAAAATCTTATTAATCTTATCAACCAGCTTACATTTGGTTCCAAGAACGTTCTTGTAGGACCTTCCCATACAGAGATATTTCAGTTTGAATGAAAAATTACCCCTTCGTCTCTGATGATGAAAATTTCAATAAACAACCATCGCAACGCAATCGAAAGGTAGTTTTGAAAACTCTAATAAATAATGCACAAGGACAATTTGTTACTTTGGCGAAGAAAAAAATTTAAGTTTCAACTTTAAGTGTACAAGTATAGCAGTAAGTTTAAGTGTTTGCAGTTTTGGATGTCATACGAGCAGGAGTACCATCGACTGTTGGAAAAAGTCACACCCAAACCCAGTTGGAAAACCAACGGATCTGACCAGAGTTGCCAACCTTCCTGATTTTTCAGGACGAACACTGGATTTTGCCTGATTTTACTGAAACGATCCTGATTTTTCCTGATTTTTTTACTTTTTACATCATTGGAATAAACAATATTCATAATAAATACAGTGGGATTCCTGTTACAATTTTGCTGGTGGAAAATAAGAAGTATCATAATAGCTAACATAAAATAAACTATTAGTTCCACACTTGTATAATGCTTACTCTTTGTTGGTTATCTTGTAAATAGATAATCTATTTCGAAGCGATTCACGTTATCGGAGGTACATTGTCAAAATTTATTAAATCTTGAAGTTGGCGTGAAATAAATAAACTTTATCAGATTAGAATGCCTGGAAGCAGTTTCAAAACGTTTTATTTTGAGTTTGAATAATTATTCGTTGTTTTTTGAATGTTGTCCTGATCCTTACCTTACCATTTGTTCAGTTTTTTAATCAGCATTCTTCACAGTTTTTTTTTAGAAAAAACGAGCTCCTATAACGTAGAATACATACAGTAATGCTTTTGAATCCGGACGCACTTTTAATCCGGACACTTTTTGCATCATGCAAAAAATGCAAAAAATGTTATGGCAGTGGTGGTATATTGAATGTAATGAAGAGTGTCCGGATTCTATATTCTATACGGAAAAGTAAAATTTCATTCATCAATTATGATTTTTGCTTCATAATAACAAAACACAAAGCTCAATGCTATCAACACGAATTGAATAAATGAACAGTTAGGATAGCGTTCCGATATCTTTTTTTCTCTCACTTCTTACTTCAATGGTGACAGCTTGTCTGTAAAGATGTTAGGAAAAAAATCTCGCAATAGTATCTTTGGCAGATTTTATATTTATAAAATATAAGTATAAATGATTTAAAAACCGGGTCCCTACAAAGTTCTCTCAAGGGAAAGAACTTCGTCAGCACAAAAAAAACCTTCAACAGTTTTCGACGAGAAAGCAATCATCCTTTGGGATGAAAATAATCTTTGCTGCGTTAAAGACGGCGAATGATTGTGGAATAAAACAGTGCATATAAAATTGAAAACAAATACAAAAATGTTGCTTTGCTTTTCCCAAAAATCAGCACGAACTTTCCGGACAACCAAATATTATTTATCCTGATTTCTTTTGATTTTTAGTTTCATTCTTCCTGATTTTAAAATAAAAAATAGTTGGCAACCCAGGTTCTGACAGAAGCAGAAGAAGAAGAAATCGCTGATTGGGTGGAGGGAGATATATAAATATATACAGGTATTCCATGCCAAACCGATATAGTGGTTCTCAGATTTTCGTGAAAAGTGGTAGTTTTGTTCTTTATCGCAAAACATTAGACCCGTATTTTTAATTTTTTCAGTGGGGTGACTATTTCCATTTTAGAGTTGTCCGAAAAATAAATTT
This sequence comes from Toxorhynchites rutilus septentrionalis, assembly GCF_029784135.1. Classification (NCBI taxonomy): domain Eukaryota; kingdom Metazoa; phylum Arthropoda; class Insecta; order Diptera; family Culicidae; genus Toxorhynchites; species Toxorhynchites rutilus. The sequence continues at coordinate 253,855,184 of NC_073746.1, read as the reverse complement.
TTTCCTCTATTTTCCAAAAAAGACTTTTTCCAACAATTCATAACTTTTGAACTACTAGACCTATTCAGATTATCGACATACCAAGTTAAAGCCAATCACCTGGTCTAATAATAAGACTTCTGTTCTCATTATTATTGATTGTATTCGCTTTTTATTGTTTCCATAGTCTCGGTACCAAGGGCGCTATATTTTTTATATTTTTTCTGAAAAGCTGAGGATTTTTCATACAACATTTGTCGAAACCAGAGGGGCATTTTTCTTCGTTTTGAGAATAGAGTTATGATGAAGTTAAAAAAAATAAAAAATACGGGTCAAATGTTTTGCGATAAAGAACAAAACTACCAATTTTCCCGAAAATCTGAGAACCACTATTTCAGCTTGGCATGGAATGGCTGTATACTAGTAGGGGAACCACGGGTGATACGGACAATGGGGGTAATATGAACAGGTGGGTCCTTTGTATAGTTCCATTTTGAATTTCATATTTCTGTCAATGAGAACACCTTCTACATGTGTGGAGGCGATCTGGCGTAGTAACATCCATGCCTCTCACGCTAAAGGTCACGAGTTCAATTCTCACTCCCGACATTCTTCCAAAAATTGGAAGTAAAAAGTGACGAACCAGCCAAATGAGTTGAAAGTCACTATAAAACAGATTAAAAAAAAAACCTACTACATGTTATTTCATAATATTTAAACCACCCAATGGCAATGAATACTGATCAAAAGTGGAAAAGGGATACAAAAACCGAAAATCATACATGATCCCGTGAGTGGATGTAATTTTAGCTGCATTTTGAGTGGTTTAATATCAAAATTCAATTCGCTAATGGTTATATTTCGGTTTGTGAGTTACCAGAGAAGCAATATTAGGTATGTACGTAAATTTGTTTTTGAGTAGACAATTGAAATTATTGAAATTATTGTACTGGTGGGGTAAAACAGACAGTTGCCAGTGGGAGTGAGATGGTCTGTGAAAAGTCTGTTTAATCCATTCCTAAAGAATGCCCTGCGTCTATGAGTGGAAATTAAATCGCCAAATGTGGACTGTTTAGAAGCTGACTGGAACCAAAAGCAAAATAGTTGAGGGTCTGTCCGTTTATACTGCTGAATAGCACGTTATCACTTCTAGGTGGATTAATTCGATTTTATCATCATTTAACGGACATTCGTGATGAGTTCAGACCTTGGTTGAATAAAGTTGTTCCTCTCGCGATCGATAAACCTCTACGCTTCATGTATTACAAACCTGTCCATATTACCCCCACTATATATCCATATTACCCGCATCGAAATTTTTTTTGTACTTTTCGGTCTGTTTTAATTTCAGTAAAAAAAAACATTGAAAAACACTTTTTTGTAAAATATTGGCCAATCAGGTAGAAAAACAGTATATTGAATTGCAAGAAATTGCATCAAAGTTTTGGGAAACATGAGTTTCCAAAAATATAATTGAAGTTCTTCTTAACATGTCCGTTTTACCCCTACCTCCCCTAATATTGTAACTAATAACATTAAACATCATGTTAACTAAGAGCAATAGAATACATATTTTTGAGAGACGAACTAAACAGATGAGAATCAAACGGGCTCTACAGCGGTTCAGTGGGTACCCCATTCTGGAAGGTCGTAAATATTGAATTTTCTTTTTTACATTTTTGGGAAGCTTATGCCATCAAACAATTTGTCCTAAAACGATTTTTCGATATTCGATTTATTTGGATTGTTACAGCCAAAAGTATGAGATCACCTTAAGGGATATAGTATTGCTGTACGAATTTTTAAACGCGTTTTTCTCGAAACCATGTTTTTCAGCTGATGGTATTGATATCTCAGCTGGCAACTAGACCGATTTGGCCATTTTGGCAATTTTTCGAATTTTCATAAACCCCTATGCTTTAGGTATTGTCTTAAAGTTTCAAAATATTCTTTGGAATTCGTTCTGCGACACGCCATTGCTTCAGAACCGATACCACCATCAAGGAATCAATTTTCAGACAATATCTAGGTATCCAGCTAGCAACAGCGTAATAATAGTTAGCCGTACACTCAAAAAATGGAAAATGCATCTTCAAATATACATTAAAAAATAACCAAAATACCCGAACACTTTACTTTTATCATGTTTGATCATTTTATTACATTAGTAATTGTACAGAATTGTAAATTCAACTTAAAACCACAAGGAACCGTTATGCAAACAGAGTGTCCGAAATTCGAATTCACTCTGTCCGAAATTTGTTTTTTTTTATAAATAGTGTCCTTATTTGCTTCAATTGAAAAATATTTTTATTCGATTTTTTTTTTGATAATTTCAACAAAATAGGTACCACAGTACCAAAAGCATATCGAACGAACTTGTTAAAATACCAACCAAATAATGCCTGTGCGTTTAGATCTGATTTCTGCATCCTTAAGTGTCCGAAATATGATTCAGAACGGTACATGAATAACATGTAGTGAACAATATTTTCGTTCCTAGGTAACCGTGTTAAGCATCGTGTCAAATGGAGGTTCACGTCACTTACCACAAAGACTATTGCTATTAACCCTCGGAATCAGCTGAAATCCTTCCTTTGGCATACAGACACACACATCTGGTGACCATCGAGTGGCGAGTATCTGATCTGAAGGGTTGTTAACAGGTACCATTAACAATAGATAATTTCGAAATTTCTGGTCTTTCATGGTGGGCAACTACGTCAATTAACCCTGGAATACTAACCTTCTGAAATGAGACAATGCAATAGAAGACAAAATATAAGTAAATTTTAGGCAGGTTAGTATTCGAGGGTTAAGAGGTTGTGTTCAGTAAAAATCAATATTTCCTAGCAAATCGAGCTGTCATCTGTTAATCCTAATTTTGAAGTGCCAACAAAGATATGTCAGATCACACTACATACTTATGCGTTGGTAAAATCTAAGTATGTTTCTTAAAGTTTGTTCAAAAATACCCGTTGTCTGAATTTGTGTGCAATATAGCGATTTTCAACCACTTATACCGTTTCTCGGTAGATTAAATATTGAAAATAGAACAAATGCAATTTTGCGCCTGTTTCATATTGCATTGTATTTTCTTCGAATGATTCGGTAATTACCAAAACGACTATAAACTTTATGTAGTATGTATTACTAATGTTGAATGACAATCTGAACATTTGAACATTCCACTCAATTATTATACTTACCATCAAGCTATCACACTGCGCTCGCGCCGACAGCAAACTCAGGTGTTGTTCGTTGATACGAACGGATTTTTGCATCTTTGGGCTATTCATTCGGATGTCCCTACGGACGACAGGCTTCACTTAACGAACTGTTTATTCCAAACCGTCTCACCGGTTTCGATAACTTTTCACACTGGACAATGAAGGAGCGGCATTATCGGAAAACCTTTGAACACCCGCGGTTAATTTCGCTATTGAACTTTTGAAAAGCACGAACAATGAACCGGTATATCGGTTTCCTTCCACGGTAATGTTATGATGATCCGTCATCCATCCGTGAGAAAGTAAAAGTTTTCACTGATGTTTGCCATACTCTGGGCCTATATATGTTTTTTGAGATATACTTTATTTTTTCATGTTGAATATTCGTTATCTATAGTTTTCATCAGTCGCTGTATTATACGGAACATTTTTATGATATTTATTGCTGTTATACGTATTTCATACATAAAACACTACACTGTTCTCAACACAGGATTATGAATTCACCATTCATTGTTTAATCGCACTGGATCCCATAAATGGAGTAACTATAGTTTGAGGGTTTGTACAATATCTGAAATTGATAGAAAAATAGAGAATATATTATCTAATGGAAATGACGTCATGTACAATTCGAAAACAAAACGATTGATCCGTTGCTAGATGAAACATGAAATTCACAAATTAAATTATACTGATGCTGAAGCATCGGCGAGAGGCCTGCTCTCACGTTCTATCAGAACGATTATCCTCGATAACTCCTTATCTTCGTTATATAACATAGGCCACGGTGGCACGTCCTTCGCACGATGCACCAGGTGTAATCCTGGTAATATAATAGCGTCATTAATGATCACGACTTGCTTCTGTTTACTAGCATCTGTTGTGTCGATTCCCCTCCACTCACCCTTTTTCCTCCTATATGCGAAGGGATGAAAGGGTGTTAAAGGCGGATACTTCATCTCTAAACATCATACTAACGCTGTCTATATTCTCTTTCCATTCCGTACCAGCATACATGGTAATGGCCTGTTTAATTGCGTTCGCTTGGTACCGGTCCAACCGAGCAGGCAAATATCAATTTTCCACCCAACGTCAAACCCGATTTGGGTCTTTTAAGTAGGTCTGATAATCGATTAATAAGACCTTACAGGTATTCCACATTCGTCCCTCCAATTGTCCACAAAGCTCATGCGTACCGTCTAATTCATTGATTGCTTGTCCAATAGAAAAGAAATAAAATATTACCTGCTAGATTTGGCCTTCTGTGGCTATTTCTTGACCCTATCTGGGAGGTCGAAAAATAATGTTTTTTCGTGATTTTTTCGGATGTTAGGAATAAAGTGAAGTGTTCCGGTATTTTGATTATTGTTCCAGGTATATTTGAAGATGTAGTTTCCATTTTTTGAGTGCACAAATAATGATTATTACGCTGTTGCCAGCAGGATACGTAAATGCTGTCTGAACATCAGTACCTTACTGGTGGTATCGGTTCTGAAACAAAGGAGTGTCGCAGAATTCCATTGAATATTTTGAAACTTTATGGCAATACCTATAGCGTGTTATATGCTGGAGAAAGTTGAACAAAACGAAACAAACATGGACATCATCTACCTGGAAAAGTCTGAGGCTATTGAAAACAACCAACAATTAGAACTGATTTTTTTTCTGCCTGTGTAAATACCGAATTTCAAATTTATGCGTTTAAGAGGGGACACCGGTCTGGAAAATTGAAAAAAATCTAATTTTTGTTTTTTTTTTGCATTTTTGGGAAGCTTATGCCCTCAGAAATGTTGTCCTAAAAAGATTTTTGTTTTTTTGAGCTTCTCAACAGCGATTTTTATTGTGTAAAAAATAACTCATTTTTTACACAGAAGTCCGTCATTTTGACGCTTTTTTGAATTTTCAAAAACCCATTTGTAATGCTTTAGGTATTGTCCTAAGGTTTCAAAATATTCATTGGAATTCGTTCTGCGACTCTCCTTTCTTTCAGAACCAATACGACCAGCAACGTTCCGATTTTCCAACAGTATCTACGCATTCAGCTGTCAACAGCGTAATAATAATTATTCGTGCACTCAAAAAATTGAAAATAAACCTTCCAACATACCTCAAACAATAACCAAAATACCCGGACACTTCACTTCATTCCTAACATCCGAAAAAAAAATCATGAAAATTCATTACTTTTCGACCTTCCAGACAGGAGTCCCCCCTTTAAGATGAAGGTGTAAGCTAGCCACAATGGCGCTCATTTCTTTCATCTCCCTCCCTTACCTTTCGCCCGAAAATCAATAATTTTGCGAAACAGTGTGAAGAAAATGATCATTTTCGGACACTTCCCATCAAGTAATATCAACCTAACTCTAATCGATTAATCACAAGATATTATATTTTCATCTGCTGTCGCACTGTATAGTGAAAAACGCCGGAAAACTCGAGCTAAAGGGTGTGTCACATCAAATTGCATCACGGAAAAAACGCTGTAGAAATTTAATTTTTAGGAATTATATCTTCAGCTTTCGCTTATAATCAGATAAGAGTGTCACGTTGGCCATGCTTCACTGTCAATTTTTCGTAAATTTGGAAAAATGTCGTCGAACGAAAAAGAGCGTCGTGAATTAATCCTGTGCACTCATTTCGAGAATCCGGAGTTGTCACATCGGGACATCGGTAAGATGCTGGGAATCGTCCAATCCACGATCAGCAGAGTACTAAAACGATACTTCAAGAACCTAACCATCGACCGGAAGGTGAAGAACGGCAAAAATGGATGCTCCGTCAGTGAAAAAGATCACAAGCACGTAGTTAAGCAGTTTAGACGTGATCAGAGAAGTTCGGTCCGGGATGTCGCCAATAAGCTGAATTTGTCAAGTTCATTCGTCCAGCGGACCAAGCAGCGGAAGGGCCTGCGTACATACAAGGTTCAGAAGGCTCCTAACCGCGACGAAAGGCAAAACATGGTGGGGAAGACGCGAGCCCGGAAGCTGTACACCGAAATGCTGACGAAGCCGCATTGCCTGGTAATGGACGACGAAACCTACGTCAAAGCGGACTTTCGTCAGCTGCCGGGCCTGTTGTTCTTCTCCGCAGAGGACAAATTCAGCGTTCCGGAGGAGATTCGCAAGCAGAAACTATCCAAGTTTGCCAAAAAGTACATGGTGTGGCAAGCGATCTGCTCTTGCGGAAAACGGAGCGCCCCCTTCGTGATGACCGGCACGGTAAACGGGCAGGTTTACCTTAAGGAGTACCTACAGAAGCGCTTACTACCACTATTGAAGCAGCACGAGGGCCCGACCATCTTCTGGCCGGATCTCGCTTCGTGCCACTATTCAAAGGACGTGTTGGAGTGGTACGAAGCCAACGGGGTCACCTTCGTGCCAAAGGAAATGAACCCGCCCAACGCACCGGAGCTTCGCCCAATAGAGAAATATTGGGCGATTACGAAGCAGGCCCTCCGGAAGAACCCAAAAGTTGTCAAATCGGAGGCGGACTTCAAGAGAAAATGGATTTCTGTTCAAAAAAAACTACAACCTGACGTTGTACAGAACCTTATGGACGGGGTAAAGAGGAAGGTGCGAGCATACGGGCTTGGGCTCGAAGTATGAATAAAAAGAAAATTCCAAAAGTTGTTTAATAGTTTTTATGTTACTGTCTAAAATTTTCAAAAGGATTGGTCTACTGGGCGAATTTCTACAGCGTTTTTTCCGTGATGCAATTTGATGTGACACACCCTTTAGTGCTCTGAAAGTTAAATTTTCATTGTTCGATCTTCGGCAATGGATTTGTTTGTATTGGTGAAAGCATCGTTATTTTTTCGACACTAATGCCAGGCAATATCATCGAAACAGCTATAAAACCACTCAATAAAATGTTATTCCTGAGTCATAGCGTTTCATGTCATGAAAATCAATAGAATAAAATGTATTTAACATTTATTATTTTTACGTTTAATGGGTCTATAATGTAAGTTTTAGCAACTTCAACATTGGGTGAGAATATTGTATTACAGAGCTCGGAACACTGCCACGGCTGCATATGCTTTCAAAAACAGTAAACGGAAAAGTATTACATTCTATCGAAATGCCTCGGCCAACGGAGAGCAGGGTTAAGGCTCTCCAACGTGAATATGTGAAAACAATACGATCAACGAAGGAAAATATTAAGGAATTATCAACATCGAGTTGCTATGCGGAAGAATTAGTTATTACCAAAAGAGCCCCAATTCGCATGTGTTATAAATTTGCTCATGTTACACTTGCATATAACCAGAATTTTACTAAATGCACCTTTTATATATATTTATATTTGCAATTGTTCATCGGAACATATCGTTCATACATTTTACTTCAGTATTGAATTGTCATTTTTTTCAAATGTATTCAAAGACTCGTGTCAATGAAGCGCCACACAGTCTGATAAGTGAAATGATCCATTTACGTGTGCTTTGCTCTTCTCTCACAAACGCTATTATCCCATTTTTACACGTGGGTTTACATATACTACTACAATGGCTAGCTTCCACCTTCACCTTAAGGCAGTATTCTAGTCTAGAAATTCGAAAAAAATCATTTTTTTTCCTTCGTATTTCTGTAGTTTAAGCGTTCAAGAATAAACCCTTGAAAGGATTTATCGAAAATCCCATTATTTACCGAGTTGGAGCCATTTTTGACGATGCGATATCTAACCTGGTAGAGTAGTGCGGGGCAAAAGTGTGCATTGGCCTTTTTGAAGCAAACAAGCATAAAAAGTCACAGTAGGGTTGTGTTCAAGACACGACTGCATAGTTGACGTAGGATTCCGTTAGGCTATCTATTGTTTTTAGATATGTTTGAATAATTACATCGTTAAACTCTTTGATAATAATTTGGTAGCTCTGAAAAGGGCCGTTTTGTTTGATTGTTGGATATTGTTTGTTCACTCCACCAGTGTTCACAAACGAGTAATGCTGACAAAAGGATGGTAAACAGTCGTTGGATGGTGCGTATCAGATAAAAGACACCGAAGTGGAACGAGATATGATGAAAACCGCCCTCTGTGATCCTAGACGAGATGCCTCCTGTGATATGTATGGATGAAATCAAGAAAAAAAAACTCAACAATGTAATGTAAATATCGAACACAATTATCAATTTTTATAATTAGTAAAAACAAGTTACTTTAATATAGAAAAAAACATTTGAAATGTAAAAGGTAATTTTCTTTTGTAAATTTTACTTTTTGAGTGTTTATTCAACCCAATGCGCATTTTAATTGGACTAACAACGCCTAATACTATATGTAGAGCAAATGCAAAATCACTATTTCTTCACTTTTCCAATTTTTCTCGCCGTATAAACTTTCCTTGGGTGAAAATGAACACAACAAAACGGACAGCTTAGACCAAACGACCCGTTCTCGAGCGGGAACACACCTTGGTTTTTATTTATGAAAATTGAAATAAATCATTTCATATATCAAGCCATTTTTAACACAACTACTACCATATACAATTTTACACTTACACTTGTGCTAAATTTTTCACAATTCACGATCGGTCATTCATATGAAATTTCACTAAGCAACCAACATTAAAGTTCCAAATGTAAATTTTATTTGATAGAATTAATCGTATCGCGCACCTTACTTGTAATACAAAAATGCCCCCGACTTGCATATATTTGCAATGCCGATTTCCCCCAGGCAGCTTGGTTCAGATGTCTCTGCTAGGGAATACATTTCGGTAGGAACAAAAGCTCCCCCTACTTTCATGTATTTGCAATGCCGATTTCTCCCAGGCAGCTTGGTTTCGATGTCTCTGTTAGGGAACACGTTACGGTGCGAGCAAATGCTCCCCCTACTTTTATGTATTTGATATGCCGATTTCCCCCAGGTAGCTTGGTTTTGATGTTTCTGTTAGGGACCCGCCGCATGTGTCGTCAATTTCGACCAATCAGAAGTGGGTATTTCCGTTAGGATAGGGGTTGAAATTTTACAATTGTTCGATAGTTAGTTTCATGACATATATTATTTTCTTCAATATAAAAAAAATGTTATGGAGTGCCGAAATTGATTGACGCAAAAATTTCATCAATCCATCATGAAATGACTGAGAAATAAGCGTTTGAAATTGGACAATTTTCACGATGTATTCGATTTTAGATTTTCAATTTGTACCCCAATATGTTCCCGAAAGACGTAATCCTACGTCAAAATTCGACAACAGAGCATTCGTTTGATACATTATTACACCTGCAGCTCATACATATAAGTTGCATAGTGGCAAAAAGTTATGAGGTAAAAATAGTTTTGCGGTGTTTCGATCTATTTTTTTCAATTTTGGGGATGACGATTTACTTACCTAAAATAATCTTCAAGAAAACCTTCATTCTATAGTAGATGATAGTGCGTATTTGTTTTTGTGAAAAAGTTCAAGAGCTTTTCTTAAAAATTCGATTAGTTCAAAAATTGCTTGTGGGGCAAAGGTGCGGAGTGGCTGTAGGGCAAAAGTTCGCACCAGCATTTTGCTCTCAAAAAAAAAATAAAATGTTTTTAATCAAATTTTTATCGCGATCCACAAGAAGAAAACTGATTTGAAGAAATGCTGTCTGGCCGACAGAGACTTCGGGAGGGAGTCTCGAAGCGTCGGATTGCGGCAGACCTCGGTATTTCTGAATCAGCTCTGAGGAAGAGGCTCATATCAGTAGGTGATTTATGATATGATGCCGCAGTAATGAAGTAATGGTGGATACAAGTAGCCTATCGATTATGCAACAATCACAAACTCAACAAGAACTGAGAGTAAAATTGATAGTGATTTATTAAAACATGATTTCACTTCCCTAAATTGTAATACTTGAAATTGATAAAAAAAAAGTAAAAAAAAAACTTTTTAAGTTAAACGGTTTGATATACTAAAAGCAAAAAAATAATTAGGCAAGCAGCAGTTAGTAGTTATCACATCCCTTCCTTCATTAATCTAGGGCAATGATGAGACTAAAAGAAAATCGTGGGGCATATGATGAAACAACTAACTGTGAATAATGGAAATCCGACGTGCCCCTCGATTTTATTTTAGTTTCATCGTTGCTTAATGAAGGAAGAGATGTTATAACTACTAACTGCTGCTTGCCTAATTATTTTCTAGCTTTTAGTACATCAAACTGTTTAACTTTTTAGTTTTTTTTATTTCCTAGTTTATAGTACATTATCTGTACGATTAGTATACTTCTGTACAATAAAACCATTAATTTTAATTTTGATTTTTATTTATTACCTAATTTCCTTCGGAATATTTTGATGATGTACTGCATTCTATTAATCAAATCATTTCATTCGATATTGAGAAAATTACAAAAAAATACATACACCTTTTTGAATTTATGTTGTTCATAATGTAGTGTGTTCTCCAAGTCAAGTCATTCAGCCATTTTTAACCGGCGGCCGAATTGGATTTTTCGAAATAACGGAATACACTGTATTATAATGACAGCAGAGAGAAAGGTGTGTTCCAAATTTCAGATCAATAAGTCAAAAGGAACGGGGACAAATTTTTATTAATGTGGGACAACCCTACAGACATACAAACATACATACAAACAGGTCAAGTTGAATGAAACCGTTTGAAAAAGTAATTGACTAATTTGTTACAGCGGTCATCTTGAATTTAAATTTTCCATAAATAGCTGTGATTTACTGGCCATAAATAATTCCATAAATAGCTGTGATTTAAGCCTCTTCACATGATACCCATATTGATGGGGTTTTGAAAAAAAATGTAATCCGCCATTTTGTTGTGGCGACCGTTTTGGATCTGCATTCCTCGTGTATAACTGTGTTCTACTAGTCAAGTCCTTTTATTTGATACCCATATTGAAGGGGGGAGAGGGGGTCGAGGTTGCGTTACTTTCTGTACATTAGAGATAGGAAATAACGTTACGTAGGGGGGGGGAGGGGGTCCAAAGCCGGATTTTTGGCGTTACGTAATTTGTGCACGACGCCTTACCACCACTCGGCCACGAGAGCCACAAATAATAGTAACACAATATAAATTATTTAAGGGGGGCCCCTGTCTGGAACGTCGAAAAATAATTAATTTTCGTGATTTTTTCGGATGTGAGGAATAAAGTAAAAAAATGCAACGAATAAAAATTCGATTTTTTCGACTCGCCAGACCGGGTTACCCCTTAATTCAACCACAGTCGATATCACATATTATGCTTATTACTATCAACACTAATTGGCTGATCGTTCCAACTGACTATCAACTGTTGAAATTCAAGTGACAAGTACCCTTATAAAAAACGAGTACAGACAGAGAACTGCGCTCGAGCGTTTGTGGTTGAATGACTTTATTGTTTTCATGTAATCGTGCAATAATGAAAGTCATTCACATTGGTCTCCTACAGCACCGAGTGGGGACTTGCAATATATCTATGTCATCCAAAACCACCCATTGCATGTCTTTCGGTGCAAAGTGCAGTTCTCGCATGAGACTATCATTTTGCGGTTGTTATACTTCCGAGAAGAGCAAGATAAGCTGAACAGAAAAGATGCTTATTCAGCAGTAGTGCACACAAGAAAAGCACTGCACTCGAGTGTCAGTTGTACGTCAATCTACAACGGCACTGTCGCTTTGACCATACTGTTCATCCGGTTGGTTTAAGCTATGATTTGATGGGTAACATAATCATAATAATATTCTAACAATCGTATTCTTGGCGCATCCAACTGTGGTTACCAATATTCTCCGCTATCTCGTGTTCTTTGAATCGATGATGGCAGTTTAGCCAAAATTTGCAGGAACACAGTTTTTAACGAAATGTTCATATTCTTGAAACATAGAAACCTAAGGTTTTCATCCATCTAGGGAAGACCCAACAGCTTCATCATTGCAGCCGGATTCAACAGAGGAAATTCGTAACAGAGGATGGATCCAATGAATGTAACAACATGAAAAAGTGGCGTTTCCTGTTCTCAAAAGCCATCAAATACATAATTAAGTAGTTTGTTCACATTTCCTGTGTCAGATGGGACTGAAAGTGAACGGTCGATATACAGCTTTGAACTATGCTTCCATTGGCCCTTAGTGCTGTTGAAGCATTTCACTGAAGGCTAGTTATGCGAGAAGGGGTTTCAGTTAACGAACAAAATGTTATTTTGTTTAAATCTGTTGTGAACTCATGTGTGTTATGTGTAGACTTTTAAAAGGTTGATCTTTTTTCAACTATCGACTTTTGAAATTTTCTATAACTTTACATCATAAACCTGTTAACCGTTAGTACTGAATAGACTGTCACCAATATGAAGCCAAGTAATGCTAGTTTTGCGTAGCTTTTAGAGTGATACCACTGAATGATTAATTTTTTGCCATTCTTTAAATTTTCCTCAAAAACTGACTTTGTGTCTCAATAAAATCATGGGTTACCCATTTTTCACGAAACTACAATACAAATTCATCTACTGCTTGAGGTACACCTATATCACCACGGCCTTTTACGCTGTAGTCCGTGTCATCAGTCCCGGGCGGCAAACGCGTTTATGACATGTAAAGCGCTCTGCATAACACGTGCTTTGATATGTTATCCTCCCCACAGGATCTGCCTTGAACACGAACATTAAAACTTTTTATAGGCCACATAGGGTTTCTCGGCAAAAAAAAGATTGCATGTTTAAACGTCACACATGTCGCTTTTTATGCGCTCAGATTGATTGCATACCACCGAAGGGGTTTCGACATGGATAAAAATTGTAACGCAAGTAACCTATTAGCAAATAATCTGGTATAATTAGCTAATGTAACACAAACGAGTAATGTTGTTTCTGGCCCTCTTGCAATGTATATTGTTGAAGCTACAACCATGGAGAAAGGCAGTGCAGTTGTTTTGTACGTTAGAAGAATTCCATAATCATGGCAACACAACATCATCATTCTATTCATCAAATTGATATCTTTAATTATCAAACACGAAACTTTCACCTAATGCATCAGCTCGGAATATATCTGTGTGTCAAAACTTAAAATCCCTTCAAATCTCATTGCTGCGCGAAGCATATTAATTCTGCATTCGACGCACTGATTTGGAAACAGGACGAATACCATTTCAAAAATACTGTTCAGGTAAAATCGTGGAAATCAGAGTACCTCAAATATAGTTCTTGTCGATGTATTGCAGTAATATGAGCGAACAATGACAACATATAGAGGAATATTCTGAAGGGAAATAATCATAACAAGTTTATAGACAACAATTTAACAAAAAAACTGTACGTTAATTTTTTGTCGATCTATTCCAACTCTCGGCTGCTAGTGTTAGATAATTATGTAAAAAGTGGTAAGTTGATACTAACACGTCTGGTATTTAGTTCTTAGTTTGACATTTCTCGACAACATTCAGTGAGCAAACACAATTGAATCGTTTGTTTGAGAAACCCCATAAGTCCACTTGACGCTTTTGCGACTAAAAACTGTTTTTCTCAAAATTTTGACCTGGTCCTTCAATTTTTGGTTTTCGATTATTAGACCCAAAACATATTATTTGGGGCCACTACTTCATATATATGATAGGTTAAGCTCAAAACATACGCCTCAAAGTTGGTGGACTTAGGGGGTTTCTCAAAAAAAAACCGGAAATCAGTGGTGTTTTTAACAATTTGGAAGTGATTCAATTCAATTGTATGTACTTTAAATGTTCATAATGTTTATACCAAGTAAGAATGGGGCTGTTTATAAGCTATGCAGCACGCATTGAAGGTGGAAGGAGAAGAGAGGTGGGGTGTGCGTTGAACAAGTATTGTTCGTTTTACACTTAAATAAGGAATACAAAAATTCGTTGTGGAGGAAGATAGATGACATTTTGAAATACTTTTTACGTTACATAATATATGAAAATTACTTGTTGAGTTCTACGGGACTTTGCCTGCCGCTCAGCTTAGTTTTTTTTTGTACTTTAGAACCATGGACACCATGATTTCTCATACAAACGAATATTTGCACCCCCAATTTAAGAGGGTTCGTAGAACTAACTTTTTCTGAAATTTTGATAGTCGATGTAGGTACCTCCAAGGACTCAAAATCTGCCAAAAAGTCAATTTTGATGAAAATAGCGTTTATGGGGTTTCTCAAACAAACTATTCAATTATAGGCATTGACGATTTTTGACGTTGGACTACGTCTAACCTTTCAATGTTTTGGGTGGAAAAAGTGAATGATTTTGAACTTCGATATCTCTTCAATTAATGGATGGATTTCGATTTCAAATACACAAATTAAGAGAAAATATCCCTACCTATGTTTTTGTCCGAGACATATATAGTGGAAATAGTGGAACAAGTAAATCTTGTAACGAATAAATAAGTCGATTTTACTCACACATGCTTTACAATGCAACAAGCAGCATTCCTCCATTCCATTCAATTCGAGGGTAACCTTAAATGGTATTGACTGTTGGTAACAGGGCTCGGCATAGTCGTATTCAACCGAGGATAGTCAGCGGACTATGATTCCCCTTCGTATTCAATTGGAAATGACTTTTGGTTTCTTCACGCGATTTCTCCGTCAACATGACTCAATAGTCAGTCGGGCATTTAGTCGCTATCTCTACTCACTACGACTCGACTATCTCATTTCATTCTTCCCCGTCAAATGAACTACATTGTATTTTGAAGTGACACCCCTAAAAATGATTTCGTTTCTCTCTTATGTGTCCCGTATGCATGTATCGATGTTTGAGTTCAACGTGGTTTGACATATACTACAGGTGAGTTAGATTTTTTGTCTTCTTCTTCTTGAATGGCGTTAACGTTCCCTGTGGAACTTTTGCCGTCTCAACATATGCATTAACCAGCGTCATTCATTAATACTTAGTTGAGATTTCTTAAGCCAAATAACACGCCTTGAATGTATTCCGAGGGGCAAGCTCTAGAATACGCGTGACCACAGTGCAAGTCGGAGGAAATTTCTTTGACGAAAAATCCTCCGGCCAGAACGGGAATCGAACCCGAACACCCGGCATGATAATGTGAGACGCTAACCACTCGGCCACGGGTGCACTTAGATTTTTTGTATCGTACACGAAAATTACACGTATGAAATAGCGTGCTGTGTTGTGTTCAGAAACAAATTTTGTGAATTTAGTCGATATAAACCCGTTTTTCTGTAGGTTTTTTTTCACAAAATTGAACTCGGAGACAAAGTGAATTAAAATTTTATTTAGAATTCTTCCCAAACTGCACGCTATTTACTATTACTAACGCGAGGACCTACCTAATAACTGTCTAAGTACGTTGGTTTGAGTTCACGGGAGTTAGACAATAAACCGTTCATTAATGGTGTAAGGCGTCGTGCACAAATTACGTAACGCTAGAAAAGGGTGGAAAGGGTCGAGGTTGCGTTACTTACTGTGTATTAGAGATTGGAAATTGCGTTACGTATGAGGGGGCAGAGGGTCTAAAATCCGTAGTTTTAGCGTTACGTTATTTGTGCACGACGCCTAACTATTTTTTTTGCATCAGAAATCAAGATTTCGTTTCACTTTATATAGATGTAAAAATAATATTGTGTACACGGGTAAAGAGATTCATCAGGGGAAAGTAGAAGTGTGGATTAAAGTCAGTTGAATGAAGAGGCAGTTTTTTTATAGTCAGGTCAATCAGAATAAGTATTGACTAGAATAGTTCATCAGTAATCCTCGCTCTCAACGCTCGTCAATTCATTTTTTAGTCAATTCAATTTCTGTTGACGGCGAATGCCGAACTAGTCCTAGTCGAGGTGAAGCTACAGAGAGGAGAGTTGATCTTCATTTTTCATCTTCGAAGATTTCGATCTCTGGTTACCGTTTACTGACTAGAGTAGACGCGAGAATAAACTGTCCTTCTTAAGGCGAATGGAGAAGGAGTTTGGATTAACTTTGACCACAAGGGTCTTTCTCAGGGCTAGAGACGAATGAACTGAAAATGTAATCAAATACGGACAGACTGACAAAACTCAGTTGCACTTTAACCAGTAATGAGCTAGAATGATGTGTTGATGTTGAGAGTTTATTAAGAAATGTTGTTGTTGTTGTGCTAATTGCTCGCGATGCTCAGTGAAAGTATTCTGTACAACGATAGATCTGTTTATTAGATATGATAATTTAATTAGTTTTTTTTTTTGTTTTAGACAAGCTTTAAACTTTCGCCTCTAAAATAGAATAAGTAACTTTGCTGATTTACTCCTTATTTGAGAGTCGATTTCACACATATAACTTTGCATCGAGTGTAATGGATATTTACATTGTCGGTATTGTCGGTCCTGTGGATTCAATTTTTAATAGCATTTACGATTTGGCAGT
The DNA here is from genome assembly GCF_029784135.1 of Toxorhynchites rutilus septentrionalis. NCBI lineage: Eukaryota > Metazoa > Arthropoda > Insecta > Diptera > Culicidae > Toxorhynchites > Toxorhynchites rutilus. The sequence goes on along the minus strand of NC_073746.1, from coordinate 253,838,665 downwards.
CAACTAGCTAACAAACAGTCGACAGCGGCTTTGATGACGAATGAAAAGTTTGAAAAGTTTAAGTACAAATCCACAACAAAACAAACCAAGAAGAATAATCAGAAGGAACTGAGAAGGGGTAGTCCTACGTCTCTAAGGGTTTTGTTTTGTTATGTGACAAACGCAACGGGATTATGCGGTCGGCTCGCGTTTTTATACTACATCGATTTGAAAAAAGGGTAGCAGAATTAGGCTGAACAAACGTACCGTTTTTTCGACCATTTTTTATTATCCTGTCTTTTTATCGATTTGAACTGTATTTCGAGTATAAAGAAAAAAATATTTGTGATAATGTCCTGTTGTACCACGATTTATTTGGAAATCCATATCTTAAATTTATTTTCACCAGATATCAGTTAATGACTTTTCGAACATTTATTCGATTTGTTGAAAAAGATGGTGTTTTTATCATTGAAGTTGCTGTTAATTTTGATGGTTTTATTAGAATTTCTCAACACAACAATGAAGATGTTTTTTTTACTAGTGAGATGCAAAGTGTTCTTAAAATAAGAAAGAAAATACCGCATTGTTGACGCAGGACTACGCAGTTCTTTCAATGAATTCGCTTGTTCACCACTTCGGCTGGAGATGGGGCATGCCGTCGTTAGATTCGTTTCTGAATCACTTAAATAGTAGACAAGGCCTCATCATACCTGCCTGTTATGAAAACAATCAGTGATTGCGAATCAAAGAGCCTTCAGTCAACATTGTGTTATTCGCCGCTCAGAATCGGTCCCGGATTGTTAAAGCAATTCGAACGAGTTTAAACTGTGTGATTGCTACAGGAAGCAAATTAAGACGGTACAATTGAAAGGCGTAGGAGTTGAAGAGCACCTGAAAATGTGGAACAAGCAAGAGTTTCAATTGAGCAGTCATTGAGACAGTCTGTGCGCTACGCTTTGAGTTCCATCTCTACAAAATCATATTAACTCAATAATTGAATGAACCTGATCATACCAGCCGCAAAAAGCTTTGTGAAGAAATGCTCCGGACAACCCCGTTACACGCGTTTTAATAAATAATGATGATGATCGCGTCCACCTGAGGGAGGTTTTAAATAACCAGAGCTTTCTGGACTGGTAGCTGCCAACCTAGGGGAACCCAATGTACTATATTTATGCTCTCCAAAGGTTACAGTATACAGATTTTGAATCGTTTAAGCATCTGAGATCGATTCAGCGCGTGGAACGATTTCGCTGTTGAAGTTTGTGTCTAACAAAACCGTCGTGTGTGACATTAGCATTAGGTGAGACTGTTTATTGCTCGCTAATTGAAGTGAGATTGAGTATTAGAAATCGCGATTGGCTTATTTATACCCAATAAATTGTGAACGGACGGGGTTAATTTGCAACATCTTCTCTCTCCACAGTGTCCGTATGAAATATCGCTGCATTTACAATTCTAGCGAGCGATTACGCACGCCTCATTCGTAGTCTAATGTACTGTGGTTCGACGATGCAGGTTAAAGTGTTATCAGGATTCACTGCGGTAAGTGATGTAATTTCCTAAACGCGGAGTCAGCCATTTGACAGAAACCTGAAAAGGTAACCTTATATTTTCGCTCCAATATTTTCGCTATATAATGAGATATCTCATCATGTGAATGCGTGAGAAAAACATCTTTCGGTGACCTAACAAGGTAAACGAGATCACTCCTATATTTCCAGATGCTCTAATAATTTACGATTTTCTTCTTTAAACAAACGCACCTCCACATAATAATGAATTATTGAAGGCATTAATGAAAAATTCTGATCTGGACACTTCTGAGATTCAAAACAATATTGGCAACACTTCTGAATTTAATTTGTCTTAACGTTTTTTACACCAACACTTGGATACAGAGTTTTTTACACCACCCAATGCATACTTGTGAGCCGAAACTCATAACAAGAAATAGTGTTCGTTTCAATCCTGATTATACTCATGAAGAACATTATGTTCATAGACAGCAATCCCGTGCCAAACCGATATAGTGGTTCTCAGATTTTCGTGAAAAGTAATATATTTGTTCTTTATCGCTAACAATTACATCTATATTTTTTATTTTTTTGTTAGGGTTACCATTTCCGTTTTAAGGGAGTCCAAAAAATCCCTTTTTCCATTTTTTTTTCCTAGAATGACTTTTTTCAAAAATTCATAACTTTTGAACTACTGGACCGATTCTAATGATAGACATATCAAAATCATACCAATTACCTCAAATTTTTAGATCAGATACTCCAGTAGCGGAAAACTTATATTTATTTGATATGAGCAATTGAACTTTTGTTCTTCAAAATGTTTTGAGGTTTATTTTTCCACCCAGTGTCATTTTCATCTTTAGCCAAATGAATATCAGTTGTTGTTCACTTTTAACCTGAGACAGTTGTGTGAGGTTAGTTTTTATTCATGCCGTTGTTACCATCTCGCCAAACAAAATCCTGCGCGATTTCTTGCAAAGTTCGGTTCTTTTCGCTTGCAGGAATGCAGCAACTCTGGCCTTCATAGTCGTAAGAGAAATCAACACATTTTCAAAATGAAAATTATCAATGAAAATCAATTTATTGTGTCAAATAAACATCCCCGTTAATAATTTGAAAGGTTTTCTGCAAACAAAGAAAAAATCTTAAACGAAACATGTTTCTAATAATGATTTCTAATTATAATTTCAACAATTTGATCTGTTCTTATAATGTTTTTCAGTAATGGATGAAGAATGTTCAGAATAATATGTTATGAACATTCAATAAAATATTTTGAAATGCTTTTCATTGATCTATTAATAATTCAAAACTATCATATGTATTTTATCATAGTAATCTTAATAGATTATGCTTGATTCATTACCATTTAATACCTTCGTAGATGTCGACACTGTATAATAGCCATCGCGAATTAACATTTTATGCTTCGTGCTTCATCGTAGTGAAGCGAAAATGATAAAGGATTTTCAGGTGGAATGGACAAACTCTTTTAAAATCAAATAATATAAATGAAAATCACTTTCTTCCCATCAAATATGTTGCTCTATGTTGTAGAATAACAAGTTTTCCGCAAATGGTGAAAAAACCTTGAACTAAAATATTATCTGGGAATAATTTTATTTTATAATAATGAACTTTATTAGGGATTTCAGAAAAATTATAAAAAAAATGATCAGGTAAGGTTCAGTGCTACGTGTTTTATGCATTCAAGTAACAACAAGTAATAACATTCATTCAAACTTTAGGGTTTTAAAATTCTCTTGGATCCACTAACCTGATAGAGAGTAAATTTTCTCACAAACATAGATTTTAACACAAGATGTCGCACAATATCCTACCACACCACGAATGATTATGTTCCTGCCCTATTACAGAAATGAATGAGCGAGATCAGAGAATCCGGATATGCATCATTAATGCCCGTCATTTTAATTTAGACAACCTTACACGATCATTTTTATTGTCATTCTGACGTAGTAATGTCATTATTATTTATCGTGTAAGGGACCCTTAAAAGTAATTTACACTGAATTAAAATCATATTCGTGACTTTTTTTGAATATTTGTTTGATATTCGAAGACACTGGTTGAAATAGACCTCTTTATTCTGAAACATGAGTGACATAAGATGCACTCGCTTTACTCACTTGCTTTCACTTCCACAATTTCGCTCGCATTATTCTGAATTCGCATTACTTTTTTTTGCTCCTCTATAACGGGCATAAGCGAGTCTGTAACAGAAGAGGACACGATTGAAAATCTTATCTAATGATAAACTATGTTCACGCTATTTTCTGTCGAGGACACTGAGGCATCTCACATCAATTGCCGTGCAGAATAAATTGGATAATTAAATGAATGGAAGATATGGAAACACATGGTAGTTCACACGTTCAGTTATTTGAATTTTCAACAAATGGAGTAGCCTAGTACTCTATTTATCTTAATAGAACTTCTGTTAACATCTTCTTTCTTCTTCAATGGCACTAACGTTCCTAGAGGAACTTCGCCGTCTCAACGTAGTATTACTTGCGTCATTTTTATTAGTACTTAGTTGAGATTTCTATGCCAAATAACACGCCTTGAATGCATTCTGAGTGGCAAGCTCTAGAATACGCGTGATCACAGTGCAAGTCGGAGGAAATTTCTTTGACGAAAAATTCCCCCGACCAGAACGGGAATCGAACCCGAACACCCGGCATGTTAGTTATGACGCTAACCACTCGGCCAAGGGAGCACTTCTGTTATCATAATTCTCTTGAATACACCCATACCTCGCTATAAGGCGGCTCTTTATACGGCCTTTCGTTGAACAAAGTTGGAACCGATCCGATAAAATTTGTATGCATTTGTATTAGAATAATTGATTTGTTATACGGTTTTTTTTCTTAGCGGCCAACGCGTGTATTACCAAATATTACTGTAGCACGGCAGAACAGTTTAAATACAACAACAACAAAATAAGTGCGTATTCATCCACCTCCTGTTTGACAATTAACCCCCTTGCGGTCGTATTAAATTTGGACATGGGTGTCGTACTGTTCAGAATTTTTCCTACTTGAAAGAGCAGTATCAATTTGTGAAAGATAAACTGGATTTATTTAGATATGTATTTACCGAATGAGCTGTTTTTATATGAGAATTGTATTATGTAATTCTAATTCGTGTGATATCTTCCGAAACAATTCCCAACATGCAGTCCTAGTTTTTGACTACATGTGCCGTAAAAATTATAAGATTGGTGTCTTTCGTCTGTTATTTTTTGTTTGAACCTGTACATCTACACAGAGCCGCAAGACATGAAGTTATTCGTTAAACCTTTCCCCAAGAATGAGTGACAACTTTTGTTCATTTTAAGAACCGTTATTTATTATTCATAGAAGCAACTTTTTATTTCATGAACAGGTTTACTAGACATTAAAATTCGTTTAGAAAAAGTATATACTTATACACAGTTGAATAACGTCTAAGATTAGTATAGTTCATTACTATGGTGGCTGACAGAAGGCAAATGACCGCAAAGAGTTAAAAAAAGTACTCTGAAATGAACTAAACATGCTCGAACAAGCCACTTGCTTTTAATTTATTCGTCAAGTTATCACCAATATAATAATTCGATAATTGAACCGTTCGTTCTTATAACGATTCAGTATCTTAAAAACCTGTAATCTGTATAAAAAACACCCACTAGAAAAAAATTTATAAGCAAATTCTCAAAGCATTCTATTTGAATCATGCTTAAAAATTTGGTCAAGGGCAGTAAATGCAAATGTTTGTAAAAAAAAAATTTCCATAAAAGTTGAATGTTTGAGGACACGATACAATAAATTTTTGAATGCATTAAAGGAAAACATATTTGTTCAACCTAACTTAAAATTTAAGGGGGTATTCTAGTATAGAGACACGAATTCCGGACTTTTTTCGTGCTCCGTAAAAATAAAACAAAGAATATTTTTACTATCAATTATATCATTATCTGTTCATCTATCTTTTTACAATAAAACAAAAATTAAACGAAGAAAAAATATTCATAAGAGTTGATGAAGTGAGATGCCTCAAAAACAAGAAGTGCCATGGCGTACACGATTCCAGCCCTTCTGGTTATCTGAAACAAAAAAATCGAACAGATTCTGAATCAGTAAAGATGCCGCTATCGCATGAACCTCGGACAAGTCAAAAACATCTTCCTTTACAAAATGGCGGCCGTTTAAAAAACAAAATGCGGTTTAAAACGTTTTTTCTTACGTTTCACAATTTTTTAAAAATAGTAAAATTTAAAAAATATTCTATTTTAGAGGTTCATGCGATAGAGAATGCTTGCAAATTGTATCCATATAAATTCGACATGAATCGGTTCCGTAGAACTTGAGATATCTTGTACGAAAAAACTTGTTTCGAGTTTGAAGTTCATTGTTATGGCCGTACCAGGTTACATACCGCATAACTAAAATGGATCTAACTCGATAAATAATAGGATTTTCGATAAGTCCTTTCTAGGGTATATTCTTTGATGCCTAAACTACAGAAATATGAAGGAATTTGTTTTTATTTTTTTCAAATTTCTAGACTAGAATACTCCCTTAATGCAGCGAGTTACCATGAAACACAAACCAGAAACTAGAATAATTTTGATATTGATGGACTCTCAACAATGAGTTGCTTGAACCAGCAGACTAGATTCAAACTTATCCAAAATGTTTGTTAACAAGACATAAACTGGAAGTATTTATACGTTACCCAAAGCAAATCCACGAGTGTGGAACCAGTTTGTCACCAACATAATGTAATTCTAATTCGTGTGATATTTTCCGAAACAATTCACAAAATGCAGTCCTAGTTTTTGACTACATGTGCCGTAAAAATTATAAGATAGGTGTCTTTCGTCTGTTATTTTTTGTTTGAACCTGTACATCTACACAGAGCCGCAAGACATGAAGTTATTCGTTAAACCTTTCCCCAAGAATGAGTGACAACTTTTGTTCATTTTAAGAACCGTTATTTATTATTCATAGAAGCAACTTTTTATTTCATGAACTGGTTTACTATACATTAAAATTCGTTTAGAAAAAGTATATACTTATACACAGTTGAATAACGTCTAAGATTAGTATAGTTATTTACTATGGTGGCTGACAGCAGGCAAATGACCGCAAAGAGTTAAAAAAAGTACTCTGAAATGAACTAAACATGCTCGAACAAGCCACTTGCTTTTAATTAATTCGTCAAGTTATCACCAATATAATAATTCGATAATTGAACCGTTCGTTCTTATAACGATTCAGTATCTTAAAAGCCTGTAATATGTATAAAAAAACACCCACTAGAAAAAAAATTTATAAGAATCATTCTTAAAAATTTGGTCAAGGGCAGTAAATGCAAATGTTTGGAAAAAAAATTACATAAAAGTTGAATGTTTGAGGACACGATACAATAAATTTTTGAATGCATTAAAGGAAAACATATTTGTTCAACCTAACTTAAGATTTAAGGCGGTATTCTAGTGTAGAGACACGAATTCCGGACTTTTTTCGTGCTCCGTAAAAATAAAACAAAGAATATTTTTACTATCCATTATATCATTATCTGTTCATCTATCTTTTTACAATAAAACAAAAATTAAACGAAGAAAAAATATTCATAAGAGTTGATGAAGTGAGATGCCTCAAAAACAAGAAGTGCCATGGCGTACACGATTCCAGCCCTTCTGGTTATCTGAAACAAAAAAATCGAACAGATTCTGAATCAGTAAAGATGCCGCTATCGCATGAACCTCGGACAAGTCAAAAACATCTTCTTTGACAAAATGGCGGCCGTTTAAAAAACAAAATGCGGTTTAAAACGTTTTTTCTTACGTTTCACGATTTTTTTAAAATAGTAAAATTTAAAAAAATATTCTATTTTAGAGGTTCATGCGATAGAGAATGCCTGCAGATTGTATCCATATAAATTCGACATGAATCGGTTCCGTAGAACTTGAGATATCTTGTACGAAAAAACTTGTTTCGAGTTTGAAGTTCATTGTTATGGCCGTACCAGGTTACATACCGCATAACTAAAATGGATCTAACTCGATAAATAATAGGATTTTCGATAAGTCCTTTCTAGGGTATATTCTTTGATGCCTAAACTAGAGATATATGAAGGAATTTTTTTTTCAAATTTCTAGACTAGAATACTCCCTTAATGCAGCGAGTTACCATGAAACAGAAACCAGAAACTAGAATAATTTTGATATTGATGGACTCTCAACAATGAGTTGCTTGAGCCAGCAGACTAGATTCAAACTTATCCAAAATGTTTGTTAACAAGACATAAACTGGAAGTATTTATACGTTACCCAAAGCAAATCCACGAGTGTGGAACCAGTTTGTCACCAACATAAAATTGGGCTATTACTTTCTCTTCGTTTAAAATATATACCGACGCGGACAGAAGCTGTAGCAGCAAACCAACAACTCAATCGCGAATGAATTCCGGCAGAGAAAATTTCCTCGGTAAACGAGGTTTCGTGCTTACGGTTAGCGGTGAGGAAAATTGGATAAATTTTTCGATAACGCAATAAAAATAAGGATATATTCCCGACCCCGCTATCCCAGATTGCATGCGCTTTCCTTCTCGGATCAAGACGGTGCGGAACGAGATACTCGTTTCTACATTGGCCCATTAAATTACAATTTCGTGCCGGATAAATAGCGAAATGAAATGTGGCTGTAGTGATGAATGATGTTGGCAAGTTTCTGCGTTCGTGTTTCGACAGGCCGTGACAGACATGTTGTAAATCTAAAACTTTGTTGTCGGAATAGATTATTTATTGAAACCATTTCTCACGATAATGGTTCAGGGCCAATATTGTCATTGTTTAGTTGCTAAGTTCGTTGAAAAAATTATATTTTACCACAAACGTCAAAATATATGTATTCAGATTTACAAAACCGAAAATACCCTACAAATCAAAACAAATATTTGTTCAATATTTGATTTACTATTCTGTTGTCTTTTTCTAGAGTTGTTTCTCCTACTCCAGGAGCGAGCTCGGACAACTAACCCTGGGTTAGCCATGCAATGTAGCTGTCAGCTTTTAACGTCATTTTGGTCATTAAATCTTATAGCCGCTCTTGGTGAGCGAGTTTTTCGGTAGCAGGGAAGAAATGGCTCGTTTTCGGTTCCCGTTATGGAGTAAATCCAAGACTGACTTCTTGGTTCATTTTATGTGAATTCGCATTCTGTTATTTTTGTAAACGATAAACACCACATTCAGCATGATGCGTCGGAGAATCATTCCTGGTACGATTTTATTGTTGTATTTATTGTTGTTTCCAGACGCAAACCCAAACAGCAAAAAACAAAATCTCGAATTATTTTTTTGCATTTTTAATATTTTTAAACTTCGAATCGCAAAATTGACTCCTCAACACAGCGTGAACTATCTCGGATCGCAAATAACGTATACTTTTAACGGTTCTGTCCCTTATTCTATTTTAGAGGCGAACAACTTGCAAAGTTTGAAGCTTCTCTAAAACAAAAAATAATAATTAACTTATTTTATTGTTAAACGCATCCCAAATGAACTATCAACGTCAACACACCATGTAAGCTCATTGCTGGCTAAAGAGCGACTGAATTTGATATGATAATAATGATGATGTGTTGCATTGTAGAGACTTGAAACTTTTGTAGTTCATGCGTCTCTGGCCATGAAACTACAAAAGATGGGGCCGATGGGGACACTTCAACCCAAACTTCTTCTCCAACTGCCTTGACAAAGACACTCAAAAGATACGAAGTTATGTTGAGTTTGGTATCTTCTGCCCTTCCCTTATATAGTATTCGTTCTTTCGATGTAACATGACATCAAGAGAGGGTTCCCGGAATAATTCGCCGCAGAAAACGATTGCAACAGAAACGACCACTTAAAAAAGTGTAATAGGTTAGTAATATTGTGGCGCGGTATTGTTTTCAACCCTCCTGTACTCGCGTGCAAAATCATAACACGTACACTCGCGCATGGTGTCACAGACCGAAAATTGAACTTCTCTGTTATGTTGCCATTGTGTATTTTTCAGACTTTATTGGCATTTATTTGAAGAAGAGGGTATGATTGAATAAAAAACTCCAAAAAATATATTTTCTTCGTCTTTATTATGTTTTAATTGTCATCTAATTCAGCCTCCTCAAAATAGAGTATTTTATGATACTCCAACACAAATATCGAGTTTCGAATTTTTCACTGTTATTAATTAAAAGTATGCAACTGAATATAATTCATGGAAGTAAGAAGAGCTATAAAATAACATAAAAACGTATCAATCGATTGTGGTTTCATTGGGGTAAGAATCAGAACAAAGCATAATTACCAGATGAGGTTCTAGAATATAAAGTTTGCATATTTCTAATATTTTTTGTCTCTGTTTTCTTGGTAAACTAAGAATCAATGCCTTTTTTTAGATGAGACGTAAAAAGATGATATAAAAGAATTTCTAGGAACTTGCTTTTCTTTTTCTCGTTTTCTTGTCGATATTGTCCATTATTAAAAAAATATCCCCGAAACTGTAACTGTCAAAAATTGCCATAAGCTTCCGATCAGTTTATAGTTTACTGTTTACAATTCTTACACAAGTGAAATTCTTTCACAAGTGTGTATATGTATGACCATTATATTTAGCGAATAACTATACGAAAGTCAAACATTTATATTTCGCTTTTGAACGTATGAATAAAACGACGAATTAATATATGGATCCGTTCAATCCAGTTACAAAAGGGACTGAAATCAAATAAAAATAGTCCGGTAATGATCTTATGCATTATATTCAATAAATGTTCCACGCCACTAACATTAATTCATACATTTCATTCAACAATATACTAAAATATGAAAAAAGGCACTTGTCCAAAAAAGTTACTCCTATACTCGCGTCGGTATGTCAGACCGAAAGTGTTAAAAAAGTGGCACACGTCCCCTTTGTACCAACACATGCGATACGCTAAACGATGACGAACGACGAATAACGAAGCTAGAGAGAATCGCAAAGTCGTAGTGTTGATGTTTTCTGAGAAATGAACGAATTATTGATTTCTCGGTCTGACAGACCAATGCGCGAGTATAGTAATGCTTCGAAATCCTGACGCTTAAGCGCTTACGAATATAACTTCAACTAATAAAAATATTGACATATCATAGCATGAAAAATTAGCGTTCCTATAGAACTAGAAGGCCTTCATCTAGGTTATGAATCACAGAATTCCACAAAATCATGTTATATTTGTTCAAAATTTGAAATTTCTTTCATCGTGTCGTGATTTTAAATCCGGACACTTTTGCTTTTTTAATCCGGACACTTGTTTTCTTTGCAATTCTTTGAGAGAAATTATTTATTAATTCTTTTAGAACTTATTAACAGGTGTGTCATAAGTAGCGGAACAAAATGGAAACACGTTTGGTACATTTTTTTTATTAATTCAATTATTTATTGTATTTCTACAAGATGACCACTACAAGATGGCGCCATATATATATTTTCAAAATCCTATCAATATGGGTATCAAATGAAAGGGCTTGATTAGTAGAATACAGTAATTTATGAAAAATATAAATCTAAGATGGCGGCCGCTACAACATGGCGGATTACATAGTTCCTCAGAACCCCATCAATATGGGTATCAAACGAAAGGGCTTGATTAGTAGAATACTGTTATTAAGGAAAGATGTAAATACAAGATGTCGGCTGCTACAAAATGGTGGATTACATATTTTCTCAAACCCCATCAATATGAGTATAAAATAAAGGGCTTGATTAGTAGAACACAATTATTGATGAAAAATGTAAATCCAAGATGGCGGCCGCTACAAAATGGAAGATTACATATTTCCTCAGAACTCCATCAATATGGGTATCAAACGAAAGAGATCGACTAGTATAACACGGTTCTTCATGAAAAATGCAAATCCAAAATTTTAAAGAAATTATAGAACGGTTTCATTGTAGAGTTAATATTAATGATACAGATAATGTACTAAGAAATAAAAAATAAATAAGGAAAAAACACTTTTTAGGTTCAACTGTTTCATTGTGATTCAACATAATAATAATACAGATGATGTACTAAAAGCTAAACAATAATAAGGCAAGTAGCAGTTAGTAGTTACCACACCCCTTTCTTCGTTAATCTAGGGCATTGATGTGACTAAAATAAAATCGAGGGACATGTAACGAAACATCTAACTGTAGAAAATTAAAATCTGACGTGGTTCATTTTGAATTTGTGTTCAAATAGTCAACCCCTTCATTTGATACACATATTGATGCAGTTTTGAAAAAAAAAATATTCTTTCCAAAACATTTTGTGATGGCGGCCATTTTGGATTTGCATTTTTCATGAACAACTGTGTTCTACTAGTCAATCTCTTTCGTTTGATACCCATATTGATGGGGTTCTGGAAAAATATGTTATCCACCATTTTGTAGCGACCGCCATCTTGAATTTACATTTTTCATCAATAATTGTATTCTACTAGTCAAGCTCTTTCAATTGATACTCATATTGATGGGGTTTTGAGAAAATATATAATCCACCATTTTGTACCGGCCGCCATCTTGGATTTACATTTTTCATCAATAATTGTATTCCACTTACCAAGCCCTTTCATTTGATACTCATATTGATAAGGTTTGGAAAAAATGTATATGGCGCCATTTTACGCTGGCGGCCATTTTGGATTTGAATTTTTCATAAATAACTGTGTTCTACTAGTCGATCTCTTTCGTTTGATACCCATATTGATGGAGTTCTGAGGAAATATGTAATCCTCCATTTTGTAGCGGCCGCCATCTTGGATTTACATTTTTCATCAATAATTGTATTCTATTAATCAAGCCCTTTCATTTGATACCCATATTATTGGGGTTTAGAGAAAATATTAAACCCGCCATTTTATAGCGGCCGCCATTTTGGATTTTCAAGATCATGAAACACGCAGTTTTATAATGACTGCAGAGATAAAGGTGTGTTCCAAAATTCAGATCAATCGGTCAACAGGAAGGGGGTTAAATTTCTATTACTATGTGGCAAAACTGGCGCCAAATCTGTCCGCAAGGCCGTGTTTTTTTTTTTTTTTTTTTCCCAAAATATATTTTTTATTAAGGCACATGTGGCGTTAGCCTGACGGGGCCGGGAGTCCAATATTTTGACAAATTTTGTCTTACAACTATGTTAGTAATATGTAACCGATTACTCGCGGTTGGCTCGAGGTTAGTATTACAAGTGTTCTCATAATTGGTATGTTGCAGTCTTCGATGCTCTATACGTGTGCCCGACACGGGCTACCTCCTATTGGGATGCAGCTGACCATTAATCAGCAACGCTCCCTAGTCTGTACCCCATATCTAGCGTGGTGCGTCTTTCTCGACTCGAGGAATCCAGGATAGAATGGTCACTAGCCGGCGCAATCATCAGTTCGTGTAGAGTTGTCATGAGCGGTACAACCTTTGGCTCTTGTTGAATGATCAGTGGACTGCACAACCTTTGGCCCGTGCATCTGTAAAGAGTGTGTGTATGTATTGCCGCGACTAAGTAAAAGTTTATCGATCGCTAGGAGGGATATGAAACGGGGACACAACGAAGGAAACATCATTAAACGTTGACATCGGCGTTTCTGAGGAACAGGTATAGATGAAGCAGAAGATCAGGATCCCGGCTACCTAAGATATCCCGGACGGGGATATCCGATTGTCTGCCTTTTGCTCTCAGTGCTCTAGAGAGCTGAGAGCGAGCAGCATGGAACCGGATACACGACCAGACAACATGCTCGATGTCGTGGTAGCCATCGCCACAATCACAAAGATTGTTTGCTGCGAGCCCAATGCGATAGAGATGCGCGTTTAGGTTGTAGTGATTGGACATAAGCCGAGATATCACGCGAATGAAATCACGACCTACATTCAATCCCTTAAACCATGCACTCGTCGAGACCTTAGGGATAATCGTGTGTAACCAACGACCGAACTCATCTTCACTCCACATGCGCTGCCAACTAACGAGTTTGTCCTGACGAGGAATGTGAAAAAATTCATTATAGGCAATTTGCCTTTCAAAAAGTGTGCCTTCTGAAGCGCCCACCTTAGCTAGCGAGTCCGCTTTCTCATTCCCCGGAATCGAGCAATGAGAGGGAACCCATGCTAAGGTAATCTTGAATAATTTTTCGACCAAAACACTCAATAGATGTCTTATTCTTGTTAGGAAATAAGATGAGCGTTTATCAACTTTCATTGAGCGGATTGCCTCTATTGAGCTGAGACTGTCTGAAAAAATAAAATAATGGTCGATGGGCAGTGTTTCAATGATCCCTAGAGCATAGTATATCGCACCCATTTCTGCGACATACACGGAACAAGGATCTTTGAGTTTGAAAGAGGCACTGGAATTTTCATTGAAGATGCCGAAGCCAGTGGACCCGTTTATGTATGAACCGTCAGTAAAGAACATTTTATCAGATCCAACTTTCCCATATTTTTCCGAAAATATCGACGGAATAACATTGGAGCGTAGGTGATCTGGTATTCCATGGATTTTTTGTCGCATGGACAGATCAAAAACGACAGAGGAATTGCAAAAGTATGGGAAGCAAACTTGGTTGGAGATGCCTGGTGAAGGGTGCACGTCGTGGGTAAGGTACTCATGGTATAAAGACATAAAACTTGACTGAGGAGTCAGCTGGAGTAGATTTTCGAAGTTATCAATCACCAATGGATTCATGATCTTGCAACGGATGAGAAATCTGTAGGATAATTCTGTGAACCGAAGAGTAAGCGGGGGTACTCCTGCCAAAACTTCGAGACTCATCGTATGTGTCGAATGCAAACACCCCATGGCTATACGCAAGCAACGATATTGTATTCTCTCCAGCTTGAGAATATGAATCCTGGCAGCTGATCGTGGCCGTGGTTATCGAAAGAGAAAGTCAATGGAAGAGAATCGATCAATGTACCGTTTTGTCTCAAATTTCGAACACTTAAGCTTAAGTTTAAACATTAAACAGTGTCTCATTACTCAAAATGGTACTTTTTTCGCAAAATTAATGTGGTTTTTGGATACAATAGAGCCTTTTCTTTCATTTGGCTACCATAAAATTTATTTACAAATTCATATTCATGGTGGAAAACTAAAAATATGTTTGATTACATTTGTCTCAAATTCCGAACACCCAAAATGCAAAACTATTGAGCTACTAGACCGATTCAGATGATTGAAATGAAGCTTACACCACAAAGAATGTCAGGGTATTTATTATTCAATTATTGAAAATATTAGGGTTCAGAAAATTTACATTTAAAAAGGAACTGTTCGGTATTTGAGACTGTTCGAAATTTGAGACAAAACGGTAGATAAGTCGTTTTCGAAAGCTATACGGGAACGGAATGGAAGAATGCTTCTTGATGCATTGTGAAGTATGTGCGAGTAAAATCGAACTCATTTATTCGTTACATTATTCACTTGTATTACTTTTGGTAGGCACTTTGTACTGCATATCTCATCCTTCATCGCAATCCACAAAGGAACGAACAGCGGCATGGACATTCCCTTCTCGCTGACAGAAGCCACCTTGCTCTCGGTCTCGCCTTAGCAAGCTTACATGTGAACCATAATTGATTTTCGATGGTGCTAAATTTACCTAGGAATACAGCGTGGAAACATTGATGACGATTCGGAAACCTCGACCTCGACCTCGACGAGAGTGAACTATACTCTCACAGCATATTCTAATTCGTTCATCATTCAAAATGTATTTGTTTTTTTTTTATGTTTCTATGCTGTTTGTAACATTTGTCAATTCTGATTACAGCAATTACAGCAATAAATTATCGCGATATAACGCTATGATTATTTCTTTTTTTATATATTCAAGCAAAAGGCGGACAAAAACAGTAGGTTGTTATGGTACGTGCCAAAAACTTTGAAGCACGTGTTCTCGACTTTTCATGTTTTCTCTGAATTAACGTGTGTTATTGAGAAAAAAAAACTACTACCGAACCTGTTTGGAATAAATGACAGCTCGCTCTTTTTTCTATTTCATCAAAAAAAATTGTTTTCAAAGTTTCATACCAAACAAAAGCTATTTTTATGGTGAAAAGGAATATTTATATTTTCAAGCCCACTTAAAACGAATGTTTTGCATTTGTTCCGTTTGTTTAGTTCACCCAGAAAAAAACAATTATAATGAATAAATAAACTTTTTTTTTGTTTTAAACTAAATTATCTGTATCATTCACGCCAAAAGTAATATTATATATTAACTCATGTACATACAGGTCGGACCCGACTATTTGTATAAACTCGATTCGATATGACTAAATTATACACAATTTTAGAATCGATTATATACAGTTTCAAAGGCAAATATTTTTATATTTAAAATGAGTTTCAAGGAAAGATTGAATATTTCACGTTAAGGTGGAAGTTAATTGGCTATTCTAAGTACAGTGTAAGAAAAATCGCGATTTATTAAGATACTAATTGAACACTCACCCGGGCTTGTTTAAAAGAATATTAAATTCAAAAGTAGCTAGAGAGCCTTTCTTTGGTTCATAGAAACAATCAAGTTTATTATGCATTTTTGTGGCAAAAATAATAATAACACCTGAAAAACCACCAACTTTTAAGTTTTTACTTCTTAAATGTTACTTAAATCCCCTAATGTAGATGTTTTACAACTGTATCCTGTACCAAATTCTCTTATCTTTCAAATGTAAGCTTTTTGATTAAAGCCTTTGTTTTACACTGGCGTTGATGTATTTTTTTTTCTTCAAATGAGATCCTCTATCACCTTTGTGAAAGATTCCATATATGCATGAAAAATATATGTAAGGAAGGAATTTTCTTATTAAAGGGGTTTATTCACAAATTAAATTCTTCATTTATACTTTAAATAAACAAAAAAAAATGTACATAAAACAATGAAAAAAATTTATTCCATTATCAACGGTGACAAGCAAATTGTAGACTTCACACAATCGAGTCCGACCTGTACATGTGTTTGTTGATTAGGCATAGTTCAATTAATTTTCCCTTCCAGAAAAATTGAAAAGATACGTATTTTTGAAACCTTTTAATGCTTGTCCTCTTCTTAACTATTTGATTGCGAATTAATAGAACATTGTTTTTGAGTGTTAGAATTGAGTGCATCGCCAAAAAAAAACAAATAGCTTTTTTATATAATCTCGTATTCATGACAAATGTGACCCCTCGTACTAAGTATGTTGTTTTGTTAAAGTTCTCCTTAAATTAACTTTCAATGAATGGAAAAAAAGGAAAAAAAAACAATTTGTCGATAAGTATTGGATGTAAAATGAAATCCACTAATAAATTCTAAAAATTGTTTTAAAATTGATATTTTCATAAATTCGTATATATTTTCTGTGATAAAAAATCGACGAGTCCACATTATCATACAAATTGAATTATGACAACAAAAATGGAGTCTATATGAATAAGATCCATTGTCATTCTATTCGTACTTCAATTCATTTAACTAGCACTATCAACGTACCAATGCTTCTCCCTGTTGTTACATTGATTTCCACAAAATTAATGAGATGGTACCTATTCCGTCTCTCAAACGACCAAGGCCACAGTACAACAATTGGATGTACCCTGCGATACTCCCAACGACGTAACGAGGTAACTGAACAGTAGCAATGTGGGTCGCCACCGATGGTAAAAAATGAAATATATCCAGCAAACAGTCCTCGAAACGAGTTGTCTATATTTATTGAAAACCAGTAATAAGTTAATTACATTCAGCACTTAGTAAACTCGAATAAATTCCAAGAGGCACCTGTTGTAATGATAACTTCTTGCCATTGGGCTATTTTTAACGGGAACCCTCTCAAGATTGACAAAGGTATCTTCCATTATTCTTCACATCCTTTCAGAACATCGAAAACTTTTTCCCATTGCTCAGCTCACTCTAAAATTCTACTGCTCAAATTGAAGACTTCCCGTAGCTAGCGACGAAACCACTCAAATTGCCTGTCAACTAAAAAAATGTTTTCATACGCCAACAAACGAAACAACAATAATAAATTACCATTAAAAAAGAACCACTCACACTTTTCTTCCTGTTAGTATTTGGCCAGACTTAAATATCCACGAGAAACGCAAAGTGTTTGTAGAATCACTTTTAATTGCAATCGACAGGTGGTTTATGGTTGCATAATTACACACCGAGAGAAACCACTAGTTGAGCAGCTAACGAACCATGATGAAGAATAAAACAAACAATTTCAATCGCTTGGGAAAAACGACGTCGCGCGTTGCTGCCCTCCACCCTTCACTCATATCCACAGCAGCGTACTTACAAGTTCAAATACACCTGATGTGAAACAGTGCTTCACGCTCCAAATGGGCGTAGGGATAAATCTTCTCCTATTTGGAGCAATTTTTGCCTGCTGTCGTCAATCCTTTTTTTTTCATTCCTTTTGCTTGCGATGTTGCCTTTTTTTTCTCACTAATGTGTTTTTCATTTGCTCCGCTGATATCCTTGTGCACTGTGAACCACCATCCGACACCTCCCAGCACTATTTATAGAAACACTTCTGTGCGACCGAAAAATCCGACACTGTCCTATCGATGCTGTGAAAAAAGATCTTCCATCGTTCCTCGTTCGACCCAAAATGTGTGCAGGTAGAACCAGCCAACAGAAAAAAAACAGGAGCAAATCCACAGTCCACGATATCCTTGGCGGATGTTGCGTGTCGAGCGCGTCGAGGGTAGTCTACGACTAAAACGGAAAATTTTCATTTTCTCTCGAGTACCATTCGAAAATTTCCACCAAGCTCCCCGGTACCTGGCCAGGGATGACGGATGGAGGAGTGAGAGTCAGCGCGAAAGGAAGAGAATTTGAGAGGCTGCGAAGAAGAGTTCCCAACACATCCTGCCCGGAGAGGACAATAGGGGACGCAGCGAAGATTCGCAAGCTGGAAACCGTATGTTCATATCCGTTTGTTGGGCCAATGGCTCGCAGCAGGTGCTCCACGAATGCTGCTAATATGAGCACTGAGTGTTCACGAGAGAAACAACAGGATCGCTGAAGACTCGCACACAGAGAGGAATGGGTTGTTCAAAATATTATGGCCCAAAAAGGCTCATAACGTTAATTATCCGACGAGCGAAATGAAGACATCTGTTCTCACAGAATTTTCTAGGAGGGGCAATATGCATTGACCGCACAACAACATAAAATCATAAAACCTTTAAAGAGAAGAATAAATCTTATAATCTGCAATCTGGTTTTAATAATAAGTTCACAACGGTTCACAATGTTTTGTTTTTGTAAATAATCACATATAATGCGGCGAGTATAAATGTTCTAGAATAAACGAGAACGCATGGTGTTTCGTTACAAATACTTTTCGAACAACATGAAGCTCTATTTTAAAGATCGCAGTTTTTTTTACCACTGAAACGTTGCGATTAATGAAACAAGTGACTAGTGTTTATCCGATAGCTAAGATAATGAGTGATGTACTCTTTTTGTAGACTGTCTTGAAGGTGAATGACGACCAACATTTCTAAGAATCGAATCATCTAGAAATCGAAGACAACATCAAGTGTCTATACAATCTGCGTCTAATGATAAAAAGTAGGTCTCTCAATGCAATCAATAATGTTTGGGTAAATAAAGAATAAAGAATTCGTTGAATGATTTCTCCCATTCATAAGGAGTACGTTCTATCCAAACGGCTAAATCTGGGTTCTGCAACGTTTTGAAGTATTTTTCCTTGCGTATTTACCGTATTTTTCCAGAAAGCCGCGGAGAAAAAAATTAGAGCTTACTGCTCACCGTTCGAGATTTGTGACTTTTTTGTGCGATTTTCATCGGACAACGCATTTTAATTCGACGTTATGTTCAACAGAATGTTTTCATCTAATGCTAAGAAAGGTATTTTCGCCGAAAGTGAAGCGCCAAGGATACTCAACACATGCCCAACGACAAGGATATTTTGCTCCATGAATCCGATGTTTTATTTACAAGTCCCTTGCAATATTTTCACAAAATCATAATCAACAATCGATATGCACGTTGGGTAATAGACGTGGTAATCATCTCGGCGGCCTAGGCCGTTAAATGGAGACTTCATTATTTTTATTTCATAGGTTCGCCCTTGAAGAAGCATGGTGTCCAAGACCACAGTTAACGTAACAACTCCACGAAATTATAGCCAGCGAGGCACAAACAATACAGAAAATTAAGAATGAAACTCTTTAGTACAAATACATATTAGGTAACACTGACAAGGGCTGGTGAATGAATACCCTTCACTAAGTGAGGGTCTAGAACACAGTTAGTTTGTACAGTATTTCATAGCGAAATTACATTTACAAAGCTCCCGAGAACACTCAGAAGGGTAATAGAAAATCCGAACCGAATCGGGTAACTCATTCACGATTTTTCAGTCATCCAACTAGCGACCAAATGGCAGCGCCAGCGAGGCTTTATAAGTGGCCTTTCTCAAGGCCGAATGTTTATTTCACTTTTCCGAATGGGCGAAAAAATAAATGAAGTCTGAGATTCTCAGAAAGTCTCATTTCAAAACATTATCATCATTACACCAATGAATCCGCACACGCTCCTATATTCTCAGAAGCTCTTATATTGTCAAGAGCACTCGGTATGCATCGCACACATTCTCCTGGTACTAGACATAGTGTGGCCCCAGGCAATTGCACAGTTGCTCCCGCATCACCGTTATCTATTTGATAACGCATAACACATATCCACAGTGATTCAATCATACCCAACCATTCTCCAAAGAACGGTATCAAAACATACGGGGTACGTCGTATTCAATATTTCTCTCCTGCTTTGCTTCTACCCGTCAGTGCAAGCTCTGCACTATGCCCACTTCGCACTTATTCTGACAATCCATTCTGAATGCGAAAAATTTTGCACGTTCGTTCAATACAATAGGGAAAAAGAAACCAGGACTAGCACAATATTTATCTTAATTTCAGAGCCATCTGACCCATATTTATAGATTTTTGTGATTTCCATAGTTTGCTTTTAAGTATTAGGTATATCGGTAAGTTTCTCCGGTTTTACAACAGATGGCGTAACTTGATTATTATTCCATAAAACAAATTTCCAGAAATACGTGGGAAAACTACTACCATTGCGCGTCTTTTGCAGTATATGTCAAAAATTTGAAGCGTAAACAACATAGTTATTTGCCACTTCGAATATGTCCAATTTCGTACCAACGAGAGTATTTTTGCGGGGAGTGCGGAAAGTCATCGCATTTTGGTGGAAGTTTATGGTGACCATGCTCCAACTGAGTGAACGTGTCAGTCGTGGTTTGCACGGTTTTTTTTTTATCCCTTTTGTTTATTTTAGGCTCATTAGGCATTTTAGCTGTAACAGAGCCGAATTTTAATGGTGTTAAATTTTTTGGGGCAATAAATTACAAACATTCTCATACACTTTTTATCGTTCGAACGAAGTGATTGTCATAACACTTCGCTCAATCGGCGAAGGCAAAAATCATTGCACCCAACCGCAACGCTCTCGTTTTCGAAATTATGAAGTTTCATTCCAGTACAGGCGCAACAATGATGCGGTGCAAATATACAGCAGAACTATCCACCAGAACGGCATAAAAATCGGCGTGGTGCATCATCCGAGCAAAAATGTACCACTGTATGAGATATCTATCTTCCATTCTCCATTGGTATCGAACAAATGAGCTATGTGTGCCATCGGAATAAGAATAAGAAAGACTGCTCTCTGCTAGCTGGAGCGAGACTGAAACTCGAAAAATGATGAACATGATTTGAATTATGGAGACTTCAAAATTTCTCAGTTCATTCACCTCTGGCTTTGAAAAAACGCCTATTGAGAAAACCAAAGTAATCTATCGGCCTTGAAAAAGACCATTTGGAAAGTCGCGTTGTCGCCTGGCCATTAGCTGGATGACTGATGAATCGTCAATGCTGTGAAATCTCCAATAGCTTGTTTATACTCAGTAAATAAAAAACAAGCGAAATGAAACGATCTTAAATTGCAATATTTTCTCTATCCACATTGTCCATAGGACGAAAGTGTTACTTGCTACCTCTATTCCGTAAAAACTTGCCCTGTTTTCTAGTTTGGCACAATTACTGAAAGACGTAGTCAAAAAAGTTTAGTAAAGATTTCTAAAATTTTCGTTATTATTTCGTTAACACCACATGGGCCAACCAGAAGAGCCACATGCGACCCGCGAACCTCAGGCTGAGTATAGCTGCTCTAGAGTGTCAGACAAAAGCGAAGTTTTCAAAATGATGATCGTCATTAGGAAGCACTGTTGAAAATGTGATATTGATAACGGAGTTATGAATTACAGGATATGTCAAGAATACCATTCTAAAACTATAAGTTTTGACGTAGAACCACGTCTTTCATTAAGAGTGCCAAATCAGAAAACAGGTCACGTTTTTATGAAATAAAGTTAACGGTTATAACTATTTATGCCGCGAACGGATTTTGGCGATTTACATACCAAACGAATCGGAAATTCCCTAAGATTTGTTTGATATGCTAGACATTACAATTCCATGGTGTGTAAATGGTTAAAATTCATGAAAACTATAAGCGTTTCCATTTTCCCGTACATTTGTTCTGTCCATTTGTGTGCTTTCCCGAACAGAGCTGTCAATAACGTGCAACTTATGGACGAGCAACGAAGGGGAATCGCAAGACTTAAAGTCTCCGTGAACAAAGGAAAAGAAGAAGAACGAAGTGGAATATTTGCCTAGAGTATAAACAGTGGATCTCGCTGAGGCAAACTTTCATTCTTCTAGTGGACACCGACTGAACAACATCGTTGCTGGGCAAGCCGGACGGTGAGGAGTGGAGGAGTGGAGGAGTAATACGAGGAAAAAGTAAAGTTTTCCAAGAGAAATGAAAGTCTCACATCTCTTAGTTTCGGATTGAGCTGTGGACGCGACCAAATTACTGACTTTATTTATCTGGGTTCGCGTGCCAGTTTCAATACTCCCTTAAACTAGGATTGCATTTGCGCTAATCTTGATCATAATGAAGCAGTGCCACTCTTTTCTAGGTTTTTGAGATAACAGAAAGAGTTTATTTCCTTTAATTAGTCACCAAGAAAGTAAATGTCGTTCTGGAATTTGGTATGTGATTTGGATTCGCTTGTCAGTAGCAAAGCTTTCTCCACTAAGGATGATAACTGCGCTTATCTCGAGCATGTATTGTTCTGCGAGGACAAAAAATAATTAATCAAATAATAGTCGTGAAATGATACTACAAGAAAAAAATATTTCAGGGCGATCAAACTGGTAGAATGGTTATTTTTAAAATTTCGTAGCATTATAAAATACTATTCGCATTTATAAACAAGCGACTTGAATTTAACACAGGGTAGTTCTACGTGAACGATGCGGCCGTGTCTTGGACAAAACGTCCTATAATTTTTAGTTTTGAAAAGTCCATACTTGTTTTTGGATCAATATGTGTAAACGTAACGCAAAAAAAACAACTGGAAAATTCAGTTTTTACCTTCTCCCCAAAGTTTGTATTGATGAAGAAAATATAGTTCTAACGTATTTAATTAATCAATTTATTCTACCGGTAAATTTCTTCGTTTTTTGTTCAAAAATTAATGCTTCATTCTGCAAAAATGGCTTCAAATTTAATATTCAAAGTATTGCCCATCGCTATTCACAAATTAGCAACACCAAATAGACAGAATAACCTTCTGCCCGTGAATATTCCGCGCAGCCGTCGATGTTGATGCATGGCCGAAGTATCCATCGCCAGTAACGATTCGATGCAAAAAACCCTTTCTTTTATGCCGTTGGAGCAGTTATTCGTACATGAAAAACGGCGTTCGATTTCTCGTGGCTTCAATTCATACGGCACCCAATGTCCTATCTTTCGGATCATTCCCATTGCTTTTGAACGATCGGATATGGTTTGCTGAGCTATTTCAAGTGTATCTGCAAGTTCTTGTTACATTTGTGACGGATCTTGATCGAGTAAAGTCTCCAATTATTCATCTTCAAACTTTTTTGGCGGTCCGGAACGTTCTTCGCCTTCCAAGTCAAAATTACTACTTTTAAACTGTGCAAACCACATCTGTCTCGTTTGCTCAGTTGGAGCATGGTCACCATGAACTTCCACCAAAATACGATGACTTTCCGCAGCTTTTTTCTTCATATTGAAGTAACGAAGTAACACTCCCCGCAAAAACAGTCTCGTTAGTACGAAATTCGACATATTCGAAGTGGCATAAAACTATGTTGCTTACGCTTCAACTTTTTGGCATATAATGAAAAAGACGCGCAATGACAGTAACTTTACAATGAATGTCAGGAAATTTATATCACTGGGATAATAATCAAGTTACGCCATCTGTTGTAAAACCGAAGAAACTTACCGGTACACCTAATAGTTTGTTACCTGGAACGTTCCAGTAAGACCGTTTACTGGAAAAATATGTTCGGTTGCGTGAAAAGTTTCCCTTTGTTGATAATGTGATTATAATAATAATAATGAAATAATGATGAATTCTTTAAACGTGCAATTATTGCAATTGTTCAAATTATCTCACAAATTTTGAAAAAGTTCTTGAAATCTACTGTAATTTACCGAATGAGGTTAGTTAGCCTTGTTCATTTTATCCATTTATCGTGGACTTCCAAAATATGTGAACGGAAGAATTGCTAAACGATCGATGAATTTTACATTTCCCTCTGAAGTTGTTGTATCTTCCAACTGTACGTACTTCTCGAACCGCGGATTGGCTTGATTCGATGAACTTCAGACACTCAGCTTTGATTTTCACATGCAAGTTGAATGCATATCGTTCAATCAACGTTAACACAGAGAGTTGTAATCAACATTTTGCAAACGGTATACCTATAAGTTCAGTGAGCTGAAGATATGAAGGGATATCTTACAATGCAGTCTTTAATAATCGAGCCAAAGCGTTGTGTTCATACCGTTTTTGAAGACCGCACACATTCCAGAGAGCAAAAATACTTGCGGGTACAAAAGTCAAAAATCGATACTCTGGGACGTTTTTTTGGAACACGAAGCAAAACGTATGGTTTTGGGTGCCAATGAAAATCGTCATATCGATTTTTCATACAGGACTTCCTGCGAAATTTTGATTTACACGAAAAAATACCCTAAATAAAATATTAGCTCAATCGGACTTTATTTACTAGTGTCGCAAACGTTAAAATTTAAATATTTTTTTCGAAAACATATTCGAAGTGGCATAAAACTATGTTGCTTACGCTTCAACTTTTTGGCATATAATGAAAAAGACGCGCAATGACAGTAACTTTACAATGAATGTCAGGAAATTTATATCACTGGGATAATAATCAAGTTACGCCATCTGTTGTAAAACCGAAGAAACTTACCGGTACACCTAATAGTTTGTTACCTGGAACGTTCCAGTAAGACCGTTTACTGGAAAAATATGTTCGGTTGCGTGAAAAGTTTCCCTTTGTTGATAATGTGATTATAATAATAATAATGAAATAATGATGAATTCTTTAAACGTGCAATTATTGCAATTGTTCAAATTATCTCACAAATTTTGAAAAAGTTCTTGAAATCTACTGTAATTTACCGAATGAGGTTAGTTAGCCTTGTTCATTTTATCCATTTATCGTGGACTTCCAAAATATGTGAACGGAAGAATTGCTAAACGATCGATGAATTTTACATTTCCCTCTGAAGTTGTTGTATCTTCCAACTGTACGTACTTCTCGAACCGCGGATTGGCTTGATTCGATGAACTTCAGACACTCAGCTTTGATTTTCACATGCAAGTTGAATGCATATCGTTCAATCAACGTTAACACAGAGAGTTGTAATCAACATTTTGCAAACGGTATACCTATAAGTTCAGTGAGCTGAAGATATGAAGGGATATCTTACAATGCAGTCTTTAATAATCGAGCCAAAGCGTTGTGTTCATACCGTTTTTGAAGACCGCACACATTCCAGAGAGCAAAAATACTTGCGGGTACAAAAGTCAAAAATCGATACTCTGGGACGTTTTTTTGGAACACGAAGCAAAACGTATGGTTTTGGGTGCCAATGAAAATCGTCATATCGATTTTTCATACAGGACTTCCTGCGAAATTTTGATTTACACGAAAAAATACCCTAAATAAAATATTAGCTCAATCGGACTTTATTTACTAGTGTCGCAAACGTTAAAATTTAAATATTTTTTTCGAAAACCTCGATTTCCATTACTCCCCCCATGGGTGATTTTTCGGTTTTCAAAATATTTAAACTTTGACGGCTGGGTGACACTAGTGAATGAAGTCTGATTGAGCTAATATTTTATTTAGGGTATTTTATCGTGTAAATTTTTCGTCAAGAGATTTCCGCCGACTTGCCCTGTGCTCACGAGTATTCTAGAGCTTGCCACTCAGAATGCATTCAATGCGTGTTATATGGCATAGAAATCTCAACTAAGTACAAATAAAAATGACGCAATTAATGCTTCGTTGAGACGGCAAAGTTCCTCTAGGAACATTAGTGCCATTTAAGAAGAAGAAGAAGAAGTTTTTCATGGGAATCAACATTGAACATCCGAGATGGTCATTTTCATTGGCACTCTAACCTGCACCTTACATATATTTGCAATTTCGATATCCCCAGACTCCTTGGTTTTACAGTTTGGTTGGGAGAACTCATTCCGGTCTACAAAAATGCAATTGAGTACAAAAGTACCTGCAGCTTGCATCTTTTTTGCAATATCGATTTTCCCAGGCTTCTTGAGTTTGAAGTCTGTGTTAGAGAAACACACAGATTCCAGTAATCGCACATCAACCGCTACACAATCATAACTGAGTGGATTTCTGAGCGGACATTCGATCCCACCTGAAGCAAAATATAGGAACAAAACTGTTTATAGTGAAAATTTTTACTACTGAAGTAATAAAAATGTATTTAGTCACTAAAAAGATATTTCAAAAAATTCGATGCATTCCAAATAACATCCGACGAGAAAAACAAGCGGATTGAATAATATGATTCCGTGGTTCTACGTCGAAAATGCGGTCATTTTCTAGATACAACCCCTTACAATTTTTATTAATGATAAAAAAACAAAACAAAAACATTTTCTTTTTTTGTTAAAAAAAAGTTATTTGTATCCCTCTTTATTTTGTTCCAAACTCTATTTAAGGATCATTGATTACACCTCTTCCTATCAATATATCTTAGAGTTTGAAAATATATAAAATAGTTGGCTGTAGGAAAAGCTTGGCTATGTCGACTGCGATAAATGTTAACAGCCACTGAAACAAAAATTCGTTCTTTTTCGTCTCATTTGTTTGAATACGTATGGAAAACATTTGAGAGAACCAACGACTAATACATAATTGAATCGTAGCCCCATAAGTCCATTTGACGCACTTGCGAGAAAACGATAAAAACAGTTTTTCTCAAAATTTGGACCTGATCCTCCAATTTGTTGGATCATCTAAATCGGTCCAGTAGTTCAAAAGTTATGAATTTTCGTAGTGGAAAAAAGGTAGAAACATGATTTCTTGAACAATCGGTTGAATTTGAAAAACCATGACTTAAAAAAGAAAAGATCCGTCTCTAATTTTGAGATATTTTATGTAAAATATCGGCAGCTAGAAAACAAGTACAATCAATAATCGAAATCATTCAATAACGAAAACAAAATCCAAATATCTGACAGATGTAGTATTTTTCCGAAAAAGACCAGCATGTTGCCCTTATTTGATATGTCGATCGTCTGAATCAATTTTAAAAGATATGAATTTTTGAAAAAAAGTCATTTTCGAAAAAAGGAGAAAATTAGGTTTTTCGGAACACCCTAAAATGGAAATGGGCACCCAAATAGAAAAAAAAAAAAAAACGGGTCTAATATTTTGCGATAAGGAACAAGACTACCAACTTTCACAATAATTTGAGAACCACTATATCGGTTTGGAATGGGATGGCTGTTATATTTACAAATCAACGTTATGCAAAAGCACATCTCGAAGGAACATGCAAAAAAAATATATTGATGCAAATGAATATTCATTGTGACTAAATGGTATAGAAACATTTGGTGATGATTGCTGGAATTGTTTACATTGTCATCTAGTGAAACATTACACAAACGAGGGCGTAATAAATACATGATTGTCACTATTGTACACTTACATAGTTTACATTTCGTTGCTTGAATCCTGGCGTCTTTTAAGATCCATCAATCAATCAATCTCGTACGTTCTGAATCTAACATCTTCAGCAAATCTTGCAAATCACTGCATCTAACAATTGCAGATATCGTCGCTTTGATCTGTCCGACCAAAAGATCAGCATTGTGCACCTCCTCTAAACTGAAAACACTATAGGGGAAGTGGGGGCATAGTGGTCACCCTAATGAATATGTCCATTTCCAGCGTCTACATACCGCAACAATTCCAGTTTCTATAAGAATATTATAGTTCAATTCATTGTTGTTCAAGATAGCATACAACTTTTACTATAAAAATTAAAAATAGTACATTTTTCATCATTAGAAAAAAAGGTGAAAAATTTTTTTTTTTTTGGTTGGAGGTAAAGTGGTCACCTAGTGGGGGCAAAGTGGTCACTCGCACATATCAAGCTAAACGGGATAGATTTAAGCAATTTTTTCGTCCTAATTTGTTCAAATCTTATTCGATATAGTAGGTACATGTATGAAACAAGCTTGGTCTATTCACCTAGAGTTTCAATTCAATTTTTCTCATGCATACAAAAACGTTGTAAAGACGGCGCCAGTGGTTGTATGGTTAGCGTAACAGCCTCACAATCCGATCGGCCTGGGTTCAATCCCAGCTGGCGTCGTTGGGATTTTCTGAGGCGAAAAATCTCTGGTTACGTCTTCCTTCGGAGCGGAAGTAAAAGAAGTTGGCCCGGCTCATGAGTTGTTGAGTCTGATAGGTAGGAACAGGTGGAGTCGCCTCCCTGATGTCGGTGATTGGCACTAAAGTGGCGGAAATAGGCCGACGAAAAATAAGCGAAGATAAAAAAAAAAAAAAAAAAAAAAAAAAAGGTTCTCAAATGGGGATCAACATAGGGTAGGAGCCTGCCTGTTGGTCTCAAATGTTCCTATCTCACGCCTCCACGAAGATCATATGACGACATTTTTAGATCGGGCGTGAACTGGAAACACACACCTGGTCTTGGCTCCGAGAACGGGTGTCGAAAGTGGCTAAGTGAGGGGGTGCGAGCGAGTCAGAGCGCTATATCTCTCCCGGGGAAGGCCTCCCGGGTCATGGAGGCCTTGCCAACCCGCTGTCTCCCGGGCAAAGGAGATACACCCAGAAAATGGAGCTACGTTCACGAAGAGTAATTAGAATGCGATCACCCGAGGAGGGTCCCCGAACTGGAGCTGGTCCTGGAACGGGCGTAAGAGCGAGCGGCCAGCGGCTGGAGGGCGATGTGCAAGAGCGGGCCACCAGCCGGGTTCAACCCGAAGAGCTACCGCCACACGGAAACAGCAGCCATCGACATCACCCAAGAAACGCTGCGCCTACGAGACGTGTTGCGACTGCCAGACGACAGTCGTCCACACTTGTGGGTACCACTAGGCGCCGGATCATGTGGACACACGAAATGAATGAATTCGTGATCCGCGCCTATTACATCTGCACTGCTTTGGAGACGGACATGAGCGGTCGCCCTCGAATACTAACAATGTTCGAGGAAGCGTATCCAGAGTTCGTCGGGAGGCTTGATCAGAACGCGATGAACGCGAGGCGTAGAGCGATAGTACGCAACAACATGCTCTCCCAAACGCAAATCGACGAGATCAAGCAGCAGGTGCAGAGAGAAATAAGCTCCAGGAACAACAGAGCAAGCGATGTGTCGAGACGAAGTTCAGTACGGCTGAGCAATTCATTCGCGAGTGGGGCACGCGAATCAGCACCAGTGGAGGCCACAGTACTACAACCCCCTGAGCCGGAAGACCCACAGCCAGATCAACAACTACTACGCGATCTGGTCTTCCACTACGACGAGGCGATCTCACAGTTCCGCGACACAGACCCATTGTCGCGCCCCAGGATCCCGAAGTTGCAGCATTCCCGCAGGCTGACAAGTGCAGTAAAGCTCATGAACGAGCACGTTCTTCCGCTGCACTTGGTTGATGCTGAGAACATGGAGGAGCTGCAACTGAAAGTTTACTGTGCTGCTGTGGCGACCGCCAAAAGTTTAGGATACCGTATTAGGCCAAGAGGCGGACTGCTCCAACATCTCCGTGAAAGGCGTGAGCCTCCATGGCGAAGGAGATTGGAGCAACGGATCCTAAACAAGCGCGCCGCAATTGGAAGACTGATGGCGAACAAAAGAGGCAACAGATCGGCGAAATTATGTCGCCAAGTTGCTGTGATCGTGCGGCCTACTGAACTTCGCCAGCTGGGAGCTCACCAGCTGACGGAAAAACTCGACACACTGGTACAGCAATTGAGCGTCCTAACTAAACGGCTGAAACGTTACTCTGACTCTGCAAAGCGCCAGGAACAAAATCGGATGTTCAGAGATAACGAAAAAGCGTTCTACGACCACATTAGCGACGAGAAGCCCGACTACCGCGAAGGTTTGCCAGATATTAGCGATGTGACGAACTTCTGGGCTGGTATTTGGGAGACCCCAGTACAACATCGCGACGGGCAAATGTGGTTAAGACGGGAGGAGGAGAGTTGTGGTGAAATTGGAGAGATGCCAGCTATCATCGTCGAAGAGAACGATGTCCGCGAAGCCTCGCGGTACCTGAGGAACTGGGCAGCACCGGGCCCCGATGGTGTTCAGAACTTCTGGCACAAGAAGCTGACCGTCGCACATCAAAAGATAGCTGAGTGCTTCAACAAGGTGCTACGTGACCCACACAACCTCCCTGAATTCGCCACCCGTGGCGTCACATTCCTCCTCCCGAAAGACAGCAACACATTGAACCCATCAAAGTACAGGCCGATAACGTGCCTATCGAGTCTGTACAAGATATTAAGCAGCATCATAACCGCCAAAGTTTCTGCCCACTGCGAACAACACCATATCATCGCAGAAGAGCAGAAAGGATGCAGGAAAAATACGCATGGCTGCAAAGACCAGGCCATCATCGACGCAGCCATAGTCGGCCAGGCGGTATATAACCAGCGGAACCTAAGTATGGCCTACATCGATTACAGGAAGGCTTATGACTCCATACCTCACTCGTTTCTCGTCCGGGTATTGGAGCTATACAAGATTGATCCCGTCGTCGTTAGGTTCCTGCAGCATGCGATGAGGCAGTGGAGCACGTCTCTGCACCTCAGTGATGGGGAAAATGTGTTGCAGTCTAGAACGCTGCAGATAAAGAGGGGGATATTCCAAGGCGACTCTTTCAGCCCGCTTTGGTTTTGTCTGGCACTGAACCCCCTCAGTAGGACGCTCAATAGAAACGGTCATGGCTATAAAATAAGGTATGGCGACGGCGCCCACGAAGAAGTGACCCATACCTTCTACATGGATGATCTCAAGGTCTACGCTGATTCACGTCAGCGTCTAGGTGTAGCTATCCGGGTTGTCGAAGACATAAGCAGGGACATCTGCATGGAGTTCGGCCTCGACAAGTGCCGCTGTGTCCATCTGCTGAAAGGGCAGCTTACCGAATCCGGAGGTTACGAGGTCTATGACGGCGAGTTCATAAGAGACATGGTTCGTGGCGAATCCTATAAATATCTTGGATTCCGACAGCTCACCGGGATTCGCCACTCCGACATCAAGACGGAGCTGCGAGACAAGTTCTTGAGTCGAGTGAACTGTGTCCTGAGGACTTTCCTCAACGCGGGGAACAAGGTACGCGCGATCAACACATTCGCGGTTCCCCTACTGACCTTCAGTTTTGGTGTAGTCAAATGGAGCAAAACTAACCTAGAGGACCTTGAGAGGAGGATGAGGAAAGCATTCAAAGAGGCCGGAATGCACCATCCTCAATCGGCACTGGAGAGAGTTTCACTGCCACGCAAAGAAGGGGGACTTGGAATAGTCGACATATCTGCACTGTGTGTTGCCCAGGTACGACAACTGCGCGAGTACTTCGCAGAACGCGCCAACCAAAACGCGCTATACCGGGCTGTCTGCGCCGCCGACAGAGGATACAGCGCTCTGCACTTGGCGCAAGCGGAGTACCAACTCAACTGCAATCTGCAGACAGTGGAGGAGAAGATTGCAGCTTGGAAGCAGAAGGCAGTGCATGGTGCCCACCCCCATCAACTGGACCGGCCACACGTCGACAAGGCCGCATCTAATCTGTGGCTAACGCGTGGTGAACTCTCTTCAGTAGTAGAAGCCGACATGATAGCCATCCAGGACAGGATAATGCCGACGAGAAACTGCAGGCGGTACGTCTGGCATCGAGACGTTGATGACATTTGCCGGATGTGCCATCAACCAGGTGAAAACATAGAGCACATTATGGGAGGCTGTCCCGTTTTGGCCAACGCAGCCTACACCGAGCGCCACAACAACGTGGCCCGTGTTGTTCATCGACAACTGGCGCTCCAATGTGCTCTACTGGAAGACAACGTACCAAACTACCGGTACCTGCCTGTACCTGTCCTGGAAAATGACCGTTTCAAGCTGTACTGGGATCGCACTGTTCTGACCGACCTCTCGATCCACCACAACCGCCCAGATATAATGGTTTACGACAAGAGCGACCGCAAAGTCACCATCATCGATGTCGCTATTCCACTGAACCAGAATCTGGAGGAGACCCACGGTCGCAAAATCTGCAAGTACCGACCATTGGCCGTGGAGCTCAAGGAACTGTGGGGGCTAAGGGAGGTCCCAAGAATTGTTCCAGTCGTTCTCTCTGGAACTGGAACTGTCCCGAAGACACTTCTGGAAGCGCTAAAGGTGTTGAACATGGAGAAGGAATTGGCCGGCATCCAAAAGTCGGTCATCCTTAGCACCTGCGCGATTGTCCGACAATTTCTCGGTCAGGACTGAAACAGCACGAGCATGCAGATACGTGCATTCCGCAGAGCCTAGTCCCCCTTTGGCATTCAGAAGCCCGGGGGCAGGTGAAAATTCTGGCTAGGTTCGCCTAGTTAAGAAGTGAGATAAGTCTGCCAACAAAAAAAAAAAACGTTGTAAGAAACATATAACGTTCCGCATAATGAGGCTTGATTTAGTTGGAGTGGCACATTTTTCCAGGGTCAAAGCCACAAAAGGAACCTCTTCAAGAGCAGAATGTAATGAGGTATATTAGCTTTAGTAAACAGAACATTGTAAGTCGTTATGCACATATGACCACTTTGCCCCCAAACATCAAAGTAATTTATATGTTTATTAATCGCTAAGATTGAACAAAATATATGTTCACCTCTCCTAGAATACAGTCGTCCAAACTGATGATTTGTCCAATATATCAGGTTGAATAAACTAAATGTCAAGAGAAATTCCACAGAATGCGCACAGAACTACGGCCGAATGGCTATCGAGGGAGCAATTTCTGTTTTTATTTATATTTCGACATGCAACAGCTCTACTGAAGTACAGGGAGACTCAAAATTCATTAAATTCTTCAAACATAAGGTGCCTATCAATACGGTGTCAATAGTCAACTGTTTTTATTTCACATCCTACTTCTACGACATGATGATTGCTCTCAAGAACATTTTGAGAATATATTTATGTTGATACATAAAACGATATATGATTACAAGCTAGCTAATATAAATGTAATTTCGATGTTTTGTTGTGTTCTCTATCTGTGAACAGCAATCTTTAAATATAACTGATAAACGAAGTAGAAAAAATAACTTATTAGTTATATCTATGATGTAACCGCAAGGTTGACGTGGAACGTGTCTTAGTTAGCATTTGTATTGTATTGATTAATTTTCAGCGCTTATAACTTCCTTTTTTCATTATAAATACAATTGAACGTATTATAGCACAAAAAATCACGGCTATCTTCATAGAATAAGGATATTTAAAAAAATGCATGATTTCATGCAACTTTGACCGCTTCTGTCATAAGACATTTGAAGCATAAACTTGTTTAAATTTTGTAAACTTCATCAAATCCTCAAATGTTACCAGAGCTATTGAGTTTGAATGAAAAAATGTTAAAAATCATCAAATATTGAACTTCAACAACCATTTTCATGGTTTATTAGCACTTTCGTGTACTGCCGTTCTACGCATAATTGTCCCACGGTTCATAGGGATTGCATAGAACATAGTACAGTGATGCGTAGAACGGCAGCGGATTTAGTATCACTGAGTATGGTACCGGAAAAAGCACTCCGAAGGGTGCAAACCCACATCACACTTCAAGCAAATATACGTCGTACATCGGTTGCAATACGCACACCTTCGTTGGGTACCACTTGGATTCGTATTAATGAAATGATTTATTCCGTCAAACCTAACTTTCGATGACTACGAGTGTTTAGGCTTGATCTGCATGAACTCGATCCTTGCTGGGTTTATGTCACTTAGAAGTCCTTCACAGATAGCTCTGACAAAATTAATCAAAGGTCCATTTTCATGATTCTTTCTGTAGATATGCCAAAGATTGACAACCTCATCGTTCAGCACAAATCGGAAAAAGGGCCAACACCACTTCTTATTACGGATGGTGCAGCGGTATAGCCCTCGCTGAGCGCCGAAGAGATCAACTCCATCCATTCCTTTGTTGTATATTTTGCAAAGATGGGGTTGGAATATTGATCCTCTTTATTTCTCTGCCTTAATGTATCTCTCAAACACACCTCCACGTAGGACAATGTTGTCGTTTTTGACGTTTGTAGCCATATTGACAACATTATTGTCATTCCAACGAACAATGGTGATGTTTGTTTCAGTATCACGCACAATATGATCCACGAGCTTGCTTTTTCATGGATTCCAACGACGCCTTTTCAATGCGGTTGTTACGGATGGTTCCAATGATATTTTTGTCCCTCTTGCCAAAATCTTCAAGAAGGGCCAAACTGGTAAAAAAATTATCTATGTACACGTAACTTTCTTCAGCAACAATATCTTTGCTCAAATTGGACACAACCTTCGATCACAATGGTTCTCCAGGGTGACGATCAGTTTTTCCTACAAAGTATATCAATAAAACAATATAAAATGCATATAAATCTAAACACGTGTTTTACCTTCATACGGGATGAACTTAATGAGATATCCGTCATGAGTACAAAGGCACCAAAATTTGTAGCCAAAACGAATTGGTTTTCCTCGGATGAATTGCTTCATAGAGTTCCTGCCATAGTAAGGCTCCATAGCTTCGTCGATAGAGAAATGTTTTCCCAATGGTTGTCCCATTTTCAGAAACTTGTCATTCGCATGTTCAATCAAAGGCCGAACCTTGTCGTTGAAATGCAGATATGATATGATATGATTTGCTCAAATGTATTCCTTGGCATAGCGTTGGCAGTCAGCATATTGTACGTATCTTCTTTTGCTTCCCAGTAGAACCGCTTACTTGGTACTTTTACGTATCCGGAAAGCACAATTCCTAGAAATTTGTACATTTCCGGTACGGTCACACGGAATCTTGTATCTCCCTTTAGCAGTGCGTACTTATTTGTCTCTGTGGTGATTAGTCCGACGAAATCTGCGTCAAATAGGTAATGGAACATTTGAACGGCAGACCATTTATGTTTCGAGCAGAGATCACTAAGATCAGGCGAATGTCCTTCAAGAACAACAGCTGCATCTGCTCTCCGCTTCTTGCTGCTGCCCAACGAGCATTCTTGTGATTGGCCTCGTTGAATGTTGCTCTCGACATTCACTAGTTTGTCAAAACCGGAAGGGTCGTCCTCCGAGTCACTACCTCCAGCATGATCCAGAGGAGCTGTTCATAATTGTACAGCTCCTCCGGATTATCGAGAATTGAGAAAAAAATATACCGTAGTTGCACAGCGTATGAAATTTCATACGCTCAAATGTAAACATAGATTTTTTTGCGGTTTCATAATAGAAACCGGTAGAAACATAATGGAAGCGGAAGGTATACGCAACGAATAAAGAATTATCCAAACGCTTCGATGTCGTTTGACATTTTGACCCGTTGTTGTGGAGCATTTTGGACACGCTTATGGGCATTTTACCTCGCTTATTTCAGAATGGTGTAATATGAATGCGTTTAGAATTCTCGTTATTGCTGTTGGTTTGCCTATTCGTAATCGTTCTTGATCATGTCATTACAAAGAAAACAGACGTGGCTACTTTGTGGGTGTGAAGCAACGTTGAAATGTGTAGTAAAAATACATGTTTCATACTGTTTTGTTAAACATCTCCGGGCTAAGCGTCTTGCCCGGACTTTCCCTATTCGCTAGCGTTCACAGCTCGAGGTGAAACATAAAACACAAATCGAGCAGAATAAGCGACCTTTGTTGTTTCGGGCACAGAAAGATTCTGAGAATTTTCCTCAGAGGAAATGCAATACTTATACGCTAGCGACAGTTTACTTACTATGCAAAGGTGGAATTTACTTCGCAAATATTCTCTTTTCGCTATCCCCCTTCGTTGTTTCTATTCTAGCGGCTGCATAAGTTGCCCGTTATTGACGACTCTGTTCGGGAAAGCACACAAATGGACAGAACAAATATATGGGGTAATGGGAATACTTCCACTTTTCATCAATTTAACCCTCTACAGCCCAAGCCCGCCTTTAGACGGGCTTCGCGGATTCTCTTTTCAAATTATTCAGACATTATTTTCAATGTTCATCCTCACTAGAACGTCTTTAGAATATTTTCATCTATCACACATACACATTGTTTTTATGCTGGCAACTTTCTGCTAGGAGTATTTTATGATGAAAGTCGGAAATTCGAGATAAAAGTGGAGTAGGTTTTTTTAGATAAATAAAAAACTTGGGCGGTAGAGGGTTAAACCATATACATACTATGGGATTGTCATGTAGAAAATTTAGAAATTTAGAAAATTTCCGATTCAATTGGTATGCCAATCGTTGAAATCCGTTCCAGCAAAAATAGTTATTAACGTTAACTTTATTTCATAAAAACGTGACCTATTTTCTGATTTGGCACCCTTAATGTAAGACATGTTCTGTGTTCAGGTTTTTATTTCACCTCCATATACTCCGGTTAGATGTAGTCCCACGTCAAAAAAAAATCAGTAGAAGGACCGCGTGGGTCTTGGTACTATATACATCCAGTTTTCCATTGAAACCATTTCAACGATTCATACAAATCCGACTAAAAACAACGCCTGTATTCCGAGAATCGAAACATCCGCAAACCCATGGCTTTTGCCCTGACAGACAACTTTGGCGCCTTTCTCTCAAACGCTATCCAGAGAATAACTACAGCAGCACAAAACGAAGCGAATCATCTCCCGACTGCTAGCGAAGTAGCATTTAGCAGGCAAACTGTTGCTTCGCTTGTTGCTGCTCGTCATGCCGTAACTTCTTACCCGCACCGTTTCTTCAGCATCTGGAGCAGAGAAGTCGTCCAACTTCCCGCAGAACACACCGTATCCAACGAGATGACGAAAATAGAATTTCTCGTAGCTCGTCTCAGGATCTCCCCATCAGGTTTGTGCGTGTTAAGTTCCATGTGAGTGAGAGTCAGCGATACAGAAAGAGAGTGAGTGAACAAATACAACCATCCTAGAGCGGGCAACCTAATCAATTCCATCAGCTGCTAGGAAGGGCAAATAAGGAAAGACGCAATGGATCAACAGTTTGTTATGTGTTCAAAGTCCTTTTCAGAGGAAGCAACCGCACCACCCCACAACCAAAAATAAAACACAGACAGATATTGTAATAATATATCGTATGTTACACGAATCATTCCTATTATACCTTCTATCATTAAAAGCGAAGAGCTTGTTGGGATATATAGTAATATCTAACTATTTTATCGTAGATATAATAAACCGATCGTAATATTGATTACGTCAATGGGTTAACAGTTCGGGGCAAATGTCCAACACTTTAACTGAATAATTCGTAACACACACAGGCATGAGAATATACGATTATTTATTCAAAGCCAGTTAGTCTCTCCTCCCTAATCCATCACAACAGGTCCATAGGATGAAACGAAGGTGTAGTGGGAAGTGCTGTGGGAAAAAAAACCGCGGCAAGCAGTTAAAGGGTATACCATATTTTGCCACAAAAAGGATTTCTATAAATAATTTATAAGCCTATTTTCCGCACTCTTCAGCTAGATATACCTATGTTACTCAGTTGCAAACGGTGGAGACTGGAAGCCCAATGGTGTAAAAGTATGTTTGATCGAAGTGGCTTTACACCATCTAGAATAGTCAGCGATTTATGGCGATTTACCTAATGTTTTATGAATGAATAGCAAAGCAGCGCTCGAACTCAGAAAAAGTTCGATTATTTTTCGTCGCCATTGGCAGTGAGCGGAAATAACGTCTTCTTCCGTGCATAAATCTAGATGTGTTTATTCTGCTTTGAAGCAACTCTCGAATAAATACACCGTGACAATCTTCTGACCCGCTAATTGATCGATCTGTTTTGAACGAGTGAGTCTCATGAAATTCTTTCTGATTTATACGGAGCCCGGAACTCGGAACTGACTTTGGGGAATTCAAATTCTTATGATTTATGCTAATGGCGAACAATATATTACCGTACATGAACTTAAGCTCTTTTATCTTCAAGCAAATGTAGACTACATACTTATTTACTTATTATTGAAAAAAAAAGAATACAAAATTGCCGATTTTGCTCAAGATATTTTTTGACGTAGAACTACGTCTTTCATGAGGGGGCCAAATCAGAAAACAGGTCACGTTTTTATGAAATAAAGTTAACCTTGAACACTATTTTTGCCGCGGACGGATTTTGGCGATTTACATACCAAACGAATCGGAAATTCCCTATGATTTGTTTGATATTACAATCCCATAGTCGGTATATGGTTTAAATTGATGAAAATTGGAAGCATTTCCATTTCCTCATACATTTGTTCTGTCCATTTGTGTGCTTTCCCGAGCAGAGCTGTCAATAACGAGCAACTTATCGACGAGCAACGAAGGGGAAATCATAAGATGTAACGTCTCCGTGAACAAAGGAAAAGAAGAAGAACGAAGGGGAATATTTGCCTAAAGTATAAAAAGTGGATCTCGCTGAGGCAAACTTTCATTCTTCGGGGGGAAATCGACTGAACAACATCGTTGCTGGGCGAGCTGGACGGCGAGGGATGGAATGCCTTTCTCA
Organism: Toxorhynchites rutilus septentrionalis; assembly: GCF_029784135.1. NCBI lineage: Eukaryota > Metazoa > Arthropoda > Insecta > Diptera > Culicidae > Toxorhynchites > Toxorhynchites rutilus. Next base: position 253,799,907 of record NC_073746.1, on the reverse strand, counting down.
AGGCAATGCGGGGGAGGAGTAATATTATGGATAAAGTAAAGTTTTCCAAGGGTCTCCTTGAAGATTAGAGACGAATGAACTGAATAGTTTGGAGTCTCAACCAAGGAAGGAAGACAAACTTTCAGTATCGTTCGATGTCTCTGGCATTACAATTATTGCATCAAACTGACGCCATTGCATTAAGGTTCTGAGCTACACAATTTTGTGGGGAATCATCAAGCTAGGCTATTATCAACTCACCAAGAAAATAAATGTTCTGGAATTTTGTCAGTGATTTGGTTTCGCATGACGGTAGGAAAACTCTCTCCACAAAGGATAACAGCTAAGCCAATCTAGACTGGCAATATCAACAGAGAAGGCTTCTGAGAGAGCGCAAAACGGAGATAAGTGTGTGTATATTTAGTTGCTTCAAGCCATCGATATATGGATATTTGTATGCATACGTACATGCTTCAAAACCCGTGCATAAAAATAGTGCATCTTCGCTACGCTGAAACCCATTGTATCTGCTCCCGTGTGTATTGGCCTTGTAACGATGCAATAATCGCCTAATTTTTTTATGCTATGATTGACGATTGTTTGGTGTTGCAAATTATGCGGTCGTAATGATGAATATAAACAAGGAGGGGAGATAGCGGGAGGGAAATATTTACGCTAGGGTATTGGTAATGAATCTCTGCTGAGGCAAATATTCAGCCTTTTTTCCAACAGTTAACATTGTTTGTTTTCTGTCATCAATGCATTGAACTGACGCTATGGTGAAGCAGGTGTCAAGGTTGTGCACCAAAAAATTATTTGGGGAATACCAAGTAATTCATTAAATTATATTAAGTTATTAATTTATTTGGACTCGCGTGCCAGTCGCAAAAATGCTTTCAACTAGGATTGCATTTGCGCTAATCTTGATTATAATGAAGCAATGCTACTCTTTTCGAGGTTGTTGAGATCAACAGATAGAGTTTATTTCTTGTATTTAGTCACCAAGAAAGTAAATGTCGTTCTGAAAATTTGTATGTGATGTGATGCCAGTAGCGAAACTTTCTCCAGCTCTTTCTGACAGCTGCGCTAACCTCGAGCATGTATTGTTCTGCGAGCACAAGCAATGAATGAATCATCGAGCAATGAATCATCGAACAATTATCGTCAAATGATTCTACAATAAAAAAAAAACATTTCAGTGCGACCAAACTGGTAGAATGATTTCTTAAAAGTTTTCGTAGTATTATAAAATAACATCCGCAGTTATATATGTTTATAACAAGCGGCTTGAATTAAACTACAGCGCAATTCTACGTCAACAATGCGGTCGTGTCTTGGACACAACCTCCTATAATTTTTATTTATACCACAAAACCAATAATCCGCCTTAACACGGGGTTGGGTATCTGGTAAAAAAAATAATGTTTCTTTTAAATTGCTCGTAGTAGTTATTCCTTATGATGGAAAGCACAAAAACCATGTTTCCGATGTGCATCTCGGGTTTTTGCACGACCTCTTCCCGGGATATCTGGAAAATGATCCATTCTGCCTGACATCAGAGAGTGGAACATACGCTCGCTTCAAATAGGATGGTTTCTTTATGGTGATCATACGTGGGCGACGGGGAGTTTTGCAAAACATCTGGGCTTGATAGGATTTCGTAACCTCAGTCCGAAGGTTCGTTAAATGAATATTTAAATGAGGATTCCAAAAAAATTTGATTTTTTTATATTTTTAAATTCAGTAGACTTCGGATCAGTTTAATCAGCGGATCCAGTGAACTTTCCGGGTCCTACAAGTACACACTGTCCAACTTCTATAAGACCACTCTGATTACAGTTCGTTGTCACACACGCAATTAAAATTTCTAGAAGATACATTCATACATTGATTTAACGTCAATTTCGTTCAAAAGAATTGTTTGTTTATTCATTGTGCTTAAATATGATAATTTCAGCTGTCCAGTTTCTATAAGACCATTTCAAAATTCATAAATATTATCAATGAAAAACGATCAAACGATCGACTGATTTACATGTCAATAATTGGCTACTTTGCTATTTCGGCTAATAACCTGAAAAATTCGTGTTGTAATACTATTTACCAAATTCTGCTGAACGAATTTATCGATATTTTTCCATGTTACCGAAATTGTGACCTTGAACTCTTCAATCTTGGTGTACCGTTTTCACTCAGTGTAGATTCTGCGTACAAGGATCCCCCTATAATTTTCAACAGGATTCAATTCTGAAGAGCGAGCCAGCCAGTCCAAAAAAAATAAGTTTTTGGTCTTTAATTCTTTGCTTAGTTTCCTTGCTGGTATGAATAGTAACATTGTTTTGCTGGAATGTGATTTTTTTTGAAGATATCCACGCAAAAACTGTAGGTGGGAGGACTTAAGAACATATATGTAATCCTTGAATGGTGAGAAAGCTATCTTGAGCTTTCCGGTTGCATAGACCATGCGCGAGCCTCCACCGAAATTCCTGACTGAAAAATACTGTTCCTCCTTCCGCAAATCACGTCAATACTCAGTGAAACCATCAGGATTATTCAAATTGAACTTTTTTTCGTCAGTGAAGATGACCTATACATTGAAGAACTTTTCATTATGGTATATAGCAAAATTTATTCTTTTGGAAACATTTTTTGTCACAACATAACATGTCCTACTGTCGGTTCATGTGCGCTTTGTCAAAACTCAGACATCTTCCGATGTGAGAGGGTGTAGGAAGAGGAGCTTTAACCTTTTGAACCCTCTTTATGTGAGGATTTTTTATCAAAACTTGACGATTTGTCACCCGAGTAACATTTAAATTTAATTATTGCTTCATTTGCATAAAATATTTTGAGGATTTCGAAGCAGTTCTGGCTATTTCTTGCTTAACCCGGTCAGAGAGCCTCGATTTACGTGGAGCTCTCTCCTTCTTACTGTATCCTTGAGGATTCGCCAAATAATTGAGCACTACTTGATGGGATCGTCCAATCCGACGAGCAATTTCGCTGATAGCAAAATTTTTTTGGTGAAATGCATCGATTTGTCTTTCTTCTCTCCCCGTGAGCACTTTTCCCTTCGACATTTTCCAGATTTATTGATCAAAACAACTAAAACAACTTAACATGTAACTGGTCTTAAAGAAACTTGACATTTTAAAAATACAAAAACATTCGCTTACGCTCAGCGCTTGCACACATACATATGAAAATCATGCAATGTATGGTAGTCATCAATACCTACACCCTAGAATATAAATTCTAGCATTGTTTGTTTACAATGGCACATAGCAGCAAGATCACCTGGTCTTAATCCGTTTGGGTTAGAGGAAATATGAGTTGTTGGAAATTATAAGCGAATTCATAAAATCTCATGAACATGATGGTATAACACGACAAACATATTTAAAGGGCCTATTTACTATTAAAAAGACAATAAATTAGAAATATTTTTTTAAATATCTCGAGAATGGCTACATTTAGAAGGAGATTGATAATAACCTTTTTTGTTTTAAATACAATCAGGATTCATAATTTGTGATTAAAAATGACTGCTAACATACAAAAACTCGAAGTTTCGAAAATTCGATATTCCACAAAGTTCGTCAAAAATAGTTTTACCATGGGCCCATTTTTTAAATTTTCTACATGACTTCTATTTTATATGAATAAATTGAAAAAAATATTAAAAAATACATATTTTTTTGATATCGCAAATTAAAATTTTATTTTGTAAATAAAAAAAAAGAGTATTTATTTTTCCTCTCAGTGTGTATTTTTTTCAAATTAAGCCAACAATACTCTATAACTCTTTCTAACACACTATTTCGGTATGACTCATATTTTTTGAGATATGAATCATCAAAGATTTCTCTTACTCTAATCGATACGCCCTTTTCAAAAGTTACGCTTGAGTCAAAAAATGAACCATGATGATGTATTTGGAAAAGTTGTTGGAAATTATAAGCAAATTCATAAAATTTCATGAACATGACGGTATAACACGACAAACATATTAAAAGGGATTATTTACTATAAAAAAGACAATAAATTAGAACTATTACAATATTTCCCATAGAGCGGGTGATTTGGTTTGGGGACACTTTTTACTTCCATACTCGACCAGGCCCTTTGAATTACGTTTTAAAAACAGCTCTGCTGATTCGTCCATGATATGAAGTTGCACTTGCAAACGTAGTTAGTAGGCATCTGTTAATAAGAGAAGGAGGAGATAGCCAAATTGTTTTCTAAACGAAATGTTTGTTTTTTGTCGACGGAGTGTTCGTCTTCTCGACTTGATTAGTATTTTATTTTCGTCAATATTTTTGTAGTAAAAATGAGAAAACTTCACCACTGATTCGATAAACTGGAAGAGAAGAGATGGTAAAACATTCACGTAACGATAAATACCCCAAAAAATTACTCTATAACAATGAGAACCTTATTTTCTGCAGACGAAAACATACATCGAGCTGCTCTTTGTTGATTACTTTTTTTGCTTTTATTTACAATTTTATCGGAAAGCCAGCTAGGTGTACAAAGTAAGTGTCAAAGGCATTGATATACTGTATTGCAGGTTTGTACATCATTAAAATTTAAAATAAAAATGTGATTTATCAATTATATAGATGTCCATCTTTCCCAAATTTTCCCTATTTACGCGAATAGCAAATGATGGAAACAGTATCAAATGAATGACAGTCATTCTACTCGCTATAACCAGTAACAGCTTCCAATATGTTTGACATATTAAATAATCAACAGACAGCCGATAAGTGCTAATAATAAGCTCATTCCTTCTCCAACTCTGGTACACGTGTGACTGCGCATCTAGTTTCTAGGGTTCCCCTGCTTGTGTTACAAAAAAAGTGTGATTAAGATAGTAACAACATAATTTCGTAAACACGAATCCCATACCACCACCCGCTGCTTTTCCGCTGGAAAAATAGGTCAATGTAACATTCCATGTGTACGTCTCTATCAGCTTCTTTTAAAGTGACCGAAATCGGAGTGGATTTGATTCTCTTTCTTCTCTCTGACATTGATCCCGGAGATAACTTTGGGCCTTCCACAACTCTCTTCGGCTTGACAAGCGATGGAGCTTCTCATTCCAACATCGCTATCCGCTACCTTCAACAAACGCTCCACTTCCGCCTGGTTTCTTTCCGGACTTATTTAACGTAAAATCTCACCTGTGGGGTAGCGCTTTTGTATGCTCTTTCTCTCTCTTGAATCCTCGCATTCGAACGTCATTGGCCTTCGTCATTACTGCTGGGATGAACAGGATTCGGTAAGGAGTAGCTATTTATAAATCGCTGATTCTTTCGAGAGCGTTTGTGGTTTTTGATCGAGAGTGTATGCACCTGGAGAAGAATTGAACCATTTAAATCAATTACACCGTAACACTTAACGCTAAATAACAAGCCGCTACTACAAATGAAAGGCTTAGAATGGATATTGCCGTAAATAAAACATAAGAGCGACAAAATTCTCAATGGTGATATTAATTCATTTTGCTGTTAGTGTTGTTACCATGGATTAAATTTTATTGATTACCACATTTTCCAAAAAATGTTTATTTTATCACAATATTTTTATTTTTCAAAAAGTCCAAGACATCGGGATTTTGTATCGCTTCTGAACATCTGCAATACCTATGTCAACAGATGAACTTTTTATCTAATTTACCCAAAGATACCCTTTACTTTCCAGAAAGCTCAGCGAATTTGGTCGATACAGAATAGTTTTCACTATTTCAATGGGATGTTCACATACATAGCAGTGCATCGCCGAATATAAAGATGCCGAATAATGAGTCGGCGATTGGTTTTCGTCGAAAAAATTATTCGAAAGGAATCGAGGTTATCATAACAACCAGACAATCTCAATTTGCACACCTGGCATGTATTCTGGATGTGAACAAGAATTAAAACACGAATGTAAAATCGTTTGAATTATTAATATAAAGGGTGCTACGATCACAATTCGATCAACGAGGAATGCGGATCAATTGATTTTCTATTGGAAAATATATATTATGTTCAATTGTTAAAATACAAAAAAAAAATTCAGCCAAGCTTCCGATTGATTGAAGCCGAATTGATGAACTTTTCCAAACTCTGCCACTAGATTTTGTACAAACACTTAAACTTTGATTTCCACAGAACGTCAGTTCGCCTAAAACTACTCCCCGCCTCCATCAGTTATTTGGGTCTTCTTCAGGTTCCGGTCAAATATTGCTTGATTGAGCAGCGTGTCTTTGCATACCATCATAATCGAACCATAGCTTTTTGTTTCGCAATGGCAGTACATATTTCAAATCCAAACAAACAACACGACATAAACGTTGCTTCAGGAAAGTCAGTAGAAGAACACACGTAACTTTACTGGTTGACGGTCCCGGTTTCAATGAAATCTCGCCTCATAAACCACATGTACAGACAGCCTACCAAATCAGGTATTTTTCTTAGCAAACTTCGACGGTTCCAAATGTTTGAAAATGCCTGTCACCTTCCTGCTTTCGACTGCCACAGAAAAAATCTACCCAGGATGTTGTTTAAAGTCAGCTTTGAGATTATTTTCCTCGTCCATCATCATACAAATGAACTTCATATGTCTTGTTGTGTACATAGCCGTTTGTTTATCGTCACGATTTGAAGTCACTATCTTGCTATAAATCGACAGTCGGTTCATTCTTGATGATTGCTCAATGATTGTAGATGGCACGAATGATATTGAATAAGCACCGTACTCTTCAGATTTAGCCCAATGCGACTTTTTCCTTTTTCCGAAACTCAAATTACCGCTTTCGGGAACCCGTTTTGACAGCATTGAAGACATAAAAATGAGTTCACTACGTGAACAGAAGGCGATTCTTGTTTCGATGATTGGAGTGTTGTAAGGAGTGTATTGCTTCAGAAGAGGTTTATTTTGAAGGTGATAATATACATTTAGGTGATAAGAAGTATTTTCTTTTAATTTTTTGACGTAGAACTACGTCTTTCATTAAGGGTGCCAAATCAGAAAACAGGTCACGTTTTTATGAAATAAAGTTAACCTTGAACACTATTTTTGCCGCGGACGGATTTTGGCGATTTACATACCAAACGAATCGGAAATTCCCTATGATTTGTTTGATATTACAATCCCATAGTCGGTATATGGTTTAAATTGATGAAAATTGGAAGCATTTCCATTTCCTAATACATTTGTTCTGTCCATTTGTGTGCTTTCCCGAACAGAGCTGTCAATAACGAGCAACTTATCGACGAGCAACGAAGGGGAAATCATAAGATGTAACGTCTCCGTGAACAAAGGAAAAGAAGAAGAACGAAGGGGAATATTTGCCTAAAGTATAAAAAGTGGATCTCGCTGAGGCAAACTTTCATTCTTCGGGGGGAAATCGACTGAACAACATCGTTGCTGGGCGAGCTGGACGGCGAGGGATGGAATGCCTTTCTCAAGGCAATGCGGGGGAGGAGTAATATTATGGATAAAGTAAAGTTTTCCAAGGGTCTCCTTGAAGATTAGAGACGAATGAACTGAATAGTTTGGAGTCTCAACCAAGGAAGGAAGACAAACTTTCAGTATCGTTCGATGTCTCTGGCATTACAATTATTGCATCAAACTGACGCCATTGCATTAAGGTTCTGAGCTACACAATTTTGTGGGGAATCATCAAGCTAGGCTATTATAAACTCACCAAGAAAATAAATGTTCTGGAATTTTGTCAGTGATTTGGTTTCGCATGCCGGTAGGAAAACTCTCTCCACAAAGGATAACAGCTAAGCCAATCTAGACTGGCAATATCAACAGAGAAGGCTTCTGAGAGAGCGCAAAACGGAGATAAGTGTGTGTATATTTAGTTGCTTCAAGCCATCGATATATGGATATTTGTATGCATACGTACATGCTTCAAAACCCGTGCATAAAAATAGTGCATCTTCGCTACGCTGAAACCCATTGTATCTGCTCCCGCGGTATTGGCCTTGTAACGATGCAATAATCGCCTAATTTTTTTATGCTATGATTGACGATTGTTCGGTGTTGCAAATTATGCGGTCGTAATGATGAATATAAACAAGGAAGGGAGATAGCGGGAGGGAAATATTTACGCTAGGGTATTGGTAATGAATCTCTGCTGAGGCAAATATTCAGCCTTTTTTCCAGCAGTTAACATTGTTTGTTTTCTGTCATCAATGCATTGAACTGACGCTATGGTGAAGCAGGTGTCAAGGTTGTGCACCAAAAAATTATTTGGGGAATACCAAGTAATTCATTAAATTATATTAAGTTATTAATTTAATTGGGGTCGCGTGCCAGTCGCAAAAATGCTTTCAACTAGGATTGCATTTGCGCTAATCTTGATTATAATGAAGCAATGCTACTCTTTTCGATGTTGTTGAGATCAACAGATAGAGTTTATTTCTTGTATTTAGTCACCAAGAAAGTAAATGTCGTTCTGAAAATTTGTATGTGATGTGATGCCAGTAGCGAAACTTTCTCCAGCTCTTTCTGACAGCTGCGCTAACCTCGAGCATGTATTGTTCTGCGAGCACAAGCAATGAATGAATCATCGAACAATTATCGTCAAATGATTCTACAATAAAAAAAAACATTTCAGTGCGACCAAACTGGTAGAATAATTTCTTTAAAGTTTTCGTAGTATTCTAAAATAACATCCGCAGTTATATATGTTTATAACAAGCGGCTTGAATTAAACTACAGCGCAATTCTACGTCAACAATGCGGTCGTGTCTTGGACACAACCTCATATATATATATATATATATATATATATATATATATATATATATATATATATCAACCATCTCTCAGTGGCATACCCGGTTCTGGCAACACGGGCACCGTCAGTTTAGCGACCACACCCTCAGGGCATCGATACACTAATACACAGCATTTGACAGCGTCAAACATGTCCGGGTCGCAAACGCGACCACTGTCACTCGCGAGAACTGCCAAACTCTCAAGCTGGTGTAATTCAAGGCGCTTAACATACTGCCAGGTGGGTCAAAATGTGAAACCCACTCTACAGCCATAAATTTACAGGATGCCATTAACACACTTCTAAAATAAAAATAATGAATGAAAATTTACTTTTATGTTTCAAATATGTATTCTATGCAATACAGTATTACGTAATATTGAACTGGAATTGTGTCTGATGATGATTTTATATTATAATGGCGAGTTTTTTGTAAAATTGTGTGTTGTGAAATATATAGCCAATGGTTAAGAGAGTGTCGTGTCTTAGTTAATCGAATAACACACAACCTCTTCAACTAATGGAAACATCGACAAAATAAAAGAGATAATGCTCGAAAATGATTTGAGTTTGGAAGAGCTACCCCGTAAATTAAATACATCTCACGAGACAGTTTGTCATATTTTTGTTGATGTTTTAGACATAAGGAAAGTCGCAGCACGACAAGTGCCAAAAGAGCTCAATTTTGTTCACAAATTTCAGCGCAATCAAGTGGCCGAAAATATCCCATCCTTTTCAAATGTCAAATTTGGTGTCCCTAAAAAGGGCCGTTGATTATATGTAATAGCACGTAATAGATAATAGCACGCTCTCCTGGGATACGACGGGCTAGATGGATGTCCTTGGGCATGATGTGACTCGTTTTGCGTGGATAGCACACAAATTGGTATCTTCGAATAGGCCGAATAAATATGCCTCGCTTGCCTCCTGCAGTGCCATAACAGCGGAAGTCCTGGGCAATTTCACGAATCAACCGCTGCAAAGGTAGCATGCGGATCAGCAATTCGGTCGACTTCTGATAGCGACGAATTTCACGAATTTCAAACAAGCATAAGAGAAATGGAATTGGAGAAGAAGAGCATAATGCATAGGCGTCTGAGTGCGACCGTCCTCATCTCACATCGCCGCATCAATTGAATGGATTTCCAGAGGGATTTCATATACGGTTTCCTGTTTTCTGTTGTACCTGTACCTGTAAACAATTTTAATGCTATTGAAACAAGTTTTCGGGTCAAAAATTAACAATCATATAACTCGGGGACATTTTGTCATTCGAATGAAATGATTACCATACCACTCCTTTCAGCCGGAAAAGAGGTGCTAGCGTTCAAAACCTTGCAGTCCAGCATCACTCTCTCGTTTTCGAAACTTTGAACTCACACTCCAGTACAGAAATGATAGACGTAGTCCTACGTCAAAATGGGTTCGAATTTTCAAATATTCCATTCGGACATTGGTTGAATTCGAATCTTGCTGCCAGGCTTAGATGATCTGACTGACTGAGTTTTTTTCAAACGTAAACAAAATCTGTACCACCGAAAAATTACAACTATTTACCGATACGTTGAAAGAATAATACAGATCAGGTTTCATTACAAGGGCACATGTTAGGAATTTCATGAATTAATGTTATGTCCACATGACGTATATACATAAAGTTTTTTTTGTGTCCCGCGTTAGACCTCTGACCACCTGGTCACTTTAGTTAAACTTCACATTTGAAGATTAGAATTTGATGAAATATATATTGGGTTGGGGAAAAAGAAATGTCGTATATTGTCAATATATGGCAACACTTAAACATATCTTGTGTACTCATCGCATCGGGTCATACTATACGGCTATTTAAAGACGACAATCTGTGCTACGAGTGTCGTTTTGACAGTGTTGTGATTTTCCTTTTCAGTCTCAAGTTATAGCGCGACAAAGATGGAATCCACCAAGCAAAAAATTCGCCATATTTTACGTTTTTACTACCTGCAAGGTAAAACTGCAACGAAGGCTGCCGAAAAAGTTCGTGTAATTTATGGACCCGATACTGTAACGATTCGCACAGCACAGCGTTGGTTCGATCGATTTCGTTCTGGTGTAGTGGCTGTCGAAGATACACCCCGTACTGGTAGGACAATCGTCGTGGAAACCGATAAAATCGTTGAAATCATCCAAGTAGACCGGCATGTGAGCACTCGCCAAAAAAAAGCTGGATGTATGAGTACCACACGAGTTGACGCAAAGAAATCATTTAGACCGAATCAACGCCTGCGATGCACTGCTGAAACGGAACGAACTCGAGCCATTTTTGAAGAAGATGGTGACTGGTGATGAAAAGTGGATCACGTACGACAATCTAAAGTGGAAAAAGTCGTGGTCGAAGCGCGGTGACCCGCCCCAAACCATCGCCAAGCCCGGATTGACGGCCAGGAATGGTGTTGTTTTCCACCAGGACAACGTTCGGCCTCACACATCTTTGATGACCCGCCAGAAGCTACGGGAGCTCGGATGGGATGTCCTATTGCACCCACCGTATAGTCCGGACCTGGCTCCAAGTGATTATCATCCCTTCCGGTCTATGCAAAACGCTCTTGGTGATACTAAGGTTGCCTAGGACAAACGGATTAAAAGAGGACTTACACGATGGTCGTCGAAACTATAATAATTTATTCTTTCGGAAACCTAACTCCCCTGTCACTATTGCAAAAACTGATTACTTTGCACCAGACAATGATGGCACGTGGGCGGTGTCAAATACCGTGTCTGCATTCTTGCCGGTGCTGGTCCATCTTGTTGACAGTATACGCGTGTTCGATATCGCTGGCCACGCTATCGCACTATTAGATTCCATCGGTGATGTTGGAGTGATTCCGATAGCAGTTGGATCCGCTCGGGTGGTTCCGTGTTTAATTTATATATCTGTAGAATATCTCTTAATTTATGTGTCGTGTACCAAGAATTATTCTTGCTCGGTGTCTCGGTTTAATTATGGTGGCACGAACCTTCCAGACAAACCAGAAACGTATTGCTAAAATCACCTCATCCTAATGAACACGAGCTTTACTGTCAGATGTGTCCAGCCCATGCACCCATAAAAGAATTTGTTGTTCGTATTTGGAGTTCTCGAAAAATAGAAACGAAGCAGTTATTACATCAAAAGTGGCAGGTGTATCGAAACCCCAATACTACATGAATGTATTATTGATAACAAAAAAAAAAATAACGTGGCCATGTGGACCATTGTTGCCACACATACAGATTTATTTGGAATGGTACAGATTTTTTCGTTATTTTTGGTACAGATTCTGTACGGTACAGAGTACAGATTTTCGTCAAAAAGTACAGATTGATACAGATTACAGACAAGCCGAAAAGTAGGACCCCCACGATGGGGGTCCATTATACCCGGGAGTAATATGGACATGTTAATACTATACGAAACGTAGAATATTATCGCTCGCGAGAGGAATAAGTTCGCTCTCTCTCAGTGTTTGTGTGTCCAGTAACTGATATAGAATAAAAAGAGAAAGCAAAATAAAAAAAGAGTTGAATATTCTTCCCTTCACTTTCCATCATGCATTGGATATGAGTATGGATGTGACTGTCCATTTCAACCCCACCAGTACAATTATTTCAATAATTTAAATTTACCACTTACGAATGAATTTACTCTTCCGTACAAACCTAATATCGCTTCTCTGTCAACTCACAAACCGAAATATAACCTCCAGCGAATTCAATTTTGCAATTAAACCACTCAAAATGCTTAATATCGAAGCCGCAAAAATTACATCCACACGCAGAATCATGTTTGATTTTCGGTTTTTGTTTCCCTTTTCCACTTTTGATCAGTATTCATTGTCATAGGATGGTTTAAATATTATAGAAAAACATGTAGAAGGGGTTCCAATCAACAGAAATTTGAAATTCATAATGCAACTATGCAAATCACCCACCTTTCCATTATACCCCCACTGTCCGTCTTACCCGCGGTTCTCCTATGTTTTGATCCAGATCAATTTTGAATTGTTTTCCAGGCTGAAAACCCTGAATGCACGATGCTACATGAAGAGCTAAAAGTTTTTTATTTGATCATTCTCACTAATATCTGTGAGTAATTTTACGTTGTTTCACTGTCAAATGCTATTAAATTTGAAGATCATTTGAAAACGAACAAGAGTTTTTCGGTTGGAATAAAAATAAAAAGAGTCGATTTTGGTGATCTGAAGCTCAAGGCTGTGGCAATTGGCGATCTAACGCAAAACGTAAACGATCGGTGAGACATCTGGATTTTGTTGGTGAACAAAGATAATGATGCTAATGTAACCTAAAACTCAAAAAACAATACACGTATATTTTACTTCCGGGCTTTCCAAGGTAGTTCTCACATGCAGGAATCGTGCATTTTTCTACTTGTGTTTGATTGTACTCTCGAATTTCCTTCTTTAATTCAACCATTGTCAACATTTTTATAGTTTTCACTACTGAAAGAGTTAAATAAATAACATGTTATATATAAAATTGCGCAGAATTAAATTTCTTACAAACTCATCGCAATCAAATATTCTTTTATGATTATAACATTGTAATTTGTGGAAAGAACTACAAACCTTCCATAAGCTCACATGGCAAAATTTAAAACCATCATCACTTTCACCGCAGCGCCGCCTTGGTGTAGATTTGTACGTTAGATCGCCAATATTAAACCCCAGAAACTTTTCCAAATTAACGTTATGTTAGAAGCGTTCCCAGAATTCTACAATGGAAATGTACAAGATCGGGAGAATTAATTCCGTACCCGTACTGTGCAGTTTCAGAAAACGAGCATGTGGACAAAAATTGAATGTCTAAAACGAATTAAGGGTTCGCCCGCATTTCGGCGCTTGGATGTCTTATTTGTAACATTCTCACTATGCCTCACACCTTGGCAACTGTGTCGAGTGATTTTTATTCTGAATATAATCAGAACAAAAATTAGCTTTGAAACCGTTACAGCAACGATACGATGAACGCTATTTTGAGATCGAAAGATTTGATCAAACCTCGTGGCAGCAATTTGAAAATTTAAATAAATGATGGTATGGAAAATAGATTCAGAAAAACTATGTATAAGCATCATCAAACAAATGAATGACTTGCAAAGGTAAATGTAGTTTTTGTAGTGAATAAATGAGTATTTTTAGTGTGAGTGTGAACATTGTCAACATATCCTCATATCCCCTCCTTTTCCTGAAAAAAATATGTCACCCTTCTAAACACGAGTCGACCGCGAGTAATCGGTTTTCTACATTATTAACATTAGAATTAAGGAAAAATTTATATATACTAGTAACAATACAGTAAGGAGTTCGGCTCCTTTAAACTTATGTAACCGAGCCTGTAAAAATAAACTATTCAAATAAAAAAATTAATGAATATTTTTTCTTGCTAATAAATTAGTTTTTTCTCTACAACGAATATTTTCGATGAGAATGATTTTTAACCCCTCTGGTACAGATTTAAATGTGGCAACACTGACGTGGACATTATCTATATCACCTCCCTCCTTACCGTGAACAAGCGTGGATATTTTCGTACCCCCTACCCTCCCTAAAAGTGTCCATGTGGTAGTTCCATGTCTCCAAAATTCAGACATGTCTTCAAACCTGCATCTTTGGTCAACTACTCATAGGAATGAAATAATATCAACATAAAATGAGTACTTCACATTAACCGTGTGAATTTCATAACACTTAGCAGCACGCAGCCATTTTTTTGACAGCTATTTGTTTATTTAGTTTATATACGTATATTTGCGAGTGAAGCATTTGCGCTGGTGCATCGATTGTGTTTCATATCCTATACTAATACTTTTCCTTACAACATGATGAATTCGATGGGAATGCACATGCAACAGCCAGGAGTAGTTCCAGTAGGACCTGGAGGACCCGTCGGGATTCCCGCCCCAGTAGGTGGTGTTGGTGTTTCGCCGGTCATGATGCAGTCCCCTCAAATGCAGCAGCAGCAACAGCAGCATGCAGCGCAACAACAACAGCAGCAAGCGCAAGCCCAGCAACAACAGGTCCAGCAAACAGATAAAGTTGACAATATTTCCAAGGTTAAGAGCCTGGTGGTTCCAATGAGGGAAGCACTAACGACAACGATCAAAACAGCTGCCCAGTTACTGCAGCAGAATAATCTGAACGATGTTGGGACGTAAGTAAATTCATAATAGTTGGAAGAATCACTAGCTTTTAATCCGTGTTTAATAGGAAAGGAGGAGACATGAATGCTACCGGCTTAAGATTTGATAAACACCTGGAGGAATTCTACTCAATTTGTGACCAGATAGAGTTAAACCTAGTAAGTTTATTGGTTGTGAGGCCATTTACACTTATTTGGTGGTGTATATATGAGGAAAACTCAACAGAATAACTACTTAAGTAAAGTGACCAGACGTCCCGCGTTACGCGGGACAGTCCTGCATTTCAACAAAATGTCCCGCATTTGGCAAAAGAAACGAAAATGTCCCGCGATATCAGTATATTTCAACATCACAATTTGATCATGTTGATTTTCTTAAATGGATGAACCTCAAAAAAAATTTTATTTGGCAGACTGTTCAAGAGCGCTTCTAATGCATCCTAAGACTAATACGTTGGGCTGGTTTCATCGCACTGACAGTGGGCTTTTTGTTTAGAGAATGTCAACTGGAAGCGACAGCAACAAAAATGGAAAATGATTTTTATAAAAGTCCCCTATTGATCCGCAGGGACCAACGCGAGTCAGACGAAAAGATCTTCTTTGGTCCCCTAGCTCGGTCAGGGCTTAACGTGTTAAATAAGCCGGAATAACTAGTGTATACGGGACAGGAAGAGACAGGGTTGTTTGATGAAGTATCGTAAATAAAGCGCTGGGCGGTCTTACGGAAGTTGGCCGGAACCTCAACCATGGCCGATGAAAAGATGTATGTCGGCGTGTTCCTTTACATTTTCGTGGCTTTGGTGGTCGTCTGTCTCCATTTTGGCCATTCGCCCAACAGTTTTTAACGGTTGCAGCTGGGGAGTGTTGAGAAGGTTGGCGGTCTTCGCGACAATGTTTATCTCCAGCCGATCCATCCTCCAATGATCTTTTGGCATAATGGGCTGATCCAAAGTTCGGCATAAAGACCAAATCACCTTCGCAACTTCCGGCAATCACTTCGTACTATATATCTCCCCGTTCACCATATGACTCGAAAGAAGAGCGGCTTGGACATTCGCTTCTTATCTGTCAGAGAAGGACCTTCTTCGAGAACTTGATGTGGATGATATATTCGAAGTCATCGCTTAGCTGGGGAACGTAAAGTACCCGATCCCCTGCCATTCGTTAAATTCTAGCATCAAGTACGTCTCGTCTTTCATTATAAGCACGGAAAGAAGTTTTTCATCAGTGAAAAAGAAGTTTTTCACTTCTTTCGCCGGAAAAGGTTTTTCATCAGCCACTCAAGCTACTTCTTCTGGGTGATTGCTTGCTGCTCAGATACGGCCAGTCTCGTCTGACGCTTCCACATAAAAATGTCCAGTTTGGCCAGATTTGCCTTCACCGTTCGGCCGGTTGCTTCAATCTCCCGGCTTAAGGAGCAGCAGGAAGATGATGTTGTAAATACCAGATCGGCTATATCTGGCGGACACAAAGTGCCTCAGGATGTCCAACTCCTTCGCTGTGGGGTGGAGCTTGCAGTATGAAAAAATCATCAAGTTGCTTAACAGTGCTGCTGCTGCGAATCAACGGCCTTGAATCATTTTTGTTGTAGGCTTAATAAACGTAAGATTTAAGAAAAATTTCGAGCATTCTATTCGGTAATACTCGTAATTTTTTTTTTCAAAGAAAATTAAAGAATTCGAATCGGCCTTGCCAGGCGTAAATTTTATGATTGAGCGAGTGATTTTCAGACGTAAATAAAATCTAAACCACCGAAAAACTTAAAAACTTAAGCCAACATGGAATAGTTGAAAAGAAATATCTAATAGTTATTAAAAACATCCACAGAAAACTGCAAAACTTTGCATGCAACAAGGTGCGTCTTCACAGCAGTATCTGCCTATTCCGGTAGCGCCGACCCAACCTAATCCGGCCGAAACAAATGCTCTCTCCTATAGCCAATACTTGGATGTGGTGAAAATACAGATAGGATACGCAAAGGATATACACGACACCCTTATTTGTGCGGCCCAAAATATTTCCCCCAGCGAATGATAGAACTCGAACGAATGCCTGTGATATGTCGACAAAAATATGAATAAGTTTGGGTAAAATAATCTTCTATCACATAATTCAATATGGCAATAAATTATCAAACTATTTTCTAAGGAAATCATTTTTATTTTTCACTATCAGTATATGCTGCATTTGTAACGCCTTTCTTCTCCGAAATATCAGCATCCTTCCCCGAGTCCTGCTGATTCCGTTTGATATGTATGTCTGTCAATTTACGTTTGGTGTCCGTGAAATAAATTTCGATGTCTTCTAGTGTTCTTTTTTCTGTTTCTGGTAGAAAGAAATAAATAAACAGAACCCCAATACTTCCGCAAATTCCGTAGAACAGTATCACTCCCGGCAGAGAAAATGAGGTTTCCATATTGAAATAAGTTTTGGTCGTAACAAATGTCATAGCATAATTTAGAGCAGCCGTAATTCCACAAGCCAAACTACGATTTCTGTGGAAAAGAGTAGATACAAATTATTGTAGTGTACAAAATGGTAAAATGTGAACAGAATTACTTGAACGGGAAAACCTCACTGAGTAAAATCCAAGGCACGGGCAGTACTCCGACGCTTGTGGCGAAAGCTAATATAAAAAACAGAAACATGGGTATGTAACTCAATCCATCGGCCGTGTTAATGTTCTCGTGTACATCGAAAGAAGTCCACCCAGCGGGGAAAACATTGAACGCATATATGGACAGTGAGAGGCAGCATATAGCCGTTAGCGTCATCGAAAATAAGGCTAATTTTCGCTTCCCTACGAACTTGATGCAAATCATGCAAACGATGTTGGCCAGTAGTCCCAACAGGCCCGTGGATACCGTAGCCCAATTTGCGTCCAATGGCACACCGTATGCCTGGAATATTTGAACCAAATACGGTCGCATTCCTGTCATTCCGCTCAGCTGACCGAACACGAACAACAGCATGACCAGAACGAACGGCTTCAGATTGCGTTTTCGTGTCAGTTCCTGCAATTTCATCCACTCTGTCGGCGCCGGATGGTCGCACTTGGCGCTTTGTGTCTTCTGGCATGGCGTACATTTGGCCGCATTTATGCTATAGCGTTGCATTTCCTGGAACTCTTTCTCGACAGCATGCGGCGAAACCCAGCCTCTCAGCCATTGCAGGGATTTACGGGCATCTTCCTTGCGATCCTTCGACAGCAGCCACATGGGTGTCTCCGGCACAAAGCAAATTGCAATCATAGTCGCAAGCGGAATCGAGGCACATATGGCTGCAGTCATTCGCCACGTGGTAACCGTTCCCAGCAGGTAAACCACGAAGAAGCCCAACATCACTGCTACACCAGCGCAGGACGTGAGTATCCCTCGGATAGATGGTTGGCTGTAAAAAAATGTTTCATTTTAATATGTATGGCTAACGGAATCAGTGAATGTAGTGGTGAATAATAGTAACCAAAATCCACTTCTTCGGATGGATCCGAACCCCTTCTATTCTACACCGCGAGTGACGTCGGATAAAAACGAAAATACATGCCAGGCGGCAGAGAATGTGAATAGCGTTTATGGCTCTGATAAAGTGACAGCCAATCACGCGCTATTTTGAACTCCGCCTGCGAATGATGAAACTCTATAATAGCATTTTCAAAAAATAACCGAACACTATTGAGAACCAGAGCAAAGGGCCCAAAGCCCCTGAGGAGGAATATTTTTATTAGGACTCATATGGCGTCAGCCTGACGGGGCCGGGAGTTCAGTATTTCGACAATGTTTGCCTTACAACTATGTTAGTAATATGTAACCGATTACTCGCAGTTGGCTCGAGGTTAGTATTACAAGTGTTTTCGCAGTTGGGATGTTGCTGTCTCCAATGCTCTGTACTTGTGCCTGACACGGGATACTTCCTATTGGGATGCAGCTGACCATTAATCAGCAACGCCCCCCTAGTCTGTCCCATATCTAGCGTAGTGCGTCTTTCTCGACTCGAGGAATCCAAGATAGAATGGTCACTATCCGGTAGAATCATCAGCTCGTGTAGAGTTGCCACAATGCGGTACAATCCTCAGCAGCTAATCTGTGGCCTGCACACTAACACAATTTTTAGCTAACCAATTCAACAGCAAATCCAATTAACCTTATCAACCTGCTTTCATTTGGTTCCAAGAACGTTCCTGTAGGATCTTCCCACACAGAGATATTTTAGTTTGAATGAAAAATTACCCCTTCGTCTTTGATGATGAATAATTCAATACAACCATCGCACCGCAAATCGAACATCAGTTTTGAAAACTCCAATAAATTCTGCACAAGGATAATTTGTTACTTTTTGACGTAGGACTACGTCTAACCGGAAGATATAGGGGGTGAAATGGGAATCCAGGCACTGAACAAGTAGGAAAAAATGCAAGATTTGGAACGCTTATAACTCGAGCATTTCTCAATAGATCGCAAATTTTTTGCATCAATTGATAGGAAATATATCTACGCATCTATCATAACGAATAACATTTCATTTTTCTTGAGATAAATAATTGAATAATTGTGAAATATCAAGCATTATCAAAATGCACTATGTGCCCATTTTTGATTGGTCCATTTTGTGTTCCTCAAATCGTACCGACCAAAACGGGCAACCAGAGCAGCAGCGAAATAGAATGAAGCACGATTGGAAAGGAAAAAGAAAAAAATGAACGAAACATTGGTCGCAGTCTCACACATGCGTAATTCCCGAGCCAGCCAGTCAGCTTAAAAATCCCCGCTCCGCTGCCGTAACGATCATTCTTCGTGTGGACACCGACTGGACAACATCGTTGCTGGACGGCGAGGGATCGAGTGCCTTTCTCAAGGCAAGAGGGCGGAGGTGGTAGCGCTGGAGTAGAATAGAGTAGAGTTTTCAAAGGGCCTTTCTCAAGGCTAGAGACGAATGAACTGCAAAAGTTTAAAGTCTCTATAATACAATACCTTCCTTCCTTCCTTCCGTAACGATCATTCTCATTCAAACCGTACACCACATCGGTTCGCATCACAACACATCAACAAACCAACCCAAGAAGCCATGTCTGGACATGGTAAAGGAGGAAAAGTGAAGGGAAAGGCAAAATCCCGCTCGAACCGTGTTGGTCTGGAGTTCCCCGCAAGGGTAGCTAGGCCGAGCGCGTTAGTACCAGTGCACCAGTCCACCTAGCCGGCGTTATATAGTTTCGGCCGCCGAAGTTATCGAGTTAGCTGGCAAAGCTGCTCGCGACGATAAGAAAACCCGCATTCGGAACATAACACATTCGGTTCGGTGGACATCGAGACAACAGGCAGTTGCAGCGAGTGGCGAGTGGCAAACGCAATCGCAAAACGGCATCAGGTAGCAGAAGAAAAAAGTTTGTTCTTTATACAAACTGCTTTGGTGGCAAATCCAGAACAAAGCGGAATCGAGGACGTTCGAAATGGTTTTTTTCAAAACCACGAGTACTAAGTTTTCTAAATTGGAACCATTCCATAAAACAAGGCGCTTTTCAGGGCCATTAAACCATCCAAAAAAGAGTTTAGGAGATACAGTTCAATGCTTTCTAAAACATTATCCAAAATAATAATAAAACACAAATTGATTTTTTCATAATTTGTTTGCCAGGATCTGATGAGTATGTCAATTTGGCAGTTGTTCTGAGCTTATTGATAGTTGGGGACTTTCCTGATTATTCAATTTTCACCAATTCTTAAATTGTTTCCAGATTGAAAGTACAGTAATTTACAATTAGTTCGACATTTAGCTAATTGGACGGACATGTAATGCGACTTATTTAGTTGGACATTTTTGTAAACATAGAGTTCGGGGTCCAAATTATGACCCCACATTGAAAGTCGACACTGTACCACTGTCATCGTAAATGTTCAATTACAGGTTGAAATCGCCTCCAATGCGACACTGAGTGGTGCTTCGGCACGTCGCATTAAATATAATTTACTGTAAAATATGTCACTAGCTGGATGGGAAGAAATTTTCCAACTGTGAAAGCTGTGGCGAGTGGCAAATGCAATCGCTAAACAGAAAGGTTTAGCCGAACAAGATGGGGATATCGAGTGATAACAAAACAATAAACTCTTTAGATTGAAGATAATTTTGTGATCCTGAAAAGGACCCTTTTTTAGCCTGCATGTGAATCCAACGAGCGAACAAATCGTAATGAATGTATTTTTTTGCCATCGCTCCCTTTTAACGCTCATTCGTTCTTCTCGTTGGACTCGCCCCTCTGGCTGAGTCTGCCGATTTGTCTCTATCCTGTGAGTGTGTACCGCTAGAGTATAAAACACGCGGACCCCAAAAAATATCTTATTTTCTTTCAAACCGTAAACCCGTGTGGTTGTACGGCATCGGCATCGTGGACGTAACAAAGGAGGACAAGTTAAGGGAAAGGCAAAGTCTCACTCGAACCGTGCAGGTCTCCAGTTCCCTGTTGGTCGCATTCACTGATTGCTCCGCAAGGGTAACTAGGCCGAACGGATTGGTGCCGGAGCACCAGTATACCTAACAGCGATTATAGAGTTTCGGCCGTCGGAGTGCTCGAGTTGGCTTGCAAAGTTGCTCACGACAATCAGAAAACCCGCATCAAGAACAGAGCAGCTTCGGTTCGGCGCTCATCAAGGCAACAATTAGTTTCAGTGAGTGGCAAAGTGTTTCTCCGGCACGTCGCAATCAATGTAATTGACTGAACAACATGTCACAAGCTAGATGGGAAGAAATTTTACTGTGAAAGCTGTGGCGAGTGGCAAACGCAATAGCTAAACAGGAAGGTTTAACCGAACAAGATGGGAATATCGAGTGATAACAAAAACACAACACCAAAGGTTCTTTTCAGAACCATCAACATATTCATAAAGAGTAAACAGTAAACTAATCCATTTTTCAGGTAGATAGGTAGGTATTCACGTATTCAAAATAAAACAATATATTTAAAATATATATTTAACAAAAGCTGTCCCATTTGTATAGTCCTACGTCACTCCGGTTATGTCCCCGACATTACCCACCCGTCTTTTTTTTTTTTTTTTTTATAAATTCGTTTATTTTTACAGGCTCAGTTGCATAAGTTTAAAGGAGCCGAAATCTTAAATATATTTTTAAAACTATATATATGAACAATTTTCTTAAATCTATGGTTAGTAATGTGGGAAACCGATTACTCGCGGTGAACTCGAGATTAGAAGGGTGACATATTTTTCTCAGGAAAAGGATGGGGTATAAGGAAATTATTACAATGTTGATAATCACACACACTCAATTCTTAAATCTATTCGTACATCTATTGTGAATTTACATTTCATTCTCCTGTTTATAGCAAGCGGACCAATTACTCATAAAGGAAGAAATGGAGGGTATAAGGATATAAGGATAATCACACACGAACATCGATAGATTTAAGGAAAACATATATTTGGGACATGTAATCAAGGTCTAACCGAGCCAACACATCTCTCACCGGCACATTGGGCTGCCTTCCTCTAGCCCGAAGGGAGTTCTCTAAATTCGATCTGGCAACAAGATACACCTCACACGACCAAACAACGTGTTCGATGTCGTGGTAGCCTCGGCCACAAACGCAGATATTGCTGCCGGCCAGATTGAAACGAAAGAGTAGCGCGTCTAACGAACAGTGATTGGACATGAGTCGGGAGAAGGTGCGAATAAAGTCCCGACTCAAGTCCAGACTTTTGAACCATGGTTTGAGGCTAACCTTAGGGATAATCGAGTGAAGCCACCGGCCCAATTCACCTTCGTTCCATTTGCGTTGCCAGTTAGCGATGGTATTTTTACGGACTAAAGAGTAAAATTCATTGAAGGCGATTTGACGCTGATAAATATCGCCTTCAATCGCACCTACCTTTGCTAATGAGTCAGCCCTCTCATTACCCGGAATTGAGCAATGAGAAGGGACCCACACAAAGGTAATGACATAACAGCGTCTGGATAAAGCACTCAAATTTTCTCGTATTCTCTCAAGGAAGTACGGCGAGTGCTTTTCCGGCCTCACTGAACGGATAGCTTCGACAAGCTAAGACTATCCGTTACAATGTAATAGTGTTCAACAGGTCGTGAGGCGACGCTGTCCAGCGCCCAATGAATTGCTGCCAATTCAGCAATATACACTGAGCAAGGATTCTGAAGACTGTGTGAGGTGCTAAAAAATTCGTTGAACACTCCAAATCCTGTGGACTCGTTTATAGTGGACCCATCAGTAAAGTACATATTATCACAATTGATACCCCCATACTTTTCATCGAAGATCGTTGGAGCGATCCTCGATCGTTGGTAATCTGAATATCCATGGATATCTTGCTTCATGGACAGATCAAAATGCACAGAGGAATTGATGTAGTCAGGGAAACAAACACGGTTGGGAATATACGAAGAAGGATCAACCTGCATGGAGATGAATTCATGATATGAACTCATGAATCCGGAGTGAAAATTTAGCTCGATCAGCTGCTCAAAATTTCCGATCACCAATGGGTTCATGACCTTACACCGGATGAAGAACCGAAGAGATAATAAATTGAAGCGATCTTTTAGTGGGAGTAGGCCTGCCAAAACCTCGAGACTCATGGTATGCGTTGAGGGCATACATCCCAACGCGATACGGAGACAAAGATACTGAATTCGCTCGAGTTTAATGAGGTGTGTTTTGGCAGCTGATTGAAAGCAGAAACTGCCATACTCCATCACTGAGAGAATAGTTGTTCGATACAACATTATAAGATCTTCGGGATGGGCTCCCCACCAGGTGCCGGTAATTGTACGGAGAAAGTTTATTCTTTGTTGACATTTTTTACTCAGATACCTAATATGGGCCCCCCAAGTACATTTGGAGTTGAACCAGACCCCAAGATACTTGAATGACATAGCATGAGTGATCGGTTTACCCAAAAGTTGAAGCTTTGGTTTTGCTGGTCTATGCTTCCTAGAAAAAACCACCATCTCTGTTTTCTCCGTGGAGAATTCGATCCCTAGCCCAATGGCCCAGGTTGAAAAATTGTTCAAAGTATCTTGTAAGGGTCCTTGCAGGTCGGATTCGTTTGATCCTACGACAGACACCACTCCATCATCTGCAAGTTGTCTTAGGCTGCAATTTTGTGTAAGGCAATTGTCGATGTCGCTTACATAGAAGTTGTACAAAAGGGGGCTTAAACATGAGCCCTGGGGGAGTCCCATGTAAGAGACCCGACTTACTGCCGAATCTCCGTGAGAAAAGTTCAAATGCTTCTCACAAAGCAAGTTATATAAAATATTATTCAATAGAGGCGGAAGACCCCGAGAGTGTAATTTGTCTGACAAAACCTCTATTGAAACAGAATCAAAGGCCCCCTTTATGTCCAAGAATACTGAAGCCATTTGTTTTTTTCCGGCGTAAGCCATTTGAATTTCTGAAGAAAGCAACGCAAGACAATCATTCGTCCCCTTGCCCCTGCGGAACCCATATTGTGTATCTGAGAGTAGGCCATTCGTTTCAACCCATCGATCAAGGCGAAACAAGATCATTTTCTCCAACAATTTCCGTATACAAGACAGCATTGCTATTGGGCGGTACGAATTGAAGTCGGACGCGGGTTTTCCGGGTTTTTGAATAGCTATAACTCGTACTTGTCTCCAATCATCTGGAACAATATTATTCTCCAGAAACCGATTGAATAAATTCAACAAGCGATGTTTCGCCACATCAGGGAGGTTTTTCAGCAAGTTGAACTTAATTCTATCCGATCCCGGAGCAGAATTGTTACATGAAAGGAGAGCAAGAGAGAATTCTACCATCGAAAACTCGGAATCAAGATCGCACCTATCTTGTGGTATATCTCGAACAATTTTTTGCACAGGAGCGGAATCAGGACAAACCTTCCGTGCAAAATTAAAAATCCATCGATGTGAATATTCTTCGCTTTCATTCGTTGAAGAGCGATTTCTCATGTTTCGAGCCACTTTCCATAATTTTTTCATTGACGTTTCTCGTGACAAACCTCCCACGAAATTTCGCCAATAAGCACGTTTTTTCCCTTTGATTAAGTTTTTAAATTGATCTTCAAGGGCTAAATACGTTTGAAAATTTTCAGGGGTTCCACGTTTCCGAAAAGCTTTAAATGCATTCGATTTTTCTACATAAAGCTTGGAACATTGGCTATCCCACCATAGATTGGGAGGCCTTCGGGAAATGGTGGAACCTGGGATGGGTTTCGTTTGAGCGCGAACCGCGCTGTCATAGATCAAACGAGAAAGGAAGTTATACTCCTCCAATGGAGGTAAACCATCTCTGGAATTGATGGCTAGAGCAATCGCGTCCGCATATTTTTTCCAGTCAATGTGTCTTGTAAGGTCATATGCCATGTTTATAGATTCAGAAGAATTCGACCCAATGGTGATGGAAATTTTGATTGGCAAGTGATCACTACCGTTGGGGTCCTGGATTACATTCCACTTGCAATCTAACGATAGTGAATTCGAGCAAAGCGAGAGGTCAAGAGCACTTGGGTTAGCAGGAGGTTTAGGTACACGTGTTGTTTCCCCAGTGTTCAAAAGTGTCATATTGAAGCTGTTACAAAGATCATATATCAACAGTGAACGATTGTCGTCGTACTGTTCCCCCCAGGCAGTTCCGTGAGAGTTGAAGTCTCCCAAGATCAATCGTGGCTCAGGAAGGAGTGAGCACATGTCAACAAGTTGCTTGCGGCTAACCGCAGCTCTCGGAGGCCAATACAAGCTGACAATACAGAGGTCTTTTCCTCTGATGTTTGCATGACAAGCAACAGCTTCAATCCCTCCAATAGGTGGAAGGTCAATTCGAAAAAATGAGTGGCACTTATTGATCCCCAATAGCACCCCTCCGTATCTGTCATCACGGTCCAAGCGTATAATATTAAAATCGTGGAAAGAGAGATCATCTCGCGAAGAAAGCCAAGTTTCGGACAGAGCAAAAACATCACAATTGAACTTATGAATTAAAAATTTGAATGTATCCAATTTAGGGATAAGACTACGACAATTCCACTGTAAAACAGTGATATCTCCGACCTCTCTATTTGAATTAGACATCAAGAGAGATAATCATTGCAAGGAGGGGCCATGTTTGCATCAATTGTTGCAAAATTGTCTTTAATTCTGGAAGCATTGATATGACAATGGTTCTGATGGAGTCGGAAACATTAAAGCATGTGAAGATTTGAGCCACAAGGTCAGTCAACTTTATAAATCCCGATTGGGAAGTTGAACTTGACGGTAAAATAGGGACAGTTGGGGTTTTTGATGTTCCTTCGAGTGCTGGGTCGTTCGAAGGTGAATTATTCCCACGGAAGCCAGGAGGAACCTGATTTTGCTTGTCCGCTGCACTCGATTTTTTAGGCATGCTAACAGAGGGTATAACCGGAGGGGCTTGTACTTGAACTTTGGGAGTGGTCACATTTTTGCGCCGGGGATTCCCTTGGAAGATGTACGGTGTGCCCTCGTTAGCTGTATCCGCTTCCATTTCGTCAACTGGCAGCGAAGCGAAGACATTGTTTGCGGTTAAAGGTTGTTGCTGTTGGGCCAATGGAGAAGCGCCCTTTAAAATTTCCGCAAAAGTGCGCTTCGAGCGTTCCTTTAAAGAGCGCTTCTGCTTCTCCCAGCGACTCTTGTAAGTTTCACAAGCCGAGAGCACGTGCGGAGTTCCTCCGCAATATGGACACTTTTGCTCAATCGCACTGCAGGATTTGTCCACATGTTGCTCTCCGCAAGTGGCACAGCGCTCCTTGTTGGCGCAGTAAGCTGCTGTGTGACCAACTGACTTGCATTTCAGGCAAGTCATGGGCTTTGGCACGAAGAGTCGCAGCGGTAGCCTCAATTTGTCCACCATAACGTAGTCAGGGAGGGCGGAGCCAGCAAAAGTGACTCTAAACGAGTCGGACGGCGTAAATTTCGATTCTTTCCCTTCCTGGGAGATTTTGCCGAGTTGTCGGCATTCTAAGATTTTAACCTTAATCAAAGGCAGCTTTTTAAATCTGCCATCTCCTTCCATAATTGATTTGCACGTCAGACCCGTTTCGGTTATCACCCCCGAGATTTCTACGTCATGGGAAGGCACGTAGACACGATATTCCAGGGTAAACCTCTGGTCGACGACAATACCGTTTGCGTCTTTCCGATCAGCTACGACAACACGCAGTTTGGTCGGTCTAACCTTCGAAATTTCTGTCACGGAGGAGTATCTTGCCAGATCTTTCATGATCTGAATAACATTAAGTGCTTTTCCGTTTGGCTTAGGCCTGAAGAAAACAACCCACGGACCAGTTCCAGGTGCATCTTCAGGATAGACCTTGACACGTGGAGAGAAGACTACAGGACGAGAAGGAGATGACGAGGATTGAAGGGGATCGGGGACAACAGGATGGGGAGGCGAAATCTGAGCTGTTGTAGGAGCGAGGGGGGTTGGAGAGGAGGTATTTGCAGGTTTTTTAGAGGGGGGCTTGCTAGAGTTAGCAGACTCGTCCCCGGACGAAACATCCTCTGATGTAGGAACGCGTTTAAGTGTCTTCGCTGTTCCTTTATTAGAACTTTTTTCAACCAGAGGGGAGTCATCATCAGAGATCTCCATATCTGGAGATCCTCCCCCTCCTTCTGCCATTCTGTAATTCGTACTTATATTCTAATAATTTGTTTTTAATAATAATAATAATAATTAAAAAAAAAAAAAAAATTTAAAAAAAAAATAAATCTTATATCTTATTTATTTCTATTCACCACAATGCACCCCAGTGCTGATGAACTGGCAACCGCTGCTTGCTTCTCAATCGGAGCGCTTGAGCGCTCGGTACTATCACACACCACTAAGAAGTGATGCTCTCCTTCACACTGCTGTAAGTTAGCAGCGAATCGCGCTGGTATTGTGTGCGTGCAACTGACCACCGATGTCCGACTTCGACTGCGATGGCGACAAATCGGCGATAACTGAAAGCCGGCTGGCCTTGCCAGGCTTTGACGATTCAGCCTTTCTCACCAATTCCGAGTTCACACTGCGTTCCACGATATCTCGAACAATTCGAAAACGCGCGAAAAAAGCACACCCGGGCGACAAAAAAAAATAATAACAGCCAACGGTAACCGAAAACAATGCTTCAACGGAGACGCTCACAGCACACGACCGGTTACTCGAAGCTTATGCCGAAGAATAATTTGTTACTTTGACGAAGAACAATTATTGAAATTTTTTGAATAGAATGCCAAAAACAGGATTTTTATAGTACTTTACAAAATCCACTGTAATTCTGCAAATATCACAGTAAGTTCGAATGTTTGCAGGCAAATTGTATTCCCTAAACATCTGTGAACGTTTCATATTGATAAGTTCAGCCGTTTTGTCTAGCCGATTTTCAAAGTTTGGAGTAAATTAGAGGAGCATTTAGAAGTACAAAATCCTACGCGACTTCTCACTCTGTTCCTCTATTTTTTGAATTTTATGAATTTGTAATGAACTTTGAGAGCTTCGAGGCACCCCTAAATCGTGTCCGATTGAGCTGAAACTTTGCACATGTCATTTTTTTGGGCCAATAAACAAAATGTACATGGTCGGTTTTTGAAATTTGACATGATCATTTTCGCTGCCACCCTTCTGTAAATATATTAGGTTGGGAAATTTTCTCGGTAGCTGGCTTCAGTGATCAATATCTCACCTGATATCAATCACACAATTTCAAGTTTAGGCTAGTTGCAAAGGTGACATTTCACACTAGAAAAAATCTTTGGCTGTTTTTTGTTTGTTCCATTCAGTTGAGAGTTACAGGGTATTAACAATGGAAAAACACTTTTTCTTCTATAAAGGCGAAAATGCAAGCTAGGCCGCTGAAATTGTGAATGCTGTGTTAAAGGTCCCGATACTGTAACAGTAGAATACGTGTAATTATTTTTTTTTAATTTAATTTTTTTTGTTAAAAAAAATATTTTTTTAATGCAGTACACTAAATTCAGATTTCTACAGTCAACAAATGAACCGATTATTCAGAAATGTCCAGGATCGGCCAACAGAGGAGGTGTTTTGTACCATCAGGACAACGCAAAGTCACACAACTTCGACAGCTTGATTGGCATGTTTTAATGCATCCACGATATAGTGTGGTTACAAGCGATTACCACCTTTTTCTCGCACCGTAAAACTTTCTGAGTAACGAGAAATTGGGACCAAGAGAAGATGGAAAAAAATATTGCTAGATCTTTACTCCACTAAGGATCAAGACTTCTATGAGAGAGGCATTAAAAAGCTACCTACCAGCAACAAATTTTACTATAAAACGGTTTGACCAAAATCGGACAATCCGAAGCATATCAAAAAAGATTTTAATTGGGTTTTAGGGGGCGACAAATGTTTCTATGGTGGTTCGATACTACTCCCCCTCTCTAATGTTGAGGCTGCCAGACGAATAAAACACAAATTTCTGAATAACTCGAGAATTAATCAAGCAAATGGAGCCAAACTTGGCGTTTGAGGGTTTTGAAGTACGAAAAACGTTTCGACGATGGTTTGACATTCCTCCCTCCTCCGAAAGGGGGGAAGGCTTCCATACAAAAACACAAATTTCTGCATTACTCGATAACTAATAGAACAAATGGAACCTGAATTGGAATGATAGGATTTTAGAGCACCAGAAATGTTTCTATGATAGTTTGACACTCCTCTCTTCTTTGGAAGAGAAAGGGAGGGGGGTCCCATACAAATAAAAGGCATATTTCAACCTAACATGACAATAATCCAAGCAATCCCCTCTGGAATGGAGGGCTCCCAATACAAACAAAACCCAAATTTTTGCATAACTCGAGAATTAATAGAACAAATTGAACCAAAATTTGAATGTGAGGATTTTCTAGCGCAATGTTTCTGTGATGCTTTGGCACCTTCCCTCTTCTGGAAGGGAGGAGGGGCACATACAATTGAAACACATATCTCAACAAAACATGACAATTGAAATTGTTCGAGAAACTATGAAGGAAATGGGAAAATTCGAATTCCCATATGTTTTACAATTACACCGTGATTAGCGTTGGTAATCCATTTGATGTTTGCGCTATCGAAATTAATCATTGTCCGAAAGTGAAAATGGAACTTCAGGCGAAAACTCGCGTTTCTACGTCTTCTATTTATATAAATAAAAATGGATCGCCAAATGTATTGGTAAGCCAAACTCGACGAAAGAATCGTTCGATTGGAGCTGTCTTCATATTATTATATTTTATGTATCAAACAAGTATTTCATGTAACGTAGAAATATATTATTTGCAAGTGATTGAAGGATCTTGAACGAGAATTGTGTCTGAAAATAATGTTATACTATAATGACGAGTTTTGGTAGCAGCACTAGGAAATTTATAGTGAATGGAAATTGTAAAGAGTCAAAGGGTAATCAATCCATGAAGAGTTCTGCGATTGGACCTACGAACTCTCGGTTTGTAAGAAAGCGTGAATGTTTGAAATTATTCATATTGAAAAATCAATTTTAAGCGAGACGAACTTCACCGAGACAGTAAGTTCAATATACAATTGAAGAAAAAGCCCGGAAAGTGTACATCTTCCATAAATGTTCAAAATATGAGTGGTCTTATCATTAGGGTAACTGGGGGGAATGTGGTCACCCTAAGGAACATGCCCATTTCATGTGTCCACGAACCACTAAAATTCCCGTTCTTCGAAGCATATTGTAGTTTAAGCTAGTGAACGGTTTTCATTATGAAAATTGAAAATAGTACGTTTTTCATTATTAGAAAAAAGGTTGAAAAATAAAACATTTTTTAGTGAGGAGGTAAAGTGGTCACCTGTGGGGGGCAAAGTGGCCACTCGCACATATCACGCTAGAAGAGATAGATTTATGCGCGTTTTCTTTGCCAAACTTATTTAAATCATTATTGAAAAAGTTGGTACATGTATGAAATGAGCTAAGCTTATTCACCTAGAATCGTAATTGAAATTTTCTCATACGTACAAAAAAGTAGTAAGAAACACATAACGTTTTTCAAAATGAGGCTTGGTTTTAGTTTGGGTGGAATATTCTTCCTGGGTCAAAACCGCAAAAGGGACCTCTTTAAGAGCAGAAGGTGATAAGGTATATCAGCTTTTGGAAACAGAGCATTGTCAGTAGTAATCCTCCACTGACCACTTTGCCCCCCAAACAACGAAATGCGAAATAATCGTTGAAATTGAACAAAATATCTGTTCACCTCCCCTAGAATATGTGAACAGTCGTCCAAACTGTTGAATTGTCTCAAGTATCAGGTTAAATAAACTAAATTTTACCAGAAAATCCTTAAATTCGGAGCGCACAAAACTACGGCCGAATGGCTACCGAGAGAGCGTTTTTTGTTTTTATTTATATCTTAACATGCGACAGCTCCACTGTAGTACAGAGTGACTCAAAAGTCATGAAATTTTTCTAACATAAGTTGACTATCAATACGGTGTCAATAGTCAATAGTTATACTACCAAACAAACAGGTGACCACTTTACCCCACGTGACCACATTTCCCCCACTACCCCTATGAAAAGCGATGCAGGAACCGAAAGATTCTCAATGTATTTAAAATAGGAACATGTTTACAGGCGGAAATCAAGATGCTGGAGATACCCATGGAAGATGCAGGACTGAAGCGGGAAACGTTCGAGCTAGCAGGAGTTTTGTGGCGCTGCCGGCAATTGAAAAGGTAAGAGGACGAGAGAATTCTTCAACGGGGGCTTTTGCGATGTGGGTGTGGTTCTAATCTGCGAAGGAAGCTGGTCAGCTGTTGACGGAGATGGCGGAACCGTTTCCGAGTACGTGAAGTTGAAGCCTCTGGTAACGATTAATCTCATTCTGGAGAGCTATAACTGTAGCCTGGTGCAGGACACAGTGTATGTGAAGGAAGCGTGGAAGAAGCTGGAATCTGCTCTTCAGTACAGCGGGTTGACCAGGAAAATCGGTTTGCTTCGGAAATTTACATCGGTTCGGCTGATCAACTATACTAGTCTTGAGTAGGTGGTAGGAATTAATGAGCACGAGCCACAAACTCGCATCCGTTGAATTCAAGGTGAAAGATTCCTTGCTTGCGGCGATTTTGCCGATGAGTCTTTCTGAGCAGTACAAGCCAACAATCGTGGGCCTGGAAGCATCTGGAAATGCTTTGGCGGTGGACACAGTGGTTCGGTCAGTAGCAGCATTTTTAAAACTGACCGGCAAAATTAATGCAAAATGAAAGGCATTTTAATAACGTTAAGGTCATTCGAATGATTTCAATCAAAGCGGTGGACATTCACAATCAGCTAGACCACGCATTTCTCACAATCACAATCACAATCAGCTAGATCACGCATTTGAATTGCGAATTCGATGTTAAAAGTGTACTAAAGCAGAAGAAAAATATTTTGAATATCAAGCAAAATAACTAGCCTAAAAGTCCATTCTCACTACCGATCTCCAATCTTAATAGAAAAACTATATACATCGTCTTTCAAGAATACTTTCCCACCCTTAATCATCCGATCTACTTACCATATTTCACCAACATAAGTAACGATTGGCGCCTCCATGAACCCAACTCCCAAGCCCAACAGCACGGCCGCAATGTACATCTCCTCCAGTGAACCGGCAAAGTGAAGCATAAACCATCCGATGATGTGAGGAATATTTACCAAGATCATGGAACGCTTCCGGCCCAGAGGTTCAAGTACAATACCAGACAATACGCTGCCAATTGGTTGGCAAATGTATGCTACACTTCCTGCACCAATAAGAAATATAAATTATTCAATTATCATCGATTAAAATCAATCCTCTGACACTCACCAAACCACGATGCCTGCACCGGTGTGAAGTACAGAAACTCATCCTCGGCTCGATTTTTTAAGCCCCGCAACGCTGGAATGACTATCGTTGGGAAAGCCACCGCCATCCCCAAATCTAGCAGCAGGAAATTCTTCGCCGTGCTTGCCAGAATCTGTGGCAGAATCGTGCGGAATTTTCCCGCCTCCGGTTTCTGATCGCCATTTGAGATTTCTAACTTTCCATTCGTGAGCTCCATGCTTCCGTTCACACTGGGACTGTTCGGGTTGATAGTGTACACGGACTTTCTATAGCAAAAAAAAAACCACAGATTTCGTATGGAATAATGACTTTTCGATTGTCTAGTTTCAAGTTACCCCATCGTTGAAATCGATCTATCCAAGACTAGTTACAGAATGAGATTAAATCTCCTGGCGTCGGCTCAGATCACTTGCATTATGATTATGAATTGTAGTTATCTAGACGAAATGAATCGAAAAGCAAAACTTATAAATATGAAGCATCGGAAACATCAGAAATAGAAGATTGTACGAGAAGAAGACGAATACAAATCCGACTGAAACTGGAAGCTGCCTTCGTTCGGTAGCGCGATGGGTCAACAAAATGATAATATTTACTGTAACCTTCGGCTTTCGGTTTCTTTGGTCGGCAAATTGTTCCTATCGCTTGCGAACCCTTCTGTGTAGCATGGAACAAAATTAGTCCATTTAGACAGATTATTCTGCATAATTTCAACCTTATGGTTATCAGCATGTCAACTTTGATGATAAGATGAATAAACTAGTAATGGTTTCAACAATTTTCGTGTTACGTTAGGCCATTTGTTGTTTTGCTTATTTTATTGGGATTATTGATAAAGTGTGTTCTCAATCTGTAATGTATGTTGATATTTTGTCTTAGGTATGTTTCAAACGCACCATCGTAAATGGAGAAAAACACTCATCATCTTATCATACGATGGAAAAGGAAACTGCAAGGAACTGGTGTAGAGAATTGAATTTGATTCAGTAAAAATTCAAAATAATGGTAAGGAGACGCGATTATTAAAGTTCAACATCACGAAGTATTTATCTCATGTTATTATACTACCCTTCTCTAATCTTAATAGCATAGTTGTCCCATATCCCAAAATCAGCAACTGAGAAAAATGCAATCAAAGTTTTCTACCAAATTTGTCTACCAGAACAGAAGCTTTAAGCATTTCAGTTTAGCAATATTTACACCTGGTTCTTTATAAGCAGTAAATCATTGTCTAGTGAAATGTGAAAAGTTCCCTTCACTTGATGCAATCAAGCTTGATTACTGGTTGGAAAAATCATGGTGGGACAGTTATAATTTCAGTACTTCTACCAAAACTCGACATTATAATATCAGATTATTTTCAGACACAATTCTCGTGCAAGCTTCTTCATCCACTTGCAAATAACATGTTTCTCCGTAACATGGAATAAATGTTTGATACAGAAAATATGATAGAATGAAGACGGCCCGAAACCGGACAATTCCTTTCTCGAGTTTTGCTCTTATTAACACATTCGGCGATCCATTTTTATTTATTTATATAGAAGACGATATAGGAGTGCGTTTTATCACATTAAAATCCATTTTCACTTACGAACGAAGATCAATTTCGTTACTGCAAACATCAAATGGACTAACAACGCTTGTCAATAGGTAATGTAGAACACATGCGAATTGAATTTTTCGAATTTCCCATTTTCCTTCAGAGTTTTCCGAAAATTTTCAATTGTCATGTTTGGTTGAAATATGTACATTATTTTTATGGGATCCCCTCTCCTTTCCAAATTTGGTTCCGTTTGCTTGAATAGTTTTTGAATTATGCGGAAATGTTTCATCTGCATAGCAGCACATCCGCCCCCACACTAAGAGAGGGGGAGGAGTCTCTAACCACCATAGAATCATTTATTGCACCCTAAAACATGCACATGTCAAATTTCGTTACATTTGCTTGATTAATTCTCGAGTAATGTAGAAATTTGTGTTTCATTT
This sequence comes from Toxorhynchites rutilus septentrionalis, assembly GCF_029784135.1. Taxonomy (NCBI): domain Eukaryota; kingdom Metazoa; phylum Arthropoda; class Insecta; order Diptera; family Culicidae; genus Toxorhynchites; species Toxorhynchites rutilus. The sequence continues at coordinate 253,765,154 of NC_073746.1, read as the reverse complement.
GTATGGCAGCCCCCCTAAGGAGTCTCTAAGGCGTCGTGCACAAATTACGTAACATAAAACTATTATGGATCTACATAAAATACATGGCGGGACAGTTATGCCCAGAATATCAACATGGGACAATTGAGCTTGATGTTGTTTTTCTAAAAGCTAGGAACAAACAATAACTTTTTTTGTGTTTTTCCAGAAGATTAGGCATAAAAGCATCGTTTTAAGAAGAAAAGTAAAAATTGTCAAAAAGTAACATGGGACAACTATGCGTAGAACGGAAGTATAATCAAGAAAAGGTTTGAATAGGTACCAAATAATCATTTGATGGTTAATTAAAAATAGGCCAAAAGAGGGGCGTATTGACACCAATGGAAGGTTGATTTTATAAACCTTTAAAACATATGTCTCAGTGAAAGTATCTTATAAAACTAATGTAAATCATGAAAAAGACAATTTTATTCATATTTTTTTAAACATTTGAATACCTGATTTCGCACAGGTACGCTGAATTAGAGCATTCAAAAAAGTGGATAAACTATGATCATATTTTCGACTGGACAAACCAACATCATTTACGATACTTGTACTCCTCAGACACTGCATAAACCGGCATCAATGAAGCATGAATCGGTCACAAGCAAGCAAACCATTTGTCATGACAATTGTCATGCGTAAATGCGAAAACAGAATAGAAACATACGGTATGAGGCATGATGTCGACGCCAACCTCTCTCAGTTTCTATTCTGTTTTCGCATTTTCGCATGACAATTGTCATGACAAATGGTTTGCTTGGTCACAAGCTTACGATTACGCTATAACAATATGCATGCAATTTCCGGTGGTTTATGTTCCGGTGTGGGTGGTCAGTGGTTTGAATATTAAATATTATATTAAATATTAATATAGCCTCCAAACAACTGAAATTCTTCGTCATTGGCTGCTTCACGATATTTAACCACGTGCGTAGCTGTCCTTTTACGATCTACATTCACTACAATGACACCGGCGTTTAACAAAACGATCTGTTGAAATTATTAGCTGTGATTGGTTGCAAATCATCACCGTTAACCGTTAGACCGAGGGCCTTGCCATTTACCTACTTCACCGTGAAATGCACCGAACGTGACGAGTCTTCCACAGTGATTATTTCCCGCTTGCAATATTATAAACCAGTTTTATGCAAATCAACGAATGGCGTATGATGTACGGAGGATGCAGAAGAGAGTCGGTTTTTACCCTTCGTGATCTTTTCTATAACTCGAGTGAAGATGGCTCGAGGGTCTTGGGAGGAAAAAAAGAGGAAAATTCACGTGCGTCTGCTCAAATGTGTCAGGCTGGTTTGGTGGGAATTTCCCAATTAATCGCTCAGTTGTGGCTGTGCCACTGTTTGTTTACTTTATTTACGTAAATTTTATAACAATTTTGTTCATCTTCAAATCGTTCTGAATTACAATGCAGGCGAGTTCTAGTATTACATAATACTGTGTTGAAGACAAACAAGAAAATTAGGGAGGAAGCAGATGATTTGTGATATTTATGTGAATTGAACTCTAAACGATCGAAACGTTTGATAACGTAGTTTATTGTGAGATTATAGAGTTCACACTTCTAGTTCCTATTAAAAATTGAAGTAAGACTTGTAACTGTTTTGTTCAATTGAATGAGACGTAATGACAAATCAAATTCGCTGAGTCAAATGGTATCGTTGTTGCACATTAGTGTTAAGGTCACAATACTTATTACATATTCATGTCATGAACAATATACTTTAATTTTGTCATCGCAGGCGAAGGTCGATCATTGTAAATGTAAATGTGGTTCATTCCTATCAATCGAATCTTTTCACCTTAAATTTTTCCCTTGAGAAACTGAACGCTTCTGATGACTTTCATTGTTGCCTATACCGGTTATGAGAGCATCTTTGTTCAATTATGATCAGTGGAAGTCAGGTGTGAATAGAGGTAAAGGTCTATATGAGTAGAAATATCAGCTTCCCATTTTAGGCATAATTACTTCGTGTCATTGAACAGGCAATCTAGTAAATGTATACAGTACATGTATACAATGTTTATATCTTCCTTTCATGATGCCTTATAGTTTTAGACACGCTCTGTTTCTATAGTCGTGGCGATGTTGTCAGTTCAGATGCATTCAGATGCAGATGCTTCAGAGAGCATTTTACATTTTAAATTTATTCGTTATACACTCCATTCATGTCAGCATAAAGACTTTATCTTTGATTGAACTAACCAATACTTATAATACAAATCGAGACTATTGTTTTATTTTTTTTGCGACATGTAGCACTTGAAAATAAGTTTAAGGATACTTTTAAATGTTTTGGCTGCCTCACTATACATGCGGTGCTATAAAGTAATTGTCTTAGATATTTACATTCATCAATGTCTTTCCAATAAATCAATTGATAATTACCTCACTCATATTGAACATCACCAAAGCTTCCACTATTAGAGTGCCATAAGGGCACACCATCATTTCCTCACCCATTTGCATTGCATTAGTTCCAATCGATCGGAAACGAGTATTATGCAATGCAACCCATAGAAGCTGTATAACATGCCGACATATCCACCGGCGAATGTTTTCATTTTCTAGCCGATCGTTTGTTCAACCAGACGCACGGCAGCATGAATGACGCTTGATCGCTAACAATGCCGCATATTAAAACGACAAATTAATGTGATAAGCATTCGAGTTTTTGCATGTAATAAAGCAATAGCACCTCGATGTCATGGTTGTAGGCTATGAAAATGTTTTTATCATGATGATTTTTTGTGTGAAATTAGTATTACACAAAAAAACAAATACAGTGTATATTACTCCATAAGCTCCATAAGATTAACAAAATACATGTTGGAGGCGAATGAACTGCAAAGTTTAAAGCCTCTTAAAAACAAAGAAACAAACAAAATACATGTTATTTTTTTTAATTTAATTTAATTTTTTGATTTTCGCTTATTTTTTGTCAGCCTAATTCCGCCACTTTAGTGCCAATCAGCGACTTCAGAGAGGCGACTCCACCTGTTCCTACACCCAAAATTGATTTTTAGTTTTGTCATCCCGATTTATTACATTAAATGACACATAACATAACAGAAAATGTCATGACTCCCAAATACTGGTAAGCATTTGTATAATATACATGGCACAGCAATATAAAGGTGCGTCCACATTATGCCGAATGATGCCGATCGGCCTGTACCAGGCGGCATATTCGGTTCGTTATGTAGTGTGGACGCCCCATCGGGTTCACGAAGCCGAAGCGCCATCGGATGCACGAAGCTGTCACGAACACACGAAGCACAATGTCGTCAACGCTAATTTGCTTCGTTTTGTTTTGGTTCGACTGTCTCGAACCGGACCCACTTGTTTCGGGTTGGGTTTGGTTTGATTCGAGTCGGTTTTCGGCACGTCGGCAAGCCCGGGCGGTACGTCCACATTTGATCGGCTTTACCGGACGGCCAAGGCCGATTGGCGTAATGTGGACGCGTCTTAAGATAAATACGAGCGAGCGAAACAAAAGACAAAAAAGCTTTCTGCATACTTTGCCACACGCACAACCCAGACCGAGATAGATATTGCTCTCCTTCATGCGCTCTTTTTTCACTCTTAGAAAACACTTTCCAACTTCATTTTATAATCAGGTGCAATATTATCACGCATCTGCTCAACAACATCATTAGCCATGTGGATAGCGCGGTCGGGTAAAACAGTCTTGCGTTCCAGCTAGTCTTGGTTCGAACCCCGTTGTCGTCGTTTGGACATTTTTTTGGGTGCAATCCCAAAAAAGATGAAAAAAGAAAGAAAAGAAAGAGATGTCTGCTTCCATACATACAAACATTTTAAAGCGTTGGGGGACAGATGACATTATTTGCCTATTTGACGCTTCAAGGCACGAAATGGCATGCTTTCTGTCGAAAATGAAATGCTTTCTGACAACACTAGTTTGGGTGTACCTATCAGACTCTACAACTCAAGAGCCGGGCCAACTTCTTTTACTTCGCTTTCGAAGGAAGACGTAACCAGAGATTTTTCGCCTCAGAAAATTCCAACAACGTCAACCACTGGCGCCGTCCCCATATGTTATTTTGAAACATATTAAAGAGTTTTCTATAGTCTCACTCCGTTCTATTGGAATAACGAAGATCGCAGTGAGTCCCCTCAAACTAGTGGTCATACCATAAAGAATGTTGGGAATGTTGGGGATTCAATTCATTCATTTATCTATTACAAGTACTGGGTCTTTCAGATTAAACAGAAACAGATTTCAGAAAAATTTCAGATTAAAAAACGAAAATAAAGCTTATTTTAGGACATTTCCGATGTAACCACCCCTTTTTTCGAAGGGGCGTTTTAAACGGTGAACAAAATTCTTCATACACAACTCTAGCATTACGACTTCGATGCTGTTGAAAATCCGAGTTATTTCTTCTTTAAGATCCTCCAGATTTTGTGGCTTATTAACATAGCAACGGTCCTTCACGTACCGCCAGAGAAAGTAATCGAGGACGAGAAATGTTGAAATTCTTACCATAAAAGGACAAAGTTTCATTGAGGCTTCGATTGCTCGAGTAACACGATTTCACTAAAAATACCCGTTCTTGCAGAATGCAGTGTTACCATCGACGGAGCGAAATGTATTTTTTTATAAGAAGCTATTCGATTTTTTTGCGTGAGCGTTTAATCTTAAATACCCTGTAGATATTATTATTTGAGTTTAACTTTCTCACTAAGAAATTGATCATTTCCGATGGAATAATATCACTCATAAACAATCAACATTCACGATCGAACGAAATGATAGCGGCATGATGTTCGCATTGTATTTACACATGAGTTGGTGAGTTGTGTAATAATTAATAGGGAATCTATGTGTAAGACGGAAAGGCTGACAATTGAATTGTTGATTAGCATTGTTTCTGCATGCTAGCATAATTGAATAACATTAAAACTTTTACAATGTATCGGAAGATAACCCGAAATCTGCGGCCAGTTCGAATAAGGCTGAAGAGTTTACTTCCCCACCGTTCCTCTGTTACCTGATAGGCTTAAGCACCACCTTTTCGAGGATCAGTAGCCGCGTTCGTTGCTGAGCTAAGGGCCCGACACGCAGGCCTAAATTATGTCCAGTCAACGAAGACCGACAAAAGAATTCATTTTCTCCTTCTTCTTCAATGACACTAGCATTCCTAGAGGAACTTCGTCAATCTCATGATTCAAACGTTTTTTTTTTTTTTTATAATTCGTTTATTTGTACAGGCTCAGTTACATAGGTTTAAAGAAGCCAAACTCTCAACTATACTTTTACTATTAACATGTTTTCTTAATTCTACGGTTAATGAAATAGGAAACCGATTACTCGCGGTTGACTCGAGTTTAGAAATTCAAACGTTGATATGAATCAATTTTTGCGTGTCATGCATGTGACTTACCTCAAATTCGTCAATGATAATCTTTATACCGATTACTTGTACGTATCATTGCAAGAGCGGATTTTCAACGCTTCTTCAGACCGAGCAAGTAAAGCAAGTACTATTCTTGCAGTTTTGCGCCACTCATACACATTGTTGTTTTTTTTTATGCGTTGCCAAATGTAGATAGAAATGGTTGTCATTAAGAGGTTTCAATGTTTATTTATTTATTTATTAATGATGGTGGTGATGGAACAAACATATAATCGCCTGTGATCATGTGTATGTTAACTGGAAAATGACCACCGCGATAACCAACTATGACACCAGAATGAAAATACACTTGTGGTGCCATCCACTAGTGACAGTTTTGTGTCTTCGTGTGAAGAAATCTTTTAAACATTTTAATAATTTGCCGATGTCAAAACGTAGTCAAAACATTTTCATCATGGTGAAGTACTCGAACGAGCAGCGCTTAATCAATATTAAAAATGACTATCGAAATTCGGGGCCAATGGTTGCAACTTTGAAAGCGCATACTCAAATTTTCGGCCGTAACAATCGTCCCAGCCGGCAGGCTGTGCATAGTTTAGTGACCAAATTTGGGTCTACATTTTCGCTGTTGGATGTTCCCGTGCCAACGAGCAACGAAAATATCGCAGTCGTAAGTGAATCCATCCAAAATGACCCTCATCAGTCAATTGCGCGGTATTCTAAAGACCTGGGCATCCCCCAAACTTCATCGTTTATCGCCCAGTGACCATTCTACCCCGGATTCCTCGAGTCAAGAGAGATGCACCACGATTGATATGAGGTACAGACTAGGGGGGCGTCACTGATCAATGGTCAGTTGCACCCCAATAGGAAGTATTCCGTGTCGGCCACACATACAGAGTACTGGAGACTGCAACATCCCAATTATGAGAATCTTTGTAATACTAACCTCGAGCCAACCGCGAGTAATGGGTTACATATTACTAACATAGATGTAAGACAAAAATTGTCAAAATATTGGATTCCCGGCCCCTTCAGGCTAACGCCATATGTGCCTTAATAAAATATATATTTTGGGAAAAAAATCGTATTTGCGAAAAGATCTTGGACTACATTATAAGATCAAATTGACTCAAGAACTAAGACGCGAAACTTCTCCGATTGGGCTGAGGCGAATCTTGAAAAAAAAAAGATTATGTTCATCACTAAATCATCTTCAGCCATGAGGCTCATTTCTAGGTAAATGGCTTTGTCAACAAGCAAAATACGCGTTACTAGCTGACCCGGCAAACTTCGTCCCGCCCAAAATTAGTGTTTTGTTATCAATACCTTCAAATATTCACATTTTCTTACTATGAGCAAGTTCATGGGTCCAATCGCAGAACTGCTCATTGATTGATCTTCTAATTGACCCCGTTGAATTTACCTTTTACTATAAAATTTCTAGTATTTCTAACAAAACTGTTTCAATTCTATGGCAGACCTCCCCCCTCCCCTCTTCAGATAGGTAGGAGGAGTGTTGAACCACCTTAGAAATGTTTCCTGCTCCCTAAAACCTCCACATGCCAAATGTGGCTCAGTTTGCTTGATTAATTCTTGAATTATGCAGAAATGTATGCTTCATTTGTATGGCAGTACCAGAGCCCCCCCCCCCTCCTAGAGAGAAGGAGGAGTGTCTAACCATCATAGAAACATTTATTGCACCCTTAAACCTTCAGATGCCTAATTTGGTTTCATTTGCTTGGATAATTCTCGAGTAATGCAGAAATTTATGTTTTTGTTTTTGTTTTTTTGTTTTTTTCTGAAATTAAAACAGACCGAAAAGTACAATTTTTCGATGCGGGTAATATGGACATATAGTGGGGGTAATATGTACAGGTGTGTAATATATGGAGCATAGAGGTTTATCGATCGCGAGAGGAATAATTTTATTCAACCAAGGTCTGAACTCATCCCGAAGTGCTTTTCAGCAGTATAAACGGACAGACTCTCAACTGTTTTGCTTTTGGTTCCAATCAGCTTCTATCAGCGAATTGAATTTTGATATTAAACCACTCAAAATGCTTAATATCGAAGCAGCTAAAATTACATCCATACGCGGAATTATGTATGATTTTCGGTTTTTGTTTCCCTTTTCCACTTTTGATCATTATTCATTGCCATAGGGTGGCTTAAGTATTATAGAATAACATGTACACCCAGGCTTTTTTTTTACGCGGGGGATACGTACCTCGTGAAAAAAACCGCGTAAAAAAACCGCGTTAATTGGAAAATCCGCGTTAAAAAAAACCGCGTTTATTCGAAAATCCGCGTAAAAAAACCGCGTTAATTGGAAAATCCGCGTTAAAAGATGCCATGTCACCTAATGATAGATATCAAATGGGACTATCTTTACGTAGAACGGAAGTAAAAAGTTCAGTGTTGCTCGCATCGAAAACCCGTAGTTTTTCCTGCAATTTCGTTGGTTACTGGTAGCTATAGTTCGGTTTTCCTCACGAATGAGGTCATCTGCTGTTGCTAGAAGATTCCCTAGTAATTTGTACACTCTTCTGCCGATGCACGTGCAGTACCACTTTTGGACCGTCCAGAGCTAAGTAGGCAGGGAAAGACATTCACGAATAGCTGCCCGTAAAAACCCCGTCCCGTTGTACCGCCCGGCAAGCTCTCCGTTCCCCAACACCTAAAATCCACGTAAGAATCGTGATAAGGTGCGGCACTAAGCGCTAAACTCCGTTACAAGCACTAATTACCGTAATTTGCTCTGAGGGAACATGAGAGAAAAATGTGAGCTGAGGGGGAGATGTGATATTGCACTGATCTTTTTTTACGCGGGTACCGCGTAAAAAAAACAAGTTAATTGAAAAATCCGCGAACATGACACTCTGTGCACCGAAAACGCCTGTGCTGAAATTTCTTTCTGCATTGGATGTTTATTGAAAAATTAGTGTCTTTCGCCCGGTCTAAAGCGAACAAATGAGTTTAACTCAATTCAGGATATATTAGAGCGCTGACAATTCAAAAACATGAGTCGTTGCCAACAACCCAGCAAACATTAAATAGTATAACTTTTGCACATGTTAGGTCGATATAAATTCGTATAAAATTACAATCGCGTATAATAACAATCATATGTATTCGAAATCGTATAAAATGGTAAAACACGATTTTCTAAATCATTGATGGATTAATATATATATATATATATATATATATATATATATATATGTATAGCGATCATCCTAGTATCGCGATATGCAGTATCATATACACACATTCTTATCATTTTATATAGCATTGTCGGGTTGAATCGCATATAAGTGTAAAAAGCATAGTAGATCGCTTTATAAGCTTATAAAATATGCCCTATATGCATATCGCCTCGACTTTTGCATGTATATGCCAGTTATGTGCATTATATACGATCCGAATGTGTCTTGGATGTATTGTATCGCCTCCTATTATGACTATTCATACGATTTAATGTTTGCTGAGAAGCTGGCTCTCATCGAAATTCGTCGTCCAAGTTAAACACGAAACCAAGCAGTAAATTTTGAATCATTTGGACGACTCGATAACCAAGCTTATTTTACTTTTGTTTGAACTACGCTTGACATTGATGAATAATTTGAACAAAACATTCCAAACAGAAACACACGAGTTAAATCAGATCAATTCGGAATCCAGAACTCTTTCGATAACTTTCAGAAATATCTGCAGTAATGAATCGTCAAACGGTTGAACAATGAAAGCTTAAATAAAAATATAAGTAGAGATAACACATATCCTAAATTGATTTAGTTTAAATAAAAATAATCCATCAGAATTTGTCCGTATACTGAGTACATGACTTCATAGCAGTAGCAATATCCAGTTTAAGAATTGTTATCCTTTTATGCTACCCTTTATTAATTACAACGATTACATTTCAGTGTGTGTTCCAAAATATGTTATAATAAGGGTATTAAGGCAGCGCAATTTAAAAAGGCATATCTCGGTAGCTGTTTAAACTTCCATTACACCTCATGAAAACATTGTGTTTTTACTACATTGTATATGTTTACTGGCGTTTCGTGAATACCATCAACATCGGCAAATCAGTAATAACTATGCCGAACAATTATAATAAAGACAAAATTTTGGCTAAACATTTGACATATAATTTCAATACAGACATTATAACAGATTTTCTGAAGAAGTACTAAGATTAAAGAATTTTTTTAGATCAAAAATACAGATTTTATTATGACAACCCTGCCATGTTTTCCATATTCCTGTATTCCTATCCTTTTTTTTAAGTATTTATAAAGGTGTAAAAAAGAGACAAATTATATTTTAAATGACTTGAACAAACGAAAATCATCTTCAAAAAATATACCTTCATCGTCGACACTGTTTTGCAAGACTATAACGGAAAAGGACGGAATACGAGAATGGAGGCTGAAAACCCATTCTTACAGAGCATCATAGGAAACTCTAGTGAACACTTCCACTGTTTCATGATTCACCAGTTTAGATGGTCTCACACCAATCAAATAAAAGTTGAAGTAGATTTTAAGGAAGCTGACTCTGATATATCGAGTTGCATAGTTGACCGCGACCATACGAACTAGCAAATTTTTGACCAAACCAATTTTGGAACAAAAAGTACAAAATTGCATTGAATTACCATAGATATGAAATGTGCAAATTAAAACATATGATAACTATCATCAATAGCGTAAAGCATTGAATGAACTGTCTTAAAACATGTACATGAGTATTGCCGTGGGGAAGTAAAATTAACTCTAAGTTCACACCTTCATTAATACAGTGACCAAAGTATAGGTAAAGTTAGAGATAAGAAAAGCTCGAGTAAGACTGTGGAGTCTGTTGTTCATTTAAATCGCATGAAAGTGTGTTATGAATATGAAACGAAAATATTGATTGAAAATCTTCCTACAATAAATTAGAATAGTAAATTTTTTTTTATTCAATCATCTACCCTGACTCACTAAATCTATTTTTAAAGAAACATCTTATCGCAAGAAGATCGCGTTCACCGTATTTGACATTGTCCAAGCACAATTTTATGCAGGTGTAATGTAGCATACGGAAATCTCTATCGTTTAGTCGTATAATTAAAACAGTCTCTGTACATTGCCTCCACTCGACAGGCGTCTCGAATGATCCGTACTAATATCGAGTAAACGACTACTTTTTAAATGTCTCAGTTGTCCGCATTTCTAATGAGGGACTTTGCAACTCACAAAGAAAGATTAAGATGATGTTCCTCATGAATGTAAAATTACTTTTTCTCGTAATGAGAATCGATGAAAAGGCATGTATTTGTCAATTATAAGTTTTATAATTCATGAGTGATAGTTCAGAGATACATTTATGATACTCAAATAATTCATACATACGATGTATGGATCTATAGAAGCTTCTCATAGAATTTTGTTGATGTCGACTCATATTGAATAATTTAGGTTCCGAGCAAATGTGTTGACTAGGTTCAGCAGCATGATTAGCTCGAATTTGTTTTCTGGAAATCACCAGAAATTTAGAAAGAACCGGTTCTATAACATACATGAGCAGCAGTTGTTGTGACGCCAGTTGTGTTTGGGAATGCCAATCCAGCTGCAATCACATCATCCATCTTCACCTAAAACAGGTGTCGGTTGTAAAAACAAGCAGCTTAGAAATCGTAGCCGCTGTCAGTGTTCTCAGAATCAATCTGTTGCGGATTTTGCTTTAACGTTGCCATCGACAATAGACTGGCCTTCACAGTAACGACATCGGGTAAGAAAAAAAAAATAAGCTGGAATGCAAATGGAACACTATTGGAATCGCGCGAATCTTTACAATTGCATCTGTGTGCTATGCAATAGTTTCAAATATGTTAGAGATTAGACAGAAAATGCTCATTTGTAGAAAGCTTATGGTTATACCTTACGTGACTTTTGTGGTTTGAGAAGTAACACGTTTTGATCTCATCCGAAGTAATTAACCAACTGAAAGACCGTCAGTTAGTCACTTCGGATGAGAAAACAATCGAAACTTTCCCCATAAGCCAGTAAAGCCTATTTTGTGATAACAGTGAATGAATAATAATAGCGATATATTCTCGGACTCTTCACAAACATAAACATTTTATATCAATCCATTCAATCAAATGTTTCAAATCACAATGACAGATTATTATATTACCGTGCTAATGTACAGAGTGGCCAATAGCGATGTACTCTCCTCAAATCACTTTTCCGTGAAGACGCAGCGACGGGAAATTGGGAGAATAGCGGATTAGCGGTTAGCGGTTAGCCATGTTTGGGACGATTTGGTCGCTATGAGACTACAAGGCACTCATTGCATACTCAACGCAAGAAGAGTTCGTGCATCACTGATTTGAATAGCAAAAATCTGTTCCAGTGTGAATTTGATTAATATGAGAGTTAAACAATTTAAAACCCGCTTCACATACAAGCCACGAGGCAAAGAGCGTGGAGGAACCTCCGATGTTTAAATTGTGCTCTGAGCGGAAAAATACTACAAATGCAATAATTATTTAATAATGGACACCTGAAAAATTCCTACTAAAATGAAAACAGTGTTAGGTGTGCAACTAAGTTCCTGTTGTTTTTCAATAGATGCCTCCAGCATTATGTGCTTGTTGAATTCGACATATCTAAAACATCACGAATCAATCTTAGATAGCGTAATGCTTCAAAATCTGGACGGTTTTTTAATCCAGACACTTTATCATTATATTCAATGTAATCACAAAACCAAAATTTACAAATATTGAACAAATATAACATGATTTCGTGAATTTCTGTGATTCATAACAAACATTAATGCCTTCTAGTTCTATTAGACTGGTACTGTTTCATGCTTGGTGCACCCGTGGCCGAGTGGTTAGCTTCTCACATTATCATGCCGGGTGTTTGGGTTCGATTCCCGTTCTGGCCGGGGGATTTTTTTCGCCAAAGAAATTTCCTTCGACTTGCACTGTGGTCACGCGTATTCTAGATCTTGCCCCTTGAAATACATTCAAGGCGTGTTATGTGGCTAAAGAAATCTCAACTAAGTGTTAATAAATGACGCTAGTTAATGCATACGTTGAGACGGCAAAAGTTCCACAGCGAACGTTAACGCCGTTAAAGAAAAAGAAGACTGTTTCATGCTATGCTATAGCATCATTTTATAGTTGTTTATGTTATCCTCGTAAATGCTTAAGTGTCTGGATTTCGATGCAACACGATATATGGTGAATAATCCGCTTTGACACATTAGTGATTTTGTTTGGTGTCATTAACTTTTGGCTGTGTGAAAACTACTGATTTTATGCTAAATAATTGTCATCTATAGGAAGTGTTGATGTTTTATCTTAATTCGAAGAAAACTTCGACTGAAGAGTATAGAGAGCTCTAAAAAGTTTAGGGAAATGCTGCTCTGAGTGAAACATTGTGCTGTAATTAGTCGGTCGTTTCAAAGACGTTGATTTCGATCTTGACCATCTGCATGAATAAAGGCCAGAAATCTTCAAAGACGCTGGGTTTGAAGAATTGCTAGTTGAAGATTCGTGTCAAGTGCAAGAAAAGTTTGCTTCAACATTTTTAATTTACTCTTCAAGCCTCTACAACGCATGCGTTGTATACCGCAATTGAATACCGTGTATACCGATTGAAAGTTTCATTGAATAATGCACTTTCGATTGTTCAAATTTGATATTACCGAAGCCATTTCCCCACAAACACAAACGAGAACGAGAGAACTCTGCTTCGGTTAGCACTTAGCGAACCGGTAAGCATGCGAATCAAAACGTCATGATCTCTTTCGGTACTGAAAGTTTATATTCTTCTTTGCCTCTTATTCGCTACACAGATGTATGCAGTCATTAGTTGTGCTCTTCGTTGTTAGGTTGAGCTCGGATATGTCGGATATGTAAGAGAAATTCGCTCTTGATTTTTGTAAAGCTTATCATTTCATTGTTATTTTATTATGATCTTGAACCAAACATCAAACATCGAAAATCCTTACTGCATTCTTTCTAGGGCTTGTAACATATTCCTATGAAACTCCTGAAACTAAACTTTTGATCCGTCCAGATTTAAAATCACCTTCTGAATGTGTACGTTATTGCGGCTCCGTCCCACGCTTGGTTAATTCACTTGGTGCAACAAAAGTGAATACCGTTCTGAATCATATTTCGGACACTTTGTTCTAATATCTTGAAATGCTTCATGCACTGATGATATAACTATAAATTTAATATCACAATTGCTTCTTTAGAGTGATCCCTTGGTTTCACTATCACTTCATTTGAGAATAACATTGGAATTATTACATAGTAGGGAAAAATTCAACAGAACCACTCATTATCGTTTGTGTTTGACGTTTGTTTTGCGTGAGCACGTAGAATTTACCCGTTCATAAATATTTAAATTTCTCCCGTGTTTCATCAGTTCTCATCATCGTTAACAGGTTACTGGGATTGCTTAGTAAGTGTTTCGCAGTTGACTATAAAATATAATCAAGTGTAATGTAATTTTCGTCCATAAAATTACAAAATAAAGTGTCCGAAATTTGAATTCAATCTGTCAGAAATTTGATTTAGTGTCCGAAGTTTGATTCTTATTCGCTTCATTTGAAAAGCATTTTTTTCGATGATTTTCTTATGTATTCAATCAAATAGGTACCAAAGTAGAAAGCTTGAAAGCATATTGAACTGATTTATTAAAAATAACTACCAAATAATACCTGTGCATAAAGTTTAGATCTGTTTTCTGCATCATATGCCTTAAGCGTCCGAAATATGATTCGGAACGGTACTCTCATTCTGTTCATGTATCTGAATAATCTGCTCATTTTTGGTTATACAGGGTTTTCCATTTCGGGCTTCCGAAAGTATACAGCCCTGCGCTGACAACCGTTTGACATAGCTGTCAACCAAAGCGTCATATCGTTAGTTGAATGTCTGCCATTTTACAATATGGATCGTTTTAGCATCGCACAACAGCATCGTTTTAGCATCGTTAATTTTGTTAAATTATACTATAAAAATGATGAAAACCGGCAAATGTTTTTCGAGCATTACGGACGGATTTTGGTCGTCATGGACGGCCTACAGAGCACACAATCGCTAATCTAGTGCGTAAATTAGAACAAACTGGATGCGTAGCGGATATTGTGAAACCTGTGCATCATCGTAATGTGCGTTCGGCCGAAAATATTGCTGCTGTTGCTGCCAGTGTGGAGGATGACCCGAATGTTTCGATTCCACGGCGTACTCAGCAATTGGGCTTGTCAAATACATCATTGTAGCGAATTTTGCATTTGGACTTGCACCTACATCCATATAAAGTCCAACTGGTACAAAAATCAGAGCGTGGTGACCATGGAATGCGTCGGGCATACGTCGATTGGGTGAACGAACAACAGCAGCAAAGTGCTAAATTTTCGCATCAAGTTTTCTTCAGCGATGAGGCACATTTCGAGCTCGGTGGCTATGTGAACACCCAAAATTTCCGTATATGGGGCTCAGAAAATCCACACGTGATTGTTGAGAGGCCATTGCATCCGCCAAAAGTCACTCTTTGGTGCGCATTATGGTCTGGTGGAGTCATCGGGCCGTATTTCTTTGGAAATGAGGACGGCGAGACGGTAACTGTGAATCGTGAGCGCTATGGCCGATTTTTTTTGCCACAAATTGAAGATATGGATACGGATGACATGTGGTTTCAGCAGGAAGGCGCCACGTGCCACACAACACGACCGAACATGGCCATATTGCGAACGAAATTTGAGGGACGCATAATTTCGCGTTTTGGTGATGCCAATTGGCCGTCCAGATCATGCGATTTGAATCCGCTAGACTTTTTTTTTGTGGGGTTATACGAAAGACCGTGTCTATGCCAACTCTCCGCAAACTCTTGAACATTTGAAAGACAACATTCGTGAAGTTATGACCAAGATACCGCCCCATATGTGCCGAAAAGTCATCGAAAATTACCTGTTCCGGATCAAGGTATGCGAGGAAGCCCTAGGTGGACATTTGAATGATGTTGTATTTCACACATAATGGCATAAACCAAACTTTAATTTGAAATAAAAGTTTCATCGAAATTCGAATTCTAAGTGTGTTTTATTTCAATTTACTTTCGGAATTTAAAGTTGGAAAACCCTGTATATTCGTGAATGTTAAGTAGCATGACACATTATGGTTCATTGGATTGGGCCGGCTCACCGGGTTTCACCGCGCGACTTTTTTCGCTTTAGATTGTCGTACGTGATCCGCTTTTCATCACCAGTCACCATCTTCTTCAAAAATGGGTCGAGTTCGTTCCTTTTCAGCAGTGCATCGCAAGCGTCGATTCGGTCTAAAAGATTTTTTTGTGTCAACTCGTGGGGCACCCATACATCCAGCTTTTTTTGGAATCCAATCTTCTACAAATGGTTCCAGACAGTTGTATGGTCTATACCCAATTCCTGGCCAATCGAGCGAGTGTTCACATGCCGGTCTACTTGGATGATTTCAACGATTTTTTCGGTTTCCACGACGATTGGCCTATCAGTACGGGGTGTATCTTCGACAGCCACTACACCAGAACGAAATCGATCAAACCAACGCTGTACTGTGCGAATCGTTACAGTATCGGGTCCATAAGCTACACGATTTTTTTCGGCCGCCTTCGTTGCAGTTTTACCTCGCAGGTAGTAAAAACGTGTATATAATATAAAATATATATTTCTTGCTTGGTGGACTTCATCTTTGACGCGCTATAACTTGAGATTGAATAGGACAATCACAACACTGTCAAAACGACACTGATTGACGTCTTTAAATAGCCGTATAGTATGACCCGATGCGATACGTACAACACAAGATATGTTTAAGTGTTGCCATATATTGACAATATACGACATTTCTTTTTCCCCAACCCAATATATAGGAGCAATTACACCCCAAATCAGCCAAAAGAAGCAAATTTTGACTCGATCCTCTTCGATTATATTGTACCAAACAAACGATGAACGCTTCCCAAAATCACGATTTTCATTATCAAATGTCCAATTTGAATGACGACTGATTTTTTATAGGGACGTGTGCAGAAACATTGAACTTTTTTTTTTCAAAAAATCATAACTCAAAATTCAGATGTCCAATGAAAATATGATGTTCGAAAATGATTATGATTTCACAAAGTATTGGAATTTCGAAAAATTTTCCAAAATTCATATCTCCATTTTGATGAGGTTAACAACGACACCACTGTGCGTCAAACTTTGTTAAATTGGAAGTGCTTTCTAATAAAATGTATTTTTTAAATTTTTTGAGAAAGATACATTTAAAATGTTATTTTTCCTAAACGGTTAACTTATTTTCCAACAATTTTGTTAAACATCATATTTTAATATGATGTATAAATCCAAATGTCGATTTTGAATTACAATATTTTGAAAGAAAGATCAATGATTTTGATTACGCCCTTTCAAAAAAAAAAGTCGTAATATGGTGATGAAAATTGTTATTTCAGGTAGTTTCCATCATAAATACCAAGTTTCAAAAATAATCGGAGAGGGTCGGGTCAGCAGACGACTGATTTGTGGTGGAATTGGTCAAAGATATGATAGATATCATCCTGTCGCGACGGGGAAAACCCAAAATTTTTGATATACACGAAAATAGTATTTACCGAAGAAATATTAACTCAATCATATTGTTTCCTAGGGGTACTCTTATCAACGTAGTATTATGCAAAATTAGAACGAATACACACAATGAATGTTTTCAGACGCGGGTTGTGATTTGAGAAAGACGATAACAACAGAGTGAAAGACAAGCGAAACGGTAAGTAGCACAAACTTGCCGAGTTAAACGAGGAATCCCATTTGAAGCGCGGGAATTATTAGACATGAGAAGTAAACGGTCGTCGGATCGGTGTTACAACAATGATTCTACATCGCATTGAGAGAATAGAACTTCTGAACAATGTTTTGCCAATAAACCCGGTCCATGGCTTCAATACTCCAACCCGGGCAACACTAATTCTTCCCAAATCTTGCTCCACCAAGTCTAACTCGCTTACTGGGCTTCACTTCTTCGGATTCGATGCGAACACCATCTTTGTGGGGCTGCTGTCTGGCATTTTAACAACATGTCCCACCCATCACACGTCTAGCCCCAGAGACTTTCTGAATGCTGAGTTTGCCGTAGAGTCCTTCCAGTTCAGTAGTTCATCCTCCTTCTCGGAGTGTGGAGAAGCCGCCGTACATTGTTTTGAGCACTCGTGGTTTGAAAACACCAAATTCTCACGAGTCTTCTTCGAACATCGTCCATGTTTCGTTCCCGACTACGGGACTACGGGTCGTTGTTGAAGCCTGTTCTCTGCACAACACCTTCCAGCGCCAATTGAAGAGCAGGCAGGAGAGGTTTTCGCCATGTCGAAGTCCCCTTTGAGTCTCGAAAGATTCTGATAGTTCACCTGAGACCCACACATTGCATTGTACACCAGTCACCTTCGCCTGAATCAGTCTTGCCTGCTTTCTGGGAAAGCCCTGCTTGTCCATGAATCTCCATAGATGTCCTTAGTCGGTGATAATCGGCTTACTATTGGTGATAGATGGCGAAAGACGACCCAGAATAGAATTTTTGTAGGTACTACTCAGGATCATGATTGCACGATAGTTCTCACGGTTTAATATGTCTCTTTTTTAAGTGGTAACTGTTTTGTATCTCAAATCCTGACTATCAATAGCTGCATACGCTGTGTAAGTTTGGTCGAACCTCCCTTGAAGAGCTCCGCTGCGAGACCACCCTCACTAGCTTCTTTGGTGTTCTTCAGGAGGTTAATGAGCTCCTCAATATCGGTACGGTACGTCGTTGTTGTTCAACGCAGTCTTGGACTCCTATTTGCGCGCTGCTCAGGTGTAGTGCTGCCTCCACCTTTCGATAACTTTTTTGTTCTTGTATACTACATGGGTAGAAAAATCCCGGAATTTTCAATGAAAACAATCGTTCATTGGGCACAGCTGTATTTATTCCTTCGAGGACAATACACTTGGTATAGCGATTTTACAATATTTCGATTCCCTTGCTGTAGTACGAAACGTCTTCCAAAAGTCCTCTAAATATGTCTCAGTGCCACTCTGCAGACTGTCTATTGTACTAAGAGGGTGGTTGTGGATCCATATTTCATTCATTGTCTCAAAATGTCGAAAGAAGTCCACTCAATTACGCTTCAACAATGCTAAACCAGCTTTTGAATCATCAACGCGCCGTTGTTTTTGGACGACGATCAGCAAACGAGGCACCCATCGCGCGGATAGCTTTTTCATGTCCAAAATGTCGTGCAAATATATCCCACTCGTTCTTTTGAATTGCCTACGGCCTCAGCTAACTCGCGTGACTTCACTTTACGATCGTTCAAAACGAGTCGATACACTTGTTTTACGGTTTCTGGATTCGTAGCCTCTTTCAAATTCACTAAATCACCGATAAACTGTTGTTCTCGTAGGAGCAGAAGTGGAATAAAATTTCGTCAACCACTGCATTGATTGTTCAGGAGTTTTTCTCATCAAAACCAATGTTTGATCAAAATACGATATTCCTCTCTTTCCATTTTCTATACATTTTCTATACTCAGCTCAGGTAGTGACACTTCAACAGCGTTTTATTTTAATTGATTACCTTGTTTTAGATATATTTACAAAGTAGTGTCGCTTCACAACATCTTGAGTTCAGACATTCAACGTGTATTGCGATTATTTACGTTTTATCGTGACATTCGGTATGACAGCTCAGCGATCGTTTATCAATTAATTTACAAAAGTGTAGAATATACTTGTGGACCCGCATCTGATAATAATTTATACCACCGTGAGTCAAAAGTGATTGAGCGCAAAAGTTCTACAATTGATAATGTTAACGTATTGGTATCAAGGTTTAGTGTTTAATATCATTATGTTTAATATTTTTATTAGCTCAGTATCTCAGTTCTCAGCTCAGTTCAGTATAACTATCAAAACAAATAAATTACTCTTTCTCTTTGTTTTTGAATGCAAAATTTGCATAAACATCTTGGAAAGCAATGATGAATAATCGCTCCAATGGCTTGCGCCCCACTCTAGAGACAAGCACTCTTTCTCTATCCCAAGAAGCGGTGCCGCAATCGTTCACTCTAAACCGGCTCCAGTGAGGGATGTCATTCGAACGGAGAGTGTGGTTTCGAGGCGCAAAACTTAAACGCAAAGCCGACTTATAGTCAGCTGCTTTTGCCAAAACCAGTTTTTGCAACTCTCAATGTGAATCTGCTGATCACATAACACGTAGAAAATCCCCGCTATAAATAGATTTACCTTCGATTACATGAAAGTTTCAGCACTATTGCAAATAATTACTGATGGTGTTCTTAATTCATCTCAAGGCAGCTGTGTAGTCACCGAATAAACTCACAACCACGTAAAGTTACTGATGATTCTCACACAAACGAAAGCTACATTCATCTCTTGAATATTGTGGCATTCGTTTGATACCACCTACCAGGGGAATCCTTTTGTTGTTTCTCTTTTTTTTTTCTATTTTCTTTCTAAACAACTCAACCTGGTATATTAGATACAAAACAGGGTTTGTTTGAATGAGCTATGTAATACGCCATCCTCTTTGAGCATATATCATTTTGAGACAACCTATGACAAGAACATCTAAGCATTGATAATATTGTGTTGTTGAATGCGTTTCACGGTTCAATGTAACGAGTAGGGGAAGTGGGGGCATAGTGGTCACCCTGAGGAATATGCCCATTTCCAGCGCCCACATACCGATTTAATTTCAGTTTCTCTAAGAATATTATAGTTCAACTCATTGTTCTTCAAAATAGCATACGACTTTTACTATAAAAAATCAAAATAGTACACTTTTCATCATTAGAAAAAAAGGTGAAAAATCGATTATTTTTTTTTTGCTTGGATGTAAAGTGGTCACCTAGTGGGGGCAAAGTGGTCACCCGCCCAGATCAAGCTAAATGGGATAGATTTATGCGTTTTTTCGTCCAAATTTGTTAAAAATCATATTTGTTATAGTAGGTACATGCATGATATAAGCTTGGCCTATTCACCTTGAGTCTCAATTTAAATTTTCTCTTGCATACAAAAGCGTAGTATGAAACATATAACGTTCCGCATAATGAGGCTTGGTTTAGTTGGAGTGGCATATTTATCCAATGTCAAAGCCACAAGAGGATCTTCTTGAGAGCAGAATGTGATGAGGTATATCAGCTTTAGTAAACATAACATTGTAAGTTGTTATTCACCTATGACCACTTTGCCCCCAAACATGAATATAATTGCTATGCTAATTAATCGCTGAGATTAAACAAAATATGTATTCACCTCTCCTAGAATATGTGAACAGTCGTCCAAACTGATGAATTGTCCTACATATCAGATTAAGTAAACTAATTTTCACGAGAAATTCCTTAGATACCATGCGCACAGAACTACGGCCGAATGGCTATCGAGAGAGTAATTTCTATTTTTATTTATATTTTGACATGCGACAGCTCTACTGAAGTACAGGGTGACTCAAAAGTCATTAAATTCTTCAAACATAAGGTGATTATCAATACGGCAGCTATAGTCAATAGTTATACTACCAAACAAGCAGGTGACCACTTTGCCCCCCATGACCAATTTGCCCCCACTACCCCTACGTATTTATTTCATCTTATAATTGCTTTCCGGATAACAGACGTGACTTAAATTAAATTCAAATCGTACTAAATCTTAACATATAGTATGTGTGTCATGTCTACGAATAGTGAATATTTAGTGCAATACTCTATCTGGATGCTAGACAAAAGCAATAAAAGAATAACTTTCAACAAAATCGATCTCGTGGAGCTGTTCAATCGTTGTACAATCGCAAACCAAACTTTTACTCAATCCGTACAAACTCACTTTTGATTATTCTAGTCAAACACTGCTTTCGAACAACTATCACGTGTTGATTATTCTCCTTATGCACCAATTCAGTCGTTAACTTCGAATCACAAGGTATATAGAAACTTGAGAATGCTGCACGATACAGCTGCACTAACTGTATATACTCAGCATCGGCCACAGCATCAATTCAATTGAAACTTATAATTCTTCTGCTGCGATAACATCAATTATCAAATCAATTTGGCATTCATCAAAGCACAAATAATTTCTCCACCAAGGTAAACACTTTTCTTTTGTCACACTGTTTACACAAGTGACTTTCACACTTGTTGTCCTTCTAACATCCAAAGAGGCACTACTCTCCAACATAACCGGAGGCAGCCGTTTTATCGTAACCACTATACACGCGACTCGTGGTTTTTTCGTGCGCGAGGACCAATTCAACCTGTCACCGTCTACCCGCGATCGCGTCTTTATTGTAACTGACAACGCCGACGCGGTGCTGTAGGCTCCAAAGCTCGTGTCCGCTGCTGATCTCGCTCATAATCTGAAGAGTTAGGAAACGCACGCGTGTGTGAATCGGATTGAGAGATTAAAATGTTTTTTGATTCAAAGCACGAGAAAAAATACTTCAGGAAAAGCGTGCGTTTTTTTCGAAATTTTATTATTTCTGATTTCTACAGAGTCACCAAACCAAACACACCTCCCATCTACTTATCTGAATAAATCGAAATAATTTTTATAATACTTAAGCCATCGAGAGCTTGGAACACATAAAGAAAATGATCTTTCTTTACTTTAGCAAACAATTGTATCGTTAAAAACAATTGGAAGTAGCGGAACTGTACATAAGTTTTCTAGGCTTGGTTTCTGTCAGGAAAATCTTCAAGACATTCAGCACAACCAGACACAACGGACACTCATCAAAACGCTTACCACCACACACGTTCTAAACGTTCTAAATGTGGTTACAAACTTGAATTCCGGTAGGGTCATACTAACAAAGGCGTATAGATGAATCCTGGAATTGGAATGCCCTGTTTTGTTTTCTTAAAGCTGTAGCATTGAATCTTTGATGGTTGAGGTTGACTTCGTTACGTAGAAAAAACACCGCATTCCTAAATATTTCGTATTCAAATATCATTCAGTTTTGACGGGCGTCAATGATCTAACAATCAATATAAGACACACCGGGGAAAGTTGGAACGGTTTTGACGTAGGACTACATCTTTCATTTCTATACCGGGGTGTAAAATCAAAGTTTCGAAAACGAAAGCGTTACGCCGGAGACCGAGATTTTGAGCGTTAATAGCTCCTAAACAACTGAACGAAATGGTATGAAAAACACTTCATTCGAAAGATAAAATGTCTACGCGTTATATACTTGTTACTATTTGATCCAAAAACTTGTTTCAATAGCCTTAAAATTGCTTTCAAAACAGACTATTGAAATCACCAATCGTTATATAAGCAATCGCCGCTCGGAAATTCACTCAGCTATAATTGAACAGCAATTGGAGCAATCGTTTGCTGGTTATCGAAAAGAATCCGGAAAGAAGTGATCGTTGCTGGAAAATAATCTGCCAATTCCCCTAGGAATTACATTCAAGCGAAAGAGTTTATTTTAATGTTTTTTATTTACATGATACTGCGATCAATTGCATTCCGTTTTGTGATTTTTCAATCAAGTGCAATTAACAGGAAAGTTTCTGAAGATTATTCTTCTCTATCAGTAGAATATTTTCGTATCCAATTTCATATGCATAAAACCTTGTGCCTCCAACGTAACGCTCTCGTTTTCCCCCAAAATCCCCCAAATATTAATTTATTCATTCATTCAGAATTGATTCAGATGCAACTAAAAACAAATGATCACTAAATCAACGATAGTCCTACGTCACCCTTGCGGTTATACCACATATATAACCCACTTCCTGTTTTTTCGAAGTTCATTATTTTTATTTATATTTTATTATATTTAGATTATATTTTCTGTATCAAATATGTATTCATTGTAAGGGAGTAACATGTTATTTGCAAATGATTGAAAAAATCTTGAACGAGAATGGAGCCGCGGGTAAGCCGGACAGTGGGGGTATAATGGACAGGTGGTTGATTTGTATAGTTGCATTCTGAATTTCAAATTTCTGTTGATGGGAAACCCTTCTACATGCTATTCTATAATATTTAAAGCATCCTATGGCAATGAATACTGATCAAAAGTGGAATGGAGAAACAAAAATCGAAAATCAAACATGATTCTGCGTGTGGATGTAATTTTTGCGACTTTGATTTTAAGCATTTTGAGTGGTTTAATTGCAAAATCTAATTAGCTGATGTTTATATTATACGGAAAAGTAAATTCATTCGTAAGTGGTAAATTTGAATTTTTTAAATAATTGCACTTGGGGGGTTGAAATGGTCAGTCACATTCATAATCACATCCAATGCATGATGGAAAGTGAAGGGAGAAATATTGAACTCTTTTTTATATTGCTTTCTCTTTTTGTTCTATTTCAATTACTGGACGCACAAACACCGAGAGACAGTAAAATTATTCCTCTCGCGAGCGATAAACCTCTACGCTTCGTATATTATGAACCTGTCCGTAATCCCCCACTACATGTCCATTATACCCACACCGACAAAAATGGTCTACTTGTTTTATTTTCATTAAAAAAACATGGAAAAACACCTTTTTATAAAACATTTGGCCAGTTATTTAAAAAACCAGTATATTGAACTGTAAGACATAGCTTTTAAATTTTTGAAAACATGAGTTTCTGACAAAAAATAATGTATTAGTTACTCGTTTCTGACGCTACGGCATGGTAAGTAGGGATTAGGAAATAGTAATGTATAGCATATCAAACAAATCTTCGATTCGATTAGTATGCAAATCATCAGAATCCGTTCGCTATGAAAATAGTTATTAACGTTTAATTTATTTCATAAACTATAAACCTGTTGACCTGTTTTCTGATTTGGTACCCTTCCTGAAAGACGTAGTTCTGTGTCAAAATTTACAACATTTCTGATTCTGTTGCATTCCTCAGCAACCATTGAACGGTTGTTTACAGAATACAATTTGGACAAAACAAAACTAAGAAGTATAACAAGAACAAAAACTATGCGAGGAACTTTAGCTTGAAAAATTATGGAGACATTCATATAGAAAAGTTAGCTCAATTCGCTCTCAATTAGCTCTCAATGTTGGCATCCGACATAAGTGCCGTGCGAATCACTGTGAATGTGATGCACCCAATGCTCTCTGAATCTCTTTTTGTTTTTCCTTCACCGTTTTCTTCTCCGTTGTCGAACACAAATTAAATACAGCCTTTCGAGAATATTCGGCCGACAGTTGACTAGTGTGCGCACTCTTGACCAACCCGATTGTTTGGTTGGCTCGGTGGCTCGGTGTGCGCACTAGCAACCAAACTCGACCAAACTATCGACTGAAAAAAAATCTGCAGTGTGCGGGTGCTCTTAAACTTTTTTATCGGCCGATACTGGATCGGTGTAATTTGCGCATACAGCAATTCCAAATGAAATCGTCCTAAAAATGCAGTTTTAAAAAACCTGTATTGTACCGAAATAGTGTCTTAGAAAGAGTTATAGAGTATTGATGGTTGAATATGAAAAAAAATGTACACTGAGAAAAAAAATTAGTACTCTTTTTTTTAATTTACAAAATAAAAATTCAATTTGCAATATCCAAAATACATATTTTTTTGTTTTTTTTTATTTTTTCATACAAAATAGAAGTCATGCAGAGAATTCAAAAAATGGGCCCAAGGTGGTAAAACTATTTTTAACAAACTTTGTGGAACATCGAATTTTTAGGAATTTTTGAAACTTCGAATTTTTGTATGTTAACAATCATTTTCAGCCACAAATTATGAATCCTGATGTGATTTAAAACAAAAAAGGTTATTATCAATCTCCTTCTAAATGTAACCATTCTCGAAATATTTAAAAAAATATTTCTAATTTATTGTCTTTTTATAGTAAATAATCCCTTTTAATATGTTTGTCGTGTTATACCGTCATGTTCATGAAATTTTTTGAGTTTGCTTATAATTTGCAACAACTTTTCCAAATATATCATCATGGTTCATTTTTTGACTCAAGCGTAACTTTTGAAAAGGGCGTATCGATTTGAGTAAGAGAAATCTTTGATAATTTATATCTCAAAAACTATGAGTCGTACCGAAATAGTGTCTTAGAAAGAATTATAGAGTATTGTTGGCTTAATTTTGAAAAAAATATACACTGAAAAGAAAAATGAGTACTTTTTTTTTATTTACAAAATAAAATTTTAATTTGCGATATCAAAAAATAAGTATTTTTTATATTTTTTTTCAATTTTTTCATATAAAATAGAAGTCATTTGGAAAATTAAAAAAATGGGCCCAAGATGGTAAAACTATTTTTGACGAACTTTGTGGAACATCGAATTTTTAGGAATTTTCGAGTTTTCTTCGAGTTTTTGTATGTTAGCAGTCATTTTTAATCACAAATTATGAATCCTGATGGTATTTAAAACAAAAAAGATCATTATCAATCTCCTTCTAAATGTAGACATTCTCGAGATATTTAAAAAAATATTTGTAATTTATTGTCTTTTTAATAGTAAATAGGCCTTTTTAAATATGTTTGTCGTGTTATACCATCATGTTCATGAAATTTTATGAACTTGCTTATTTTTTAATTTGCATTTTTTTAAATTTTCTACATGACTTCTTCTTCTTCTTCTTCAATGGCACTAACGTTCCTAGAGGAACTTCGCCGTCTCAACGTAGTATTACTTGCGTCATTTTTTTTATTAGTACTTAGTTGAGATTTCTATGCCAAATAACACGCCTTGAATGCATTCTGAGTGGCAAGCTCTAGAATACGCGTGATCACAGTGCAAGTCGGAGGAAATTTCTTTGACGAAAAATTCCCCCGATCAGAACGGGAATCGAACCCGAACACCCGGCATGTTAGTTATGACGTTAAATTTTAATTTGCGATATCATAAAATATGTATTTTTTTATATTTTTGTCAATTTTTTCATATAAAATAGAAGTCTACATGACTTCTATTTTATATGAAAAAATTGAAAAAAATATAAAAAAATACATATTTTATGATATCGCAAATTGAAATTTTATTTTGTAAATAAAAAAAAGAGTACTAGTTTTTCTTCTCAGTGTATATTTTTTTCAAATTAAGCCAACAATACTCTATAACTCTTTCTAACACACTATTTCGGTACGACTCATATTTTTTGAGATATAAATTATCAAAGATTTCTCTTACTCAAATCGATACGGCCTTTTCAAAAGTTACGCTTGAGTCAAAAAATGAACCATGATGATGTATTTGGAAAAGTTGTTGGAAATTATAAGCAAATTCATAAAATTTCATGAACATGACGGTATAACACGACAAACATATTTTTTTTCCAAAATATATATTTTTATCAAGGCTCATATGGCGTTAGCCTCACGGGGCCGGGAATCCAATACTTTGACAATTTTTCTTATTATCTATGTTAGTAATATGTAACCGATTACACGCGGTTGGCTCGAGGTTAGTATTACAAGTGTTTTCGTAATTGGGATGTTGTTGTCTCCAATGCTCTGTACGTGTGCCCGACACGGGATACTTCCTATTGGGATGCAGCTGACCATTAATCAGCAACGCCCCCCTAGTCTGTAACCCATATCTAGCGTGGTGCATCTTTCTCGACTCGAGGAATCCAGGATAGAATGGTCACTAGCCGGCGCAATAATCAGTTCGTGTAGAGTTGTCATGAGCGGTACAACCTTTGGCTCTTGTTGAATGTACAGTGGACTGCAAAACCTTTGGCCCGTGTATCTGTAAAGAGTGTGTGTATGTATTGCCGCGACTAAGTAAAAGTTTATCGATCGGATAGGAGGGATACGAAACGGGGACACAACGAAGGAAACATCATTAAACGTTGACATCGGCGTTTCTGAGGAACAGGTATAGATGAAGCAGAAGATCAGGATCACGGCTACCTAAGATATCCCGGACGGGGATATCCGATTGTCTGCCTTGTGCTCTCAGTGCTCTAGAGAGCTGAGAGCGAGCAGCATGGAACCGGATACACGACCAGACAACATGCTCGATGTCGTGGTAGCCATCGCCACAATCACAAAGATTGTTTGCTGCGAGCCCAATGCGATAGAGATGCGCGTTTAGGTTGTAGTGATTGGACATAAGCCGAGATATCACGCGAATGAAATCACGACCTACATTCAATCCCTTGAACCATGCACTCGTCGAGACCTTAGGGATAATCGTGTGTAACCAACGACCGAACTCATCTTCACTCCACAAGCGCTGCCAACTTACGAGTTTGTGCTGACGAGGAATGTGAATAAAATTCGTTATAAGCAATTTGCCTTTCAAAAGGTGTGCCTTCTGAAGCACCCACCTTAGCTAGCGAGTCCGCCTTCTCATTTCCCGGAATCGAGCAATGAGAGGGGACCCATGCTAAGGTAATCTTGAATAATTTTTCGACCAAAACACTCAATAGTCATCTTAGGAAATAAGATGAGCGTTTATCAACTTTCATTGAGCGGATTGCCTCTATTGAGCTGAGACTGTCTGAAAAAATAGCAGTGTTTCAATGATCCCGACAAACATATTAAAAGGGATTATTTACTATAAAAAAGACAATAAATTAGAAATATTTTTTTAAATATTTCGAGAATGGCTACATTAAGAAGGAGATTGATAATAACCTTTTTTGTTTTAAATCACATCAGGATTCATAATTTGTGGCTAAAAATGATTGTTAACATACAAAAATTCGAAGTTCCGAAAATTCCTAAAAATTCGATGTTCCACAAAGTTCGTCAAAAATAGTTTTATCATCTTGGGCCCATTTTTTAAATTTTCTGCATGACCTCTATCTTGTATGAAAAAATTTTAAAAAAAATTAAAAATTATAAAAAAGAGTACTAATTTTTTTTCTCAGTGTATATTTTTTTCATATTTAACCATCAATCTCTTTCTCTTTCTAAGACACTGTTTCGGTACGACTCATATTTTTGAGATATAAATTATCAAAGATTTCTCTTACTCAAATCGATACGCCCTTTTCAAAAGTTACGCTTGAGTCAAAAATTTCCCAATTGCTGTAGAAAACTCATATTTCCTCTAACCCAAACGGAATATACACTTTCATTCGAATCAAAAATACTCATGTTTCGTCATTTTGTCGATTTCATTTGGAATTACTTCTTATGCATATCGCTCTGTACTGATTAAGTTGGCCGATCAAACTATCGGCCATCAAAAGTCTGCAGTCTGCGGGGCTCTAAAGCGAAAAAAAAATGGGTGGGTTATATCTATGATATAACTGCAAGGTTGACGTGGGACTACTTTAGATTAGCAATCATTTCAGTGAGCAGAAGATATGAGGGCATATCCTTCAATGCAATCTTGAATAACCGAGCCAAAGCGTTATGTTCGTATCCGTTCTTGAAATCCGTGTTAGGAAAACACTTTTCGGAGTGCAAAAAAACATACGGGTTCAGAAGTACCTCCGGCTTGCATGAATCAACAACTTCAACTTCTACTTTTTATACTATAGAGGATTAATCCTGGAAGTTCATTCGCCTCTAGTGTCTGCACGATTTTCCCAGGTTCCTTAATTTTGAAGACCGTGTTAAGGAAACATATTCTAGTTTGCACAAAGGCAAGCGAGTACAAAAGTACTCGCAGTTTGCTTTTATTTGCAAAGCCGATTTCCCCAGACATCTTGGTTTTGAAGTTTGTGTTAGGCAAACACATTTCAGTCGGAACAAAAATACCCCCGACTTGTATGAATTTGCAATGCCAATTTCCTCAGACACCTTGGTTCTGAAGTCTGTGTTGGGGTAACACATTTCAGTCGAAACAAAAACACCCCCGATCTGTATGTATTTGTAATGCCAATTTCCTTACGCTCCATGGATTTGAAGTCTGTGTTAGGGAAACACATTTCAGTCGGAACAAAAATACCCCCGACTTTCATGTATTTGCAATGCCTATTTCTTCAATGCTGCTTGGTTTTGATTGCTGTGTTAGGAAAACCGAAAATCGGGCGATTCAAAACGAGGTAGTTAAGGCGTTTAGGTAACGCTTAACATTTTACAGTTTTTTAATTGTTTATCTAATGAAAAATAACATTTTATTAATTGCGATAGAAGCGTAGAAATATTTCCTATCAATTGATGCACAAATTTTTCCGATCCAGGAAGAAATGTTCGAGTTATAAGCATTCGGAATCTTTCATTTTTCCCAGCATGTTCTGTGTTTAGGTTTTCATTTTACCCCCCCATATACTCCGGTTAGACGTAGTCCCACGTCAAAACTTTGCTATCTAACGTCGTTTGCCGCGTGGTATAAAGAGAAAAAAATGAATCGATTTGAAATACTATAGTCCAGGAATGACCAAACGGTAGTTCAAGGGTGTTTATGCTAACCGCAATAAAACATACCAGTTGCAAGAGTAGATATTTCAACATAAAAAAAACCGTTTTAATATTTTCTTTCAAAATCTATGAAGAGACGAAGCAAGTGCAAAAATAGAGCTTATTTCATGCATATTCTGTGAATGCATTCTGAGGTGAAAAATTTGGCACGTCCGTTGTACTCGGTAGCAAAGTAGAAACGGGACTAGTTAGAGCGAGCATAATTGACCCATAGAACAATCATGATAGATTTTGATTTTTTAATAGATTTTAAATATATTTTTTTATAGAAATGTTTGATTATGTATGTAACAAACATCACTCATAGACCTTTCATCTTTCGAATTAAATGCTTTTTTGGTTTCCCTCAACTTCCCTCAATCACGATAACAATGTTTCTTAAATTCCAGAATCCATAGAAGGTTCCGTACCGGATTCATTCGAAGTGTTCAGTAACGTTGATGTACAAACCACTATGATCCTTTTATGTGTACGCCAGCGGTCCAACAAAATCTCCGGTGCAGGAATCGATTCCTCTTTGATAACATGCAGCATAAATTATATTCCCCCTTCTCCCACTTCCCTTTTGAAGAACTAGGTAAAGCACTGTGGTCATCTCACCAATCCAGTTCCTAGTTTTTCTTATTCCGCTCATTTCGCAATTCACTTTGCCAGCAAAGATATAGAAGCGCTCAAAATAGTTCAAATATTCTCACCGCACAGTATTCGGATCACAAATATGAATATGTAATGTAATTCGGCGAAATAATTCGGTTTCTTTGACATGCGTTAAAATTCTCTATCCCATTCCGTATTGACTGCTATTTGACTCATCGCTATTCATCCAAACATCGTTTTTTGCTAGTTTAGGCTTCATTCAGATCGATAGCAAAAGAGAAACGGAAACGGGGGGGACGCATTGCTTTGGCTGGCAGCGAGAGTATGTTCCTTCCACAGCTAAATCGTGACTAAATGGATTTTCGAGCGGGCACCGGGTTATATACAGGTTTGGTGATTTCAATAGCCTGTTTTCAACATAATTTGTAAGCAATTGAAACAAGTTATAGGATCAACAAGTAACAACATGGAATTGTAGTACATATACATTTTTAAAGTAACATGAATTTGTTTCATTTTTTACTATGGATTACTGTTGGTTTTCGAAGTCTATTATTATTTTATGTACAAATGTATGTACTTGTTATGTGTGTATTTTTGATTTCAAATTAATATATATAAAAATGCATTTTGAATGATAACCATGTTACATATTTCATAAATTTGGAGCCGATCCGGTTGAATTTATATGATTTTGTATTAAAATAATTGATTCCTTATACGGCTTTTCGCTACGCGGCCAAGTTTTTTAGAACGGATCTAGGCCGTAAAGCGAGGTGTGGGTGTACTTCATTCATTTTCTAATGACTTTTAATGCAGTCAACGTTGGTAGACCGCCGCCTAACATTTGAACAATTAAGTGCGATTCACATACAACATCCACGTCACGTTACGTTACGTCAGTTATTCTACCATGCAATTATAATGAAAACATTCACATACACCGGCAACGTAACGACCCGTCAGCATACGTTCAACGAAAACGACTGGCAGGATTTGTAGGAAAGAATAATTGACGGAGAGAAACGGTTCCTTGGGTTTTTGTATGGGCTTTGTGTCTCGGCTTTTGTTTTGATTTTGGTTGTACAGTAATTTACATCTTATTCTACATTTAGCCAATTGGACAGACCTGTGATGCAACACGTTTAATTGGACATTTTTACCTCTAATTAGACATTTTTGTAAACATTGAGTTCGGGGCCCAAACTATGGACGCACATTGAAAGTCCCCACCAGTCACGAATGTTCAATTGCCTCAAAAAAATTGCCTCCAATGCCAAAATCGCCTCCAATGTGACACTGAGTGGTGCCTCGGCATGTCGCATTATAAGTAACTTACTGTACTTTTTATGCCAACATATCTCTTAGGTCCCAATTTCGGAGTGTAAATCATTCGCGACTAGCTGAGAGAAATAGTCTATATATTATTATTATTATTGAATAAGGGTTGGACTACAGGTTTAAAGAATTTAAATAATTGAATTTAATGATTTTCATTGATTTCTTTCAAAATTTAGAACTGATTCTAGGCATGCTGATTCGAAAGAGGGCATTGCAATTGGAAATTGTTGTAGGTGGCAACACCATGTATAACAATAAATAAATCATTTGATTGATATTTGACGTGACGGTGCTGGTGGAAGCATTGACTGCATGTGTGAATCGGTGGAGACATTTACGGAACGTAGACGTTCTTCTCCGTAACGTTCTATGTGAATCGCACATTAGTCGCCCGTAATGCCCAAAAGTTTGGCCACCCCTGTTATAGTCGAACCAATCGCAAATTTTGATATCATTTTATGGGTCGTTAGAAAAAGTTAGAGGTAAATTCTTAAAACTAATAACAAATTTACCCAGAATGTCAAATTCAATTCTATTTCTATCTATTGATTAATAGTAAATTGTTAGTTTTTCCGATTTCATTATGATTTATCAACCTCTACAAATTTCTATAACTGCGCCGTCACATCAAAGCACGCAGCCGTTTCTGTAAGTCTATCTGCCCCTTCTGAAGTGGTTTTTCGACCTCCGCCTCTGTTCTACCATATGATTGTCAGAGTTGTTTACTCGTTGCGTTTCTTTCTGTTTCTATTCATAACATAACAAGTTTCTTTCTTCGCAGTTCTAAGCATATCATATGAGAGTTTTCATTCCGATTATTGTGTCTCCTATGCTTGTGCAATCGTAGTTCCCGTTGGCGTCTGAGAGTATAACTGATCGTTTCGGGATTCCGAGTATTCCATCGATAGTGTTGTTAAGACAGTGTTCTGAATTATGGCAGTTTATTTAATGCAGAAAAATATAATGTAAGTTGTGACTAGAGGATATTGGCAAGTGTTATAAAGTGTTCCATGGAGAAAACTACATAATGATTCCATGATGTAACTACAATAGAACTCAGTATGAAGCGATCTGCACTTCTTCGTAAACCTCAATCTAATCTTATTTCCTAGTAAACATGTGAGGGCGTCATTGACTTTCATTCATCAATAAGTCTGCTAGTCTGGGTGGAAGGTCGATTTCACGTTTTCCTTTGCTCATCGTTTACTCGCACGATGTAGCATTGTTTCAATGTTTGAGCATTCTGCCATTTGTCATTCGATTAGAAGCATATAGTTCGTTAACTGATATGATGTTCGTAATGTGAGATTTATCACACCATGTCGTACCATCTGAATTGAACATCAAACGTTGTATAATTAATTTTCGATCGTAGGTCTTCGGTACAGGTTTCATATTGCTAATTTAATCCTATTTTAAGATTTTTTTCAGTAAATAGATCCTTCAACTTCTTGAAGACAGTTCTAATGCATCTTGTTTTAGATTTATTGTTCTTTCTCATGATATCAAAAGTATGAGCACTATATTCTGATCACCGTTAAGTATCATCAACAGAGACAAACTTTTCACCTCTACGACACATCAATATTACTGGAATTACAAAACATACGACTTGAGGAACTGACTTTCATACACACGAAATGATTACAAATGTTCTTACATAGCAGCAAGACAGCAGCGTGCGTTTCTCTTATCATCCTACACTTTATGACCCGACGTTTGATGGATTGTAGAAATCACGCGACTAGAACTCGGGACGCCGGACTTTCGTTCTTTCACCCTACACGTGTGTGTCATCAATCGTATAGGCGCAGCTCCCCTATAATTTTTAGCCAAGGTCTTTTCCATTTATGAGAATGAGATGTACATACGCAACCGTTGACAGTTGGATATTCATTTTGCTGAGCGTCTGGGTTCTGCTTCGTGCATCAGTTGATTGTTATCAGTCGAATAAAACTAATCGTTGGAACACTCTCCGATCGGTCGATCCTGTTTACTTTAAACAGGTTACTCAACCTGGGGAGGAATGAGCATTTTGTTGTGTGCTGATCGTTATCTGGCGTGAAATGAACGTAGCCTGGAATTGGCTTGCTTTCTCTTATCACAGATTATCGCGGACGGTCAACTTCAAACCGGTCCCCAAGAAATGGCCGACCAAATGGACAGTAGTGAGGCGATCGATCTCCGGCCTTAAGAACAAAGAGCAGCCCTCTGAACAACAGCATATCGGTGGCCATCAGCAGAAAGGTAAATTTGTTAGAATTCACAGAAAGTGGAGTTGGAAGGCCGGAGCCGGTTGGACTATATTATCCGTTTTGGATTGGTGGTTACTAGCTGCAGGTGGTTGGCTGACATGGCGGGGCGTTTTTCTGCGCTGGACTCCGTTAGGTATTTGTATGATTGCTGCCGCACAATGGCACATACATAACCGTGACCTCGACAGAAAGGGCCTCCCTCGAACGGCGGCCTCATGGCAGGTGAGTGAGAGTTGTCAGGTATATCTGGTGGTTGTCAGTTCATGCTACCACTTTATCAGATCTGAAGAATTCATCAAATCAATATTCATAATTGAGTACATTTCAATTGCTGACGATCGCAGCCACTTTACTCATACAAATTCAAGACGTTATTGGTCTAATTTTATTTCATCAAAATTTCCATAGATGAAAATGTATTGCTCTTTGCCGCTCCGTGTGATGAGTCGATGCTGGGGCTGGCTCGCTGATTGTCGAGTGCCAACACCTGCCAGACCTCTAGTCTATGGGCTATACTCTACCGCCTTCGGTGTGAATATCGAGGAAGCAGCCTCATCGGATTTCAAGTGAGTGTTTCGCTTAGTTATTGCAGAATAATCCTTCGGGTCAACTTTTCCATTTATTTTTTACGAATTAAATAAAAATCATATGGTATTTCGGATCTGGTAGCACTAAATTAGCCATTAGTCAATTTTTCGAGAAAAAACTAGAGGTGGGTTATATCCTTGGTATAACCGCAAGGTGGACGTAGGACTTCTGTTGTCTTAGCAATCATTTGTTTGAAGTGCATTTGAAGCAATTCTCAATGAATAGATGAATGGGTATTTTGAAAATAGAAATTTGATATTTTGAATCTTGTAAATGTATGAGTGAATGAGTATAAGCATTTTTTCTGGGTTTCAAAAACGAGAGCGTTAGGTCACTTCATTCGAAAGGTAAAATGCCTATGAGTTATATGCTTCGAAAGCAAAACTATTGATAGAGACTAATGAACTGAAAAAAATTCAAGTCTCTATAATTCAAGACAACGGTTGGCAAAGCAAGATTGTCGTTCGCTTTGTGCATAACGTCGTCAAACAACTTGGGTGTA
Source organism: Toxorhynchites rutilus septentrionalis (assembly GCF_029784135.1). Taxonomy (NCBI): domain Eukaryota; kingdom Metazoa; phylum Arthropoda; class Insecta; order Diptera; family Culicidae; genus Toxorhynchites; species Toxorhynchites rutilus. The sequence goes on along the minus strand of NC_073746.1, from coordinate 253,730,036 downwards.
GTAAAGGAAAAATATCCAGTAAAAGAGACAATCACGCAAAACTGGTGTAAAGTTTATTGGCAGCTTCCTCATGTTTGCCCTATACATGATACATTTCTTATCACTTATTCTCGAATTCTTTCCTTTCCTTGTGTGTGACATAATTTGTATACCATTTCTAATACAAAATATCTGTCGTCTCCAATCAGTCTACATAAATGTTGTAATTTTAAGATATTTTGCATCAAAAAAAAATTTTTGAGAACCCCGATTTCCAGTAATTTTTCGGTTTTCAAAAAACTCAAATTTTTACGTCTACGACCAGGGTTGCCAACTATAATTTAAAAAAATCAGGGAGAATGAAAATAAAAATCAGGATAAATCAGGATAGCTCATATTCGGTTGTCCGAAAAGTTATTCTCGATTTTGGGAAAACAAAAAAACAAATCATTTTCAATCAGCTTATTATAACATAATTTTATATCCATAGTTCTGTTTCTCAATCTTTCACCATCTTTCACACAGCTTAAATATTCTATCCTCCCAAAACATGTTTGATTCCTCGTCGAAAACTGCTGCGAGCCATACTGGTGAGAAACAGGTTGCTTGGTAGTAGCTCATATTACAGAATCCATTCTAAATCCCACCAGAAACAGAGTATACCTTCCTTCTGGCGAAGACCGGACCGGTAAAAGAATTAGGATAGTTCATATCCTCGCATAAGCGGAAATGCTAGTGTTTCACCTGACTTTTTGATCGTTTATATTTTTTCTGAAAAACCTACAGCATCACTACAGTCAATTGCAGAGAAATGAATATTCAAATTTTCACTGAATTCATCATCCATGCTTTGGAATGAATCTTTGCTCAACAAATGAAGAAAGCATTTCAGCAGTGGAAGACTTGTTGATTTTTTTCTTAATTTTTATGATATTTAGTACGGTTATAGATATATTTACCATAGTCCCATCATTAAAGTTGATTCTATTTTGAATCAGACGAACCAATTATATATAAAATCTTTTTATATTGAATGTGGATTCAAAAAATTTCTCTTGAGTAATTTTACGCTCTAAATTAATAACTCTAGGAATACATCTACATACACATTATCCTCAATAAAGCAATGTTGTTCTTCAAACTTAATCTCGTTGTAATTTTATAAAGTCGTCAGGCAATCTGGTTTCATGAAATTTTCTAGCACTGTTTTGGAAAGTCACGAAACAATTGAGGGTAGAGATAAAAAAAAGTTAATGACAGCTTTGCGTCTAGGGAGTTTAACTTAATTTATGATATATACAAGTGCGAATCGGAGAATTATCAAGACAGAAAACTTTGGTATAGAAACCAGTATATTGATTACGAATAATGTAAAAAGTACAGAAATCAGGAAAAATCAGGATGATTTGAGTGTTCGTCAGGAAATTAGAAAGCGTGCTAAAAAGTCTGGGAAATCCTGAAAAATCAGGAAGGTTGGCATCTCTGTCTACGACACTAGTACGAATTCCGATTGAGCCAATATTTTGCATTGGGTATTTTATCGGGTAAATCAACATTTCGCACGAAGTTCCATATAAAAATACTAATAAGTAATGTTATTATATGGCACCCAAAACCATACGTTTTGTTTCGTATTGTGAAAAAAAGATTAAGTCCCAGAATGTCGATTTTTGACAAAAAAAAATTCGAGGTTATAGTGGATCTCGACGTTTCATACAATTTTAAGACATTTGACATCAAACATTTTTTTTGAAAACCCTGATTTCTTTTAGCTGATTGATTTTTTTGTTTTTTTTTTCAAGGTGGAGAACATTTTTATGTGGTAACTTTTTGAAATTCGAGATGACCATTTTCATTGGAACCTTATTCTGGATCTTACGCAGAACGACAACAAAAAATCCGAAATCGTTTGTCTTGGTGGTAACTACAACAATGAACACAGATCTCGCTTTTGGAAAATTTCTTCTTTCCATCTGGCTTGCAATGTGTTGTACTTTGGCGCCACTTTCAATTCTGAAACCGTGCACGAACTCGAAAAAAAAATCGTAAATGATAGATCGTAAAGTCCCCAACCACCAATAAGCTCAAAATACCTCTAAATCAACACAGGCTCTCCCCAAGCATACAAAAATCAGTTTGCATATAATATCATTCGGTTATCACTTTAGAATGCATCATATTGTAATAACTTTCAATAACTCTTTTGTGAAAGGTTTGGGATCCTGTAAAGCGCCAATGGATTCGTTTTTGTTCACACGATGTCGAATGTTTTGTCCTCATTTTGTGTGCTTGATCGATTATACGAAAGCGAAGGGTTACGTTGCTCGTTGCTGATGATATTCGTGGGCTTGAAGCCCCAGCAGAATGCAGACTTTTCATCGTCCAATGATCATTCCGCACTGCTGAAAAAGAAATGGTTGTATTGAGAAATGATTCATGATGATATTTAGCTCGATTAAACTTTATAAGCTATACATTGTCATTGATTTCAACGACTCTTTGAATAAGACTACAAAAAGGCTACAGATGGATCTGAATGTCTGTTTTCGGGATGAAGGAGAGAAGGATTTGGTAAATCGTTTCGCGAGATGCCACTGATCTTTCAAAATGGAGCTTGAGCTTGAGCTTGGGTAGACTGTACAATTTGTAGTTGCTCTCCGTGATTGACCTGAACCAGCGAAATTGCACAAAGAACACACTGAATGGTGCTTTGGGGTAGCAAACCATTCTAATTGTGCAAGTTTCGGTGATTCGAACTTTTATTAGTCAATAACGACGCCGGCCACATCCTTACAGTCACCAGGGAAAAGAAAGGAATCTTAGTATGATATTCGCCGCCCGAAGGCCAGAAGGGTAGCCTATAGCGTGGTTCCCTAGCGATTATCATGGAAGGGATAGTTATTAGTGAGGAGAGGTAAGAATCAGGATTCACTGAGCTAAGTGATGTGATTATGTAAACGCGAGCTATCACCACTCGACTGAATAAAATTTAGAAAATCGTAGGGAGAAATTATTTTTAGGTAACCTGAGAAGGTAAACCTGAACAATTGATTGGACCAGCTATATATTCTATTATTCATTGAGTTAATTTTCTTAATTCAGTAAACAAAATTAGTCTAGTTAACCTTGGGAATCCTGAGAAGGCAACCGGAGTAATTAAAAACAATCAGACCGGCAATATATCACGTTATTCATTACGCCTTTACAAAATAGCTTGCCTCTATCCGTCAGTCATCGCACAATAAATTATCATATGTTCTCCGATCCAAAATATACATGTAACTTTTTGCCAGAAATGGTGTTCTGTCTCTCGTGGGGAAACCTCAACGTTGAAAAGGCTTTTCCATTGATAATGAATGTTCTTATGAAAATATGTGAGAGGAAACGGTTGTGCTATGCGACAAGTTTATGATGCTATACAGGCAAACCTGTTTTTGTGCGGTCCCTTTTTGGGTGATTTCTCGTTTGTGCGACTCTTTGTGCGATTTTATTATGACATCGGGTCTTGAATCACACAAATTAATCGCACAAATAATAAAACCGCACCTAAACAGTTTCCCAAATGAAAAATCGTTCAAAACGCAACCGCACAAAAACAGATTTTCCTGTATTTCACTTTGGAAGGATAGCATTAATAAAAACGTTGAGCTAGTTATTTCAACTAGTTCGAAGCTCTCATTCTCTCTACCGTCATATGAATCAAAGTTAATGGAACGGCTACGGGATGCAAAAGTGAAATCTCTGGAGGTAAAACGAAGGAATCCGAAAGATTGCAAGATAAAGCATTTCGTTAAAATCGTAACAGTTTCATCAAATTGATCCGAACCAAAATGAAAATGTCTCATTATGTACTAGTATTTAAGATTCCTTCAAGATAACTTTGAACTGTATTAGTAAATAATTTTTTTAATCTTTTAAGACATTTCTCATTCACTTAATTAATTATTAAATTAAGAATCACAAACAATTCATTTATTGGAAAATATCGACAGATGTTATTTGATTTTTTTTGTTGAGATTAACTAAATATTTTAGGACCTACAGCAAAAGTTGGAGAATTTGATTACTAGTCTACATCTGGAATTTTTCTGAATAATTACTGGAAAATCAGGGAATATCAGGAATTTGTCGAATTTGTTTTTGAGTCGCCACCCTGTATAACGATGGCCTATGCACATCAGCTCTACTTCGCGGTTAGATAATGTGTTAGATTTTCGGAAAGTAACAGCCGAATTCATTTCAATCAACTGATGGTAGAATCACAAGGGGAGTGGCTTACAATATAATTCTTTGCTTGTATTCTAATTATATTCCGCTGTTACTCTGGTAGCTCCTTTTGGTCGGAACCATTTGAGGAGCACAAATTGGACCAATCAAAACGATACACATAGCGCGTTATTAGAAGGAATCGCTCAGAGAGTCTTTAACAGGTATGAGGCTCGATTCATAAAGCCTTTTAGTTTCTCGATAATTGAGATTATGTGGAGCAGGCCAAAATGGTGTTCAATTAAAAAAAAACAAAATTAACAAAAAAAAATTTTTTTCGAGATGACAGTAGTTTTTGACGTTTCATGCAATTTTCAGACTTTAGGCATCAAACATTTTTTTCGAAAACCCCGATTTCCTTCACTCCCCCCTTGAGTGATTTTTCGATTCTCAAAAAATCAAACTTTGACCGCTTTGCGCCACTCTCCCTTAAGGTGAAGGTGGAAGGAAGCCTTTGTAGTAGTACAGGTAAAACCACGTGTAAAAATGGGGTAATATTGTTTGTGGGAGAAGAGCAATTTGCTTCGTTTGTTTTGATTTTTGAACGTAAATAGATCAATTCACTTATCAGACTGTGTTTCACTGACACGAGTCTTAGAATACATTTGAAAAAAATAACAATTCAATACTAAAGTGAAATGTATGAACGATGTGTTTCAGTGAACCATTGCAAATATAAATATATATAGGAGGTGTATTTGCATATGAAGTAAAATTCTAATTATATGCGAGCGTAACATGAGCAAACACATGCGAACGCCCCACTCTTTTGGTATTAACAAGTCCTTCCGCACAGTAACTCGATGTTGATAATTCCTTAATATTTTCCTTCGTTGATCGTATTGTTTTTACAAATTCACGTTGGATTTTGATTGAATGTAATACTTTTCCGTTTACTATTTTTGAAAGCAGATGCAGCCGTGGCAATGCTCCGAGCTCTGCAATACAATTTTCTTAACCAATGTTAAAGTTGCTAAAACGTTCATCATAGACCCATTAAACGTAAAAATAATAATTGTATTGATATCAACACAATTTTATTTCATTTATTTTCATGACATGAAACGCTATGACTCAGGAATAACATTTTATTGAGTGGTTTTCATAGCTGTTTCGATGATGTGGTCTGGTATCAGTGTCGAAAGAATAACGCTGCTTTCACCAATTCAAACAAAACCATTGCGGAAAATTGAAAATTGAAAATTTAACTTTAGAGCACTAGCTCGAGTTTTCCGACGTTTTTCACTATACAGTGCGACGGCAGATGAAAATTTAATATCTTGTGAGTAATCGATTAGAGTTTGGTTGATGAGAAGTGTGCGAAAACGATCGTTTTCTTCACACTGCTCCGCAAAATCATAGATTTTGTGGAGCATTGTGAGCTTTTGTGGCTTTCACCTTCACCTTAAGTCCTAATCAGCTGATATTCTGCATAGTGTTTTGTTTTAGGTGGTGGACATTTTTTATTTGGTAACTTGGGAAATTCGTGATGACCATTTTCATTGGCACCCTAATACACATACTCTTTATAGATACACAGGCCGAAGCTTGTGCAGGCCACTGATCTTTCAACAAGAGCCAAAGATTGTACATGACATCTCTACACGAGCTGAAGATTGTGCCGGCCAGTGACAATTCTATTCTGGATTCTTCGAGTCATGAGAGACATACACACATCGCCTAGCGGTCTAGGCGACAGATATGTCGGACGGTCAAAAAAACACCAAGCGACGATGTCCTCCTCCCAACAGCCACAAAAGAACTGCCTCTACTTTATTCTATTTTTGTTAGCCTCTCAAGTTTGGGAAATCTATTTCCTGTTAAGAACAAAACGAAGTACCGATCCGCAAACAAGGATCGCGCGGGAAGATGTATTTATTTATTCGGGATTGACCCGACCCTATCATAAACTGACTCACATGATCCGCAATAAGGAACGTGCGTTAAGGATGTATTTTTTTAGGCTTAAGCCTTTTGATAATTTTGGACAAATAAATACCCGTCTGTTTTTATGTGAGGTTTCTGCACCATATCAGGGCACAGACTAGGAGGGCGTCGCTGATTAATGTTCAGTTGCACCCCAATAGGAAGTATCCCGTGTCGGCCGCACGTACAATGTTATACTAACCTCGAGCCAACCGCGAGTAATCGGTTACATATTACTAACATAGTCGTAAGGCGAAAATTTAATATATAATAAAATATTGAACTCCCGGCCCCGTCAGGCTAACGCCTTATGAGCCTTAATAATATATATATATATATATATATATATATATATATATATATATATATATATATATATTTTGCATAGAATAAATGCCGCCAACATACAAATGAAGAGAGCGTAATTTTTAGGAAGAAATATCGATAACTTTTAGTAGAGAGATATAGACAAGTTCTGCATCGCAAAATGTTTGTATTAGTAAGCTCTGGAAGTCTTTCGAAGACAGTTTGTATGTAGAATTTGAAATCATGGTGACCATGATGCACCTTAGATAAAAAGCGCTATATCGGTTATTTCCAGAGATAGAAAAAAACTTTGTTCTACAAAGATGTCTTAAATAACTGAGGCTACAACATTGTCGAACTATGTGTACCTCTATCTATAAAGATAAGAAAGTTATATTTTTTCATTTCATCGACAATTTTGATCACCCTATTTTTTGACAACATAAAAATGAGTGCTCTATCATATGTAATAACTTTGTCGAAAACGGTTTTTGTCTAGCGAATAACTGTCGAGCTCTAAATGCTATTTTCCACTTAAATGCACCTCGTGGACCATGGTACAATGTAACGCTCTCGTTTTCGAAACTTTTAACTTACACCCCAGTATAGGAAACGAAAGACGTGAAAAACAAAGTCCTACGTCAAAAAAATGCTAGGTCATGAACGTTGATTATGCGTTTATCTTACACTTATTGGTTTTTCAGAATATGATAAGGTAGTATGAGTTTGATTTCAATTATCCTCGATATCCGGTGTTGGTTTGTTGGATCGCTTTGTACTTCGTATCGCCTCAAATATTATCATGTTCTTCTCTTTTCAAAGAAGAAATCATACGTACTAAACAATATGTTTGTATTTTTATTGCTACACAAATCACTACACAAAAAACATAGATCAAAAAGTTTTTTTCGAATAATCCCTGAAATATAATAGAAGAGTGTTGAAGATAAAAAATGTTGTACAATAGATCACAAAAAAAATGTTTAGATTCCAAATTGTTTGGCTTCGATCTAACATTATAACCAGCTTCTGTTAAATGTCCAGAAATTTGTCCCTAACTACTCTTATACAATCTATGGATTTGCATTGGATCGTAGCGTGTTCTGATATTGGATTATCCATTGCAGAAATTATCGAAGCTTGGCTGAGTTCTTCACTCGTTCCCTGAAGGATGACGTGCGTTTCATCGATCCTCACAGTTGCGTCGTATCGCCTTGCGACGGAAGGGTCCTGCATTTCGGTTTAGCAACTAACAGCCAAATTGAACAGGTGAGTTTTTTAGAAATCGTTCATCATAATAAGTGGTAGTAGTGCTGGAACGAAATTGCTCTCCTCCAGGTGAAAGGCGTCTCCTACAGCTTGGAAGAGTTCCTCGGACCACCCACATGGTGTGAGTCTGAATGCTCCGGGTATGTCGATAAAGTGAAGAAGAAATCCCCCGACAGTATGCTGTATCAGTGTATAATCTATTTGGCACCGGGCGATTATCACCGTTTCCATTCTCCGACCGAGTGGAAACCGGAAATCAGGCGGCATTTTTCCGGTGAATTGCTGTCCGTCAGTCCTAAGATTGCAGGATGGATGCCCGGTTTGTTTTGCCTGAACGAGCGGGCGCTTTACGTCGGCAAATGGATGCACGGATTCTTCAGCTTCACCGCGGTTGGTAAGTGTGATTCAAAGATCAGACGAGTTCACATTCGGTGTTATTCTGTTATTGCACGTGGACACGTGGTTGATTATGAACGATAATTTGAGTTTGAAATCTATGCTTAAAATTACTACAACGAACCTTTTGTAATGAATTGTTCGCTTCTGTACTTATTGTTTCCTATTTGAACTTGAAAAAAGTATTTGATTTAATTTTTTAAATTTGTATTAATAGAATGGTTCTCCGATATTCTTTCGAAGTACTTTTTCTTAACAAGTCCATTTCTCTTTTTGAATCCTCAAAAAGTTGAAATTTCTGGAAATCTGTTGTCTTCTGTTGTTTTAGTTCACTCGAACAAAAAAATCACAATAAATTATATCAGGTTGGAGGAAAATGAAAACCAACAAAACAAATTCATTAAATTCAACGGATGGTGACTGGGGATGAGAAATGAGTCACATACGACAAAATTGCGATCGTGGTCAAAGCGTGATAAAGCAGCTTAAACGGTGGCCAAATCAGAACTAACGGCCGAAAGGATTTTACTGTATATTTGATGGGATTTAAAAGGAATCGCTTCCGTATGATCAAACATTAAATTTAGATCTCTACTGTCATCAATTGGAACGTTTGAAGCTAGCGATTGACCAGAAAGGGCCAGAATTGGCTAACAGAAGAGGTGTTGTGTTCCATCAGGACAACGCAAGGCCACACACGTCTGTAAAGATTGTCCAGAATCTCCGGGAGCTTGGTTGGGAAGTTTTAATGTACTCACCGTCCTGACTTGGAACCAAGCGATTACCACCTTTTGCTCGCATTGCAAAACTTCCTGAGTGGTAAGGAATTGAGATCAAGAGAAGATTGTGAAAATCAATTACTAGAGTTTCTCGTTAATAATATTTGACCCAAAAAGGACAATCCGAAACATCTTAAATAAAGTGTCAAATTCACGAATAAAAGCACCTGTTTTTATTCATTCTCGACGAAGAACCACGGAATTATATTATTCAATCCGCTTGTTTTTCACTTTGGATATTATTTTAGAATGCATCGAAATTTTTGATATAAATTAGTTCTTAGTTATTTAGTTATTTTTACTAATTCAGTAGTACAAATTTTCATTTGAAATATGAACAATGAAGAGAATCGTCGAAGGCTTTCAGCGCTATTCGGTTATTTGGTTCCGTCCTCACTTTACGATTGAACTGCGCTGCCAACTCGCACCAGAATTTCTCATTCCCACTCAGATATCGATCACATACTATAAACACCATTGCTTCTATATTCCGCTTGAGGCGGAATATAGCCCCAGGATATGCAACCGTAAGGTTTTCCTACTGGGATTTGAAAGCATACTTCCATAAAAGATACGTTGTATTTAAATAAGTGCAATTTATGTCCGTTTTCCAAAACTCTGGATATTTTCCATATTGAAGCGGGAGGCGATCTGGCGTAGTGGTAACATCCATACCTCTCACGCATAGATCACGTGTTCAATTCTCACTCCCGACATTCTTCCAAAAATGACAGTAAAAGCGACGAACTAAGCAAAATGTGTTGAAAGGCACTATAATAGAGAGAAAAAAACGCCGGCCGGAACCCCAGAGGTAACGGAAACTGCTGTGGAAGATACATGGTTACGACATCATGAGGCCAACAGCAGATGATGAGAAATAGAAGCGTTCATATAGCTTATGCAAGAATCGACAATGATATATTATATCGAAAGCTTTGCTGAAATCAATTAGCAGTGAAGCCGCCTTATCCTTCCTGTCAAAATAAGTCCAGTAATATCGTCTTAAACAAGAAGCAACGCAGTTTTTACACTATGACCACGCCGGAAACCCGCTTGGTCATCATTTAGTAGATTCATCAATGTAAAATAGGTACTGATTTGTTACTTCAGTACCTTCTCCAAAACCTTACACAAAACACTCAACCAGCTGATAGGGTGGAGGTATTCGACAGAGTTTAGGTGTTTCTTCTTCGTCAGAGGAATTATTTTGGCGCACTTCCAAGCCGCCGGGAATGTCGATGTCTTAATGATCATATTGTAGAGGTGCACAATGTGATAGATGATAAGCGGAAGAATTATTTTAAGAATTTTTGTGGGAATCTCGTCAGTTCCAAAAGCATTTGACTTGCAATTTGTTGGAAAGAGAATCTACCGACAGGTTGGGGTCTTCGTGTTTCATAACTGTCGGCATTGTCGATAGTGAATTGACCGGCAAAATGATGATTTCTCATTTTTGGATCGAAAGAACAATCTTCTTGATCTTGCACCTTCGTATTACCAAGGTTCGTTGTTGAGCCAGCAACTACAATATTTCTGTCGATGTGCTCCGATTTGACACGTCGAACCAGAGCATTTGTTCTATTTCTCAGCTGCGTATATATTTGCTTTTTTCCATCCTTATATTCCATGGGAGCAGTCCTCCAGTCACTATAAGCCATGTCTCTCTCTACGATTGCCTTGTGTACAGCATCGTTAAACCAGGTATTGTAATGCTGGCGATGTCGTAGTCCGTAGTGGGATACACGAGTCATGGACCGCCATAATACTACTGTTGAAGTATTCAGTAAGTTGATTGACGTCGTTAATATTGCGGAAGACGTTCCAATTTGTTCCCTTGATGCTATCTCGCAGTGAGTTTGGGTCGAAATTTACATAGTCGCGGTAGGTTTTCACGGAATGTTGATCAATAGCACAAGTGTTAATGTTACACGAGCAGAAAATGAGATCGTGTTTAGACAGGCCAGGCACCAACACTTGTTGAAAGGTGGTTACTACATCTGGTCGGTTAGTGACAAGCAAGTCCAGTTGAGTGCAGCCTTCATCATAGAAAAGAGTTGGCACGGTGCCTATTACAGTCATGGAATACGTTGTGAATACCTCTTCTAAGCGTTATTTTCTACTACTTCTTCGTAACCAATCGGTGTTGAGATCTCCGGTAAGCACGCAATGCTCATAAGTTGATAATAAGGCTGCCAATTCACACTGCATGAAAGTTGAAACATCATTATCCGGTGGGTTGTAGATCGCGGTGACCAATATTACAGCACCGCTGATTTTAAGCTCCACAGCCAAGCATTCCGTTCTGCATATCGACGAAGCCGTCACATTCGTTGAGTAAATCGTTTTGGAAAGGATATTTTCACGAATATAGATAGCAATTCCACCACCCCATTTATACGTCCGATTGTTCCGTACGAGATGGTAACCAGATATAGAAATGGCATGGTCAGGAATGGAATTATTTAACAATGTTTCCGAGAAGCAAGCGATGGATATCTTGGAGTCATACAACATTAGTTTGACTTCTTCGAACTTACAGAACCGCCGTGCACAAAGACTTTGAACGTTGGCATGGCATATGTTGAACTTGTTAGCCTTGAGTATGGTGTTCATAACAACTCTGGGGATCGTGTGTTGTGAGAGTGTGTGATTACTTAAGGATGACATCAGGTAACGTGAGGGAAACAATGCACATGGATAGGCTGCTTACTAATGATAGTCCCCATATTTCACATACAGTTCCAATATACAAACATTTTTCTTTAGTACAAATTACATACAATCTCCACTTTAACAAACAATAAGAAGCATACATGTAGCTCTACCTAATTCAAATTCGCATTAATTGATCGATAGATGAAACTGACAGGTACGGACTATCAGCATCTTTCTTTATGTGTACAATTCCTAGTTTGGTCAAGACTGCGACCAGTATATTTTCTCGACGCAACTTCAATGCAGCACGCTTTATTGTCCTCGCATTCACAGTCGAGTTCTCGTTGATATAGATGCGATGATCCGATGAAATTCCGATGTGCCGCAGCTTTAAATTACGCTTAGCCAAGTACTTCGAGTAAAATTCATCCCTTAAGCATGTTATAGAGAATTGCAGTAGGATAAAACATTCATTGTCGTCAGAGAGATTCCTCGAGTGTAGACGTTTACAGTGTATGTGAGGCACCTTGTCATTATCGAAGCCAATTTCTTTCGCAACACAACGTAGATTTTCGTTGGTGATATACGGGATACCTGCTGCAATCAATTCTGCTCTGTTCTCCAAACGCTGGACACTCTCAGTAGCATTATAGACTCCAGTGTTGAGTACCTTGTGCTCATTATCACATGAAGTTTTCAGTGAGCTGAAGTTCTGCTCCATCGCCATAATCTGCTTCTGAAGATCTTCTTTGATATCATTAAGTTTCGAGTTAAGCTCAGCTTTCGAAGCATCTATAAGCTGGTTTGTTTCGTCGAAACGTTTAGAGAGCATTGAGACTGCGCTTTCCAAGGTGCATCCAGAGCTACCTGCCGGACAGGCAAAGAACTTCTGGCTTCTAGTTGACATCGTTGTTTACGTAATAGAATGTCACAGTAGACCGTAATAGGACAATGGATAAGTGCTGTCAATTGTATTGAAAACTCTTTCAGCGTTCTTCCAGCATTCGATGATCAATATTTTATATCGCAGCATAAATGTCACAGAAGCACATATTAGAAAGTATAAAACTTTTTAATGTCCACACGTTATTTGAACTGCATAATTAATGCAATTTGATTCTACGGAAACAACGTAGTGCACTTATAATACTGTTTGTTAGCAGCAGTTTATTCGCGCTTGTTGTGTGCTACAGGCATTGTTGCTAGAGAGCGTATTGTTAGTTCGATTATGTCGCTTTCCAAACTTTTTTTGTATCATATATCGAGGTGCTGCTCTCCACCATTTCTCGAGAGTTCAGCTGTAACAAAAATCTCTTTAGCCGCCATTGGATTAAACGATAACTCTCTTCATTTGTTTCATTGCGAAGAAATTTTCTAATGATACAGATGATGTACTGAAAACTAGAAAATAAAATAAGTAAAAATAACTTTTCAAGTTAAATGGTTGCATTGTGATTAAACATAATAATAAAACAGAAAATGTACTAAAAGCTAAACAATAATTAGACAAGTAGCATTTAGCAGGTATCACCAGTGTTGCCACACGAACAGATTTATCTGGAAAGGTACAGATTTTTTCGCTATTTCTGTACGATACAGAGTACAGATTTTCGTCGAAAAGTACAGATTGGTACAGATTTTTTCCGCATGTGAAATTTTTACATTTGAACAAAGCAACATTAAGATACATGTCGACTTTTACGCCGCAGTATCGCTTGGTGCGGCTGATCATAAAAGTATTTACAATGCAATAATCGATCAGTTTCATTAGGACGGAATTTCTTACAAGTATCGTTTGAAAGGATTCGCATCGGACGGTGCGACCGCGATAATGGGGGTTTCGAATTCCGTAATGCGCTTGATAAAAATCGATTGCCCAGATCTAGTAGTCGTCAAATGTGCATGTCATTCACTGGTTTTGTGTGCTAGTTATGCAGGTGAGAAAATTCCTGACTATCTTGAGCATTTTTGAGGGACATATATATCTATATATCCAATAGCGCAAAAAGGACTGAAGAGTTCGAGGCAATTCAGGAAAAATGAATTTGAGGCGTTTCCACGGTTCCACGATGGGAATATACAAGATCTGGAGAATGAATTCCGTATCCTAATCGTAAAATTACTTTGTAAGGAAATCACAGATTCAGAAGACGAGCACGTACATGATTGTTGGACAAAAATTAGATGCCTAAAAAGAATTGACGGTTCGCTCGCATTTTCGGCGCTGAGATGCCATGTTTGCAACGTTCTCACTATGCCTCACTCCTCGCAACTGTGGAACGAAATTTTTTCTGAATATTATCAGAACAAAAATAAGCTTCGAAATCGGCTCAGCAATGATACGATCAACGCTATTTTGAGATCAAAGGATTTGGTCAAACATCGTGGTGGCAGCTCGAAACTTTCTATAATGATAGTATGCAGTCTAGATTCAGAAACCGATGTATAAGCATCATCAAACACAAGAATGACTCGCAAATGTAAATGCAGCATTTGTAGTAAATAAATGAGTATTTTTTCATGCTAATAAAATAGATTTTTTTCTACAACGAATATATTCGATGGTAAAGATTTTTGGAAAAAAAAGTACAGATGAGAAAGATTTTGAACCCCTCTGGCACAGATTTAAATGTGGCAACACTGGGTATCACAACCCTTCCTACATTAATCTAAAGACTAAAATAAAATCGTGCGGCACGTCGGATTTCCATTTTCACATATAGTGATTTCACCATAGTTCGTGCAAGTTCGAAAAGAAAATCCCGGTCTATGAACTCGATTGTGTGTGACGTTTTGAGACTGTGAAACGGAAAGTTTGACCATCGCCACATGCAAAACCAGTGGGTCTTTTCAAGCGGAACCCGAAGTTGTAATCGAGGGAAGCGGTGAAGATGGCAAACATTTCGCAACCATACGCCCAAAAAGCGAAGAAAATGATTAAATTAAGAAGTTTTAAGGCTCAGACTGTTTCTGGGCAGAAATTTCATACCTTGGTTGGCCGGAAAAATGTTAAATCCAGGCGGAATTCCCCAAAAAGTTCCTTGCAATATGCAGTTGTGATCTGAAAAGCAAAACTTCTGTCGCTTCTGCGACCATGATTTAGCTAATTTCTCAGGATGAGTGCCTACGGAAGAGACTATTCACTTTTTTGGAACTGCATGAGGTGGATTGCATATTCTGGCTGGTTTAGCTAGCTCACACTGTTCAAATTCCACCAAGCAGTGGTATAGCGAAAATGATGTTACAGTAGTTGCCAAGGTAAGTCCGACCAATGCTCCGGAACTAAGACCAGTTGTTGAATACTGGTCAATTATAAAGATCATACTGAAAAAAAAGGATGGGAAACTGTAAATTAACTGAAGGATTTCAAACAATGGTCTTATATTAATCATAATATCTGTTAAATTGAACATTAAATTTGAAATCCCAATGAGATTTTCGTGTACGGGTGTTTGCTTCTTCATCCTTTATATGCTAATAACTGTGTTATTTATAAACCAACTCAAAAAAAGCTCACTAGAACTGTCTGCCCTGCTATCCTCCCTTCAAAGGCGCAACCAACGTTGGATCAGTGCAAATTTACATCGACGAGAAGCTGAAAACAAACAAATGGGTGGGTTTGGAGGTCGGTACGCATCGCTGCAGAGAATACGATGAGGTGACGCTTCCAGAGGATACCTTCTTGGAAAGAGGACAATTGCTGGGGCAGTTCAATATGGGCAGCACAATCGTGCTTATTTTTGAAGCACCACATGATTTCAAGTGAGTGAAAACGGTTGACAATAGTCCGATAAGCGTGAAACTAAATATACTATTTACAGATTCAATCTTCACACCGGACAAGTGGTGCGGATGGGGCAGCGTATCGGTTGTGTGAATGAGGAAAACAGTGAAAAATCTAGCAAAACGAAAAATTCTACCAAAGTTTTATAAAAATAACTATAACATCAGTCGATAATATAGATATTCGTTTTGATTATAAAATTTTATAAGCGTTAGTAATTATATGATACTTCGGCCAGCAATATGCTGAATGATTGACTTTCGCGTATTATACCGGTAACGATCCTGCTGAAATATCCTGATAACAATACACAACACAAGTTTGCGCTCATCGTAGTACATATTGTACATGTATTGAAAGACAAATAATAAACAAAGTTTTTGTTTGTAATGATTTTTAATAAGACAACCCTATGTTTCCATCGTGCTCATTTCAATCAATTTTTTTATATAATTTCACTGTTTTCCCCCTAGAGTTCACCTCATCAATTTTTCTTCTAGTTTCGTAAGTCTAGGTTTTCCTCATAGAGCAATTCCAAATGAAATCGACAAATGACAAAACATGAGTATTTTTGATTCGAATGAAAGTGTGTATTTCGTTTGGGTTAGAGGAAATATGAGTTTTCCACAGCAATTGGGAATTTTTTGACTCAAGCGTAACTCTTGAAAAGGGAGTATCGATTTGAGTAAGAGAAATCTTTGATAATTTAATTTATATCTCACAAAATATGAGTCGTACCGAAATAGTGTGTTAGAAAGAGTTATAGAGTTTTGTTAGCTTAATTTGAACAAAATATACACTGAGAAGAAAAATTAGTACTTTTTTAAATTACAAAATAAAATTTTAATTTGCGTTTGATATTGATAAATATGTATTTTATATCATATTTATATTTTTTTCAATTTTTTCATATAAAATAGAAGTCATGTAGAAAATTTAAAAAATGGGCCCAAGGTGGTAAAACTATTTTTGACGAAATTCGTGGAACATCAAATTTTTAGGAATTTTCGAAACTTCGAGTTTTTGTATGTTAGCAATCATTCTTAGCCACAATATATGAATTCTGATGTGATTTAAAACAAAAAAGGTTATTATCAATCTCCTTCTAAATGCAACCGTTCTCGAGATATTTAAAAAAATATTCTTAATTTATAACCTTTTTTTATAGTAAATAATCTCTTTTAATATGTTTGTCGTGTTATACCGTCATGTTTATGAAATTTTATGAATTTTCTTATAATTTTCAACAATTTTTTTGATTGATTGAAGTTTGTATTAAGATAAAAAGGATTTTTTAGTTTCGCTACGTTTTGTATTAACCCACATGTCTTCGAATGTTTCGTAAAGTAACTCCTAAACATATGTCTTTACCATAACGATGTATTTAGAAAAGTTGTTGGAAATTATAAGCGAATTCATAAAATCTCATGAACATGACGGTATAACACGACAAACATATTTAAAGGGCCTATTTACTATTAAAAAGACAATAAATTACAAATATTTTTTTAAATATCTCGAGAATGGCTACATTTAGAAGAAGATTGATAATAACCTTTTTTGTTTTAAATCACATCAGGATTCAGAATTTGTGGCTAAAAATGATTGCTAACATACAAAAATTCGAAGTTTAGAAAATTCCTAAAAATTCGATGTTCCACAAATTTCGTCAAAAATAGTTTTATCATCTTGGGCCCATTTTTAAATTTTCTACATGACTTCTGTTTTATATGAAAAAATTGAAAAAATATAAAAATATACATATTTTTTGATATCACAAATTAAAATTTTATTTTGTAAATAAAAAAAAGTACTAATTTTTCTTCTCAGTGTATATTTTTTTCGAATTAGGCCAATAATACTTTATAACTCTTTCTAACACACTATTTCGGTACGACTCATATTTTTTGAGATATAAATATCAAAGATTTCTCTTACTAAAATCGATACTGCCTTTTCAAAAGTTACACCTGAGTCAAAAAATGAACCATAATGATATATTCGGAAAAGTTGTTGGAAATTATAAGAAAATTCATAAAATTTCATGAACATGACGGTATAACACGACAAACATATTAAAAGGGATTATTTACTATAAAAAAAAATAGTAATATTTTTTTAAATATCTCGAGAATGGTTGCATTTAGAAGGAGATTGATAATAACTTTTTTTGTTTTAAATAACATCGGGATTCATAATTTGTGATTAAAAATGACTGCTAACATACAAAAACTCGAAGTTTAGAAAATTCCTAAAAATTCGATATTCCACAAAGTGCGTCAAAAATAGTTTTACCATCTTGGGCCCTTTTTTTAAATTTTCTACATGACTTCTATTTTATATGAAAAAAAATTTAAAAAAATTAAAAAATATGTATTTTGGATATTGCAAAATGAATTTTTATTTTGTTAATTAAAAAAGAGTACTATTTTTTTTCTCAGTGTACATATTCAACCATCAATACTCTATAACTCTTTCTAAGACACTATTTCGGTACGACTCATAGTTTTTGAGATGTAAATTATCAAAGATTTCTCTTACTCAAATCGATTCGCCCTTTTCAAAAGTTACGCTTGAGTCAAAAAACTCCCAATTGCTGTGGAAAACTCATATTTTCTCCAACCCAAACGAAATACACACTTTCATTGGAATCAAAAATACAAGTTTTTAAAATCTGCATTTTAAGGACGATTTCATTTGGAATTGCTGCATAGTACCTTACCAATGATTACATCACTCATCGCAATTAATTCCAATTTCTACATTCGTAATTTCCTAATAATTTTTTTTGGGACAGAGAAACACATTTCACACATTTTATACACATAATTTTACTTCCGTACTGCAATTTTTTGCGGATATTCTGCATCTTGAAACATTAATAAGAGTAGTGAATACTTTATTCAATATACTTTTTGGAGAAACATTTTTAATAAGGTTACTATCATTATAACAAATAAAGCATCTTCAAATTACTTTGAACTCCACCGTGATTTCGAGCTTGTATTAGTTGTGGAAATATATTTTGTGTAAAGAAAATATTGTCTTTTGAACTCATTCGAAGCTCCCTATTTCTAGATTCGCGTTTCTGCAATACAAGGCTTTCATATGCAGGAAAGTATCAGCTTGTCAGGGACACCATATTTATCCTGTCAGTGTGATGGCATTTTTCAGTTGAAGGTTTGGCGATTTTGTTATTTTGTTCTGTCGATCGTTTTACAGTACATACCACTCCACCAGAAAAGAAATCAATCATATTTATTCAATTTATTCATACAAATCCGGTTCATTCTGCACCCCTAAAATAGTGTACCCGGGGGCGGTACGCCACATTTCAATATAAATTCATTGCTCACACATCTCAACCTGTTTGAATTTTTTGGGGATATCAAGGTTTTTTTTTTGGTTTTGAGTCGACACTCTGCTTTTGATGACGATGACATCAGTCTCTGGAAATTTGAATTCTGCACCGTGCTGATTTTGGGCTCACTTGTTTCTGAATTCGGTGCACTTCGTACCAAGAGAGAATACGTGTTTGTTACGAACGCGCGCTGATGAAAATTGAACTTGAGCGCATCGTAGAGTTTTTTCTGAAGACTGATGACAACTTTCATTATAGTCTTCATAAGGAAAACGGTCTGGTCCGCGCATGAATAATATTTATTCTTTCTTTCGCTTATAATACATCTATTCCGAAGCAATTCGCGTTTTCGAATACACATATCATGTTTCTTAGGGTGCTCAGACACTGTTTGACAAAAAACGATTACTTTTTGACAGGCAAAATCATATCAACGTGTACTAGTCAAATATGTTCGTCAAACCTGTCAGTACATAGCTAAGTTACGATAATATTTCAGTCGATTTTTTCCATTATCGATGTTTGACATTGTTTGCCACTGTTGATAATTGAAGAGTGACAATCAAAATAATGTTTGTACCAAATTTGAACCAAACTTTATCTGTCAAAAATTATAGCTTGAATTTGTCGTGAAAGAAAAATACTTTAACACATAGGTTTACAAATGGTGCTCCGCGAAGTTATAGCAAATGCTCAGTCTGGAAAACCAACCTTAAAAAAATGATTTAATTTTATTTCATTGGGAATATAGTGATATAGTAACAGTGACGCGCAATCCAAATAGTTACCAGTTGGGTAACATCAATGTAAACAGGATTTGTTTTAATGATTAAAAAAATGTAGGTGCATCGTCAAATATTTTTGCTACAAAAAGTGCTTTGCCATAAAAAAAATCTTAGCTCTAACGCCCGAAGGCAATTTCAAACCGTTATATTTTGAATGAAAATTACTTCTTAATGTTTTTTTAATGCTTGAAACACGTAATCTTACTTCTTACTTAACCATTTGTCTATATTTTTTTTGCTATTTTCGTAAAAACTCATAATTATAATATAAAATCATTTTTCGATACAGTTATTGTTTAATACTAAAGGGTATGTCACATCAAATTGCATCACGGAAAAAACGCTGTAGAAATTTAATTTTTAGGAATTATATCTTCAGCTTTCGCTTATAATCAGATAAGAGTGTATAGATCCCGTTGGCCATGCTTCACTGTCAATTTTTCGTAAATTTGGAAAAATGTCGTCGAACGAAAAAGAGCGTCGTGAATTAATCCTGTTCACTCATTTCGAGAATCCGGAGTTGTCACATCGGGACATCGGTAAGATGCTGGGAATCGTCCAATCCACGGTCAGCAGAGTACTAAAACGATACTTCGAGAACCTAACCATCGACCGGAAGGTGAAGAACGGCAAAAATGGATGCTCCGTCAGTGAAAAAGATCACAAGCGCGTAGTTAAGCAGTTTAGACGTGATCCGAGAAGTTCGGTCCGGGATGTCGCCAATAAGCTGAATTTGTCAAGTTCATTCGTCCAGCGGACCAAGCAGCGGGAGGGTCTGCGTACATACAAGGTTCAGAAGGCTCCTAACCGCGACGAAAGGCAAAACATGGTGGGGAAGACGCGAGCCCGGAAGCTGTACACCGAAATGCTGACGAAGCCGCATTGCCTGTTAATGGACCACGAAACCTACGTCAAAGCGGACTTTCGTCAGCTGCCGGGCCTGTTGTTCTTCTCCGCAGAGGACAAATTCAGCGTTCCGGAGGAGATTCGCAAGCAGAAACTATCCAAGTTTGCCAAAAAGTACATGGTGTGGCAAGCGATCTGCTCTTGCGGAAAGTGGAGCCCCCCTTCGTGATGACCGGCACGGTAAACGGGCAGGTTTACCTTAAGGAGTGCCTACAGAAGCGCTTACTACTACTATTGAAGCAGCACGAGGGCCCGACCAACTTCTGGCCGGATCTCGCTTCGTGCCACTATTCAAAGGACGTGTTGGAGTGGTACGAAGCCAACGGGGTCACCTTCGTGCCAAAGGAAATGAACCCGCCCAACGCGCCGGAGCTTCGCCCAATAGAGAAATATTGGGCGATTATGAAGCAGGCCCTCCGGAAGAACCCAAAAGTTGTCAAATCGGAGGCGGACTTCAAGAGAAAATGGATTTCTGTTCAAAAAAAACTACAACCTGACGTTGTACAGAACCTTATGGACGGGGTTAAGAGGAAGGTGCGAGCATACGGGCTTGGGCTCGAAGTATGAATAAAAAGAAAATGCCAAAAGTTGTTTAATAGTTTTTATTTTACTGTCTAAAATTTTCAAAAGGATCGGTCTACTGGGCGAATTTCTACAGCGTTTTTTCCGTGATGCAATTTGATGTGACACACCCTTTAGTCCCCATTTATGGGAAAAAGCGTGGTCCTCTATTAAGTAGAATACACGACGGAAAAGTAAATTTTCATTTATAATTTTTATTCTAAAAGTGCATTTATTCCACCTGCGAATCTAATGAGTTTTTCGCATAACAATAGTTTTGTTCCTCACACATTAGCGTCCAGTGCTGAAAATATTCACGTTCACGACATTCAAATTCGGCGAATTTCAGCCTTCCTTGTATTGATAACCTACTGCTCAAGCGAGAGTCGATAAAAATGAAACAGCACCCCAGTGGAATGAACATCAACATCAGCTTGCCATGAAGTTCATTTCTCATTTGCATCTTCCTTTTCGTCATGGTATTTGTAAGGTCGAAAATGAAGATCATTGCGTGTTAGTGAAAATCAGAGCATAAAATTCAACGTCACCAATTGAGAGTGAAATCGATTAATGGTAAAGGATGGCAATTTATTACACAAAATTCTTGTTTTTGGTGACTTCGGCAATGGAATGTATAGAATAACTCTTGCTACCTTTAAAGAATCTACTCACGATTGCCCGGAAATGGCATACACCACCATTTATATGTGCAATGGGTGACACGTTTCCAATAAAAATTCACTGCAAGCGATGAAGATCAACTTAACGTTCGTGATAATCACCTGAAATTATTGACAGTAATGAAAGTGCCTAAATGCAGGCTTTTCGAAATTCGTTCATACTGTTTTCGATGAATATACCAGACAAAGTTCAAGCGTCTCGACTCTTGTGTTATACTCATTATCGCAGATATGGTGTTGAGTTTCAACAGAAGAGAATTCTTCCGATACTAGGAAAAAATTAATTCCTTCATTCGTGAATAAATTTTGATAATTTGTGGCACTGTTAGCGTCCCATCCAAGTCAGTCGCTTTCGGAAGAAGGTTTGATTCTGATGAAGAAATGTGGCGTCAGGAATCAGTTATTATGGAAAATAACTGATTGCGTACAAAATTAGCAAAAAGCACGAAAAATGATAATGCTTTTGTTTTCCCCAAAAATCGGCAACTTTCGAGACAACCCGATAGATCTATCTCGATTTCTTCCTGATTCTCATTTTCATTATTCCTGATTTTTGAATATTATAGTTGGCAAACCTGCTCTGAATTTTAATGGACCCTATTCCTCATAATCGAGTACAAGATTATGAGTCCATATATCGGTGAAATCGAGCACATTTGCAAAATTCTAGAAGAACTCTTTGATCGAGAGGATCTACTGAAGGCCATAGAACCGGCAATGATCCTCATTTTGACGGAGAGGAGTACAAACAACACTGTTCACAACGTGACATCACTCCTGTGTTTTCAACCCCATTATTCCCACAATAAAACAGACTCATTGAATGAAGCTATAGGGGAGGTGGGGGTAAAACGGACACGTTTCTTTCTTCAATTATATCTTTGGAAACTCATGTTTCTCAATCCTTAAATACAGTTCATCACAATTCAATATACTGTATTTCGACTTAATCGGCCAAATGTTTTACAAAAAAATGTTTTTCGATGTTTTTTACTGAAATTTAAATAGACCGAAAAGTACATCATTGTTTTCGATGCGGGTAATATGGACAGGTTTGTAATGTACGAAGCGTAGGGGTTTATCGTTCGTGAAAAGAATAATTTTATTCAGCCAAGGTCTGAACTCGTCACGAATGTCCGTTAAAAGATGAAAAAATCGAATTAATCCAACTAAAAGTGGTTTTGTGCTTGTCTGCAGTATAAACGAACAAATTTTCAACTATTTTGCTTTTGGTTTCACTCAGCTTCTAGACAGTCCATCTTTTGAGATTCGATTTCCGTTTACAGCATTCTGAAGGAATACATTAAACAGACTTTTCACAGTCCATCTCACTTCCACTGGCAATTGCCAGTTTCACTCCACCAGTATAATTATTTCAATTATTTAAATTTATTTAAAATTTCTAAATTTTATTTAAAATTTCTAAAGTTGTAGATTAAGCCGAGGTCCACTCTTCGTGGAAAAAAAACTTCACCAAGGGTCAGAGAAGGAAGCTGAAGAACTTGGTCACAGCTGGGGAAGCTCGGCTGCAAGCACTGAGTCGGCATATCTCGGGGCCAAAAAGACGCCCCCGAGGATCGGAGCTACAGAGTAGCGACGAAAAACCGATTCCTAAAAAAATCGAAGCAAAATCTCTGCTCCCGTAAAAGAGCGGGGCTGAATGAGCAGAAAAAAGATGCACATAACACTCTTCCAAACAACACCACAAAAACCACTATCGAATCTGGAATCTTCTTCAAAGAAGTCTTAGAGCAGATCAAAGATGGAATTCTCCCGGAGAATTATCCCAACACTGAACTGACTACAGCTCAGCTAGATTCCATTCAGAATGCTCTACTCACTGCGATAAAGCAACAAAGAAATGAACCGGTGAAACCCAAGGTTCTCAACTGCTCCTATAAGTCGGGTTATCTAATCCTTTCATGTAAAGTCCATCAAACTTCGGAATGGTTGAAGAAAGTGGTTCCCATGATAACCCTAGAAGATAACATAAAACTGGTTGCTCTAGACGCAAAAAATATTCCGCGTCCAGAGATTCTTCATGCCTTTTTCCACAAAGTGCAACATACAGCGACGAGAGACTCAAAAACCTCATTGAGAGCCAAAACGAGAATCTCTCCACCGATAAATGGCGTATACTAAAGATATCCAATCCCAATGAAATTCACGCGGATTGGACACTAACAGTCGACGAAGCTTCAATGCAAGAACTTGTTAGCAACAACTTCAATATAAACTTCCGATTTGGCGAAACTAAGCTGAGGAAAACAAATCCAAAGCAGCGCCAAACCACAACTCAAAAAAAAACTCCAGTGTGCTCAAAGGAGATCTGGTGCCAAGAAATGAGAAACCTAATATTTCCAAAACCCCAGGTAATCTGAAGTCTTCAGAGCCCAGTGACTCCAGAGCCCAGTGTGGAGCCACAAAATGTTCAGAATGTCGTCAGCAAAGTTTCTGGTAAACCGAAGTTTGCTCGTGAAGTTACTCCAGAAAACAAGAAACTTAACAATCTGAATGTTCCTGGCCCAAGCGGTACAAACTCAACGGCTATCGCAAAAAGGGTAGGAACTTCAACTATGTCAAGTGAAAAAGGTGAGTTTCTTCAAACCCCCCATTACGCCAGATCCAAAACGAACATGGACACTGGAACAAGCAAAAAACCTGACCATAATTTCAATGAAACTGATGGGATTCCGATTCTCCAAACAAACCCCCGGATCAGTCAACCCAACCCAATGCAGAACACTAAAGTTTTGCAAATAAATCTCCATCACGCTAAAGCAGCGTCGAGCGTGTTATCCAGGAGGTTTACAAAAGACGCTATGGATCTAGCTCTTATCCAAGGGCCTTGTGTTCACAAAGAAGAATACTAGGTATTCAAACAGGTTCATGTTCTACGATGACAAGCATGACACCCCAAGAGCTGTTGTCTTAGTAAATGCAAACATTAAATGCTTTCCTATTACAGAGTTCATTCAAAGGGACATCGTCGCGATCAGAGTGGAAGTACCAACCGCCAAAGGAAGATCCGACATCGTAATTGCGTCGGCTTACTTTCCTGGCGACGTTCCTGAGGTTCCCCTACGAGAGGTAGCGGCGTTTGTTAACTACTGCAGGGAAATCAATAAGGACATTATCGGATGTGATGCCAACGCTCATCCCACTATGTGGGCTAGTACTGGCATTGACAATCGAGGTGAGTGTCTTTCAGAATGTTTCTCGTCAAACAACATAGATATCGCTAACAAAGGAAATGAACCATCATTCATAAACGCTATCCGACAAGAAGTCTTAGACCTAATACTGTGCAGTCCGGATATTTCTGAAAAAAATCATAACTGGCATGTGTCGGAAGAGGCGTCTTTGTCTCATCATAGACACATTATTTTTGAATGGGACGGTAGCATGACAGTTCAGAGAGAATACCGAGATCCCCAAAAAAACAAACTGGGATCGGTATTCCCTTGAACTCGAGTCAAACTCAAAAATAAGGTCGATTCACCAGCTTGAATCAGCTTCAAAAGAGTTAAACGAAACGATAGTCTCTGTCTACAACAGCAATTGCCCACTAAGAAGAGTTTCTTCAACAAGAAATGTTCCTTGGTGGAATAAAAGGTTTGAACGGCTTCGCAAAACAGCGCGGAAACTGTTCAACCGAGCAAAAATTACTTCGGACTGGTCTCAATACAAAAGCGCTCTAATTGAGTACAGCAGAGAACTAAGACGATCCAAACGAAAATCCTGGATATATGACTGCGAAAGCATTGAAAATACTCTAATCGTTGCTAGACTCAATTAGATTCTGGCAAAAGACCACTCGAACGGGCTAGGTTCCCTTAAAAAGGACGACGGTTCGTTTACAAATATTCCCTCAGAAGTACTAGACTTGCTGATGAAGACTCACTTCCCGGGATCTACATCTGTCCACTCGAATACAAATCCTGGCTATAATGGCGACATAAAATGCTCTCGAAGGCAGCTCACAGGCCCTGAAAGTGCAAAGGATGTCGCTAATATAGTTGCCGGGTTAGTCTTCACGAGGGCCAGAGTAGTAAACGTGGTAAGATCCTTTCTACCTTATAAATCCGCAGGTGCAGATGGGATTTTTCCAGCCCTGATTCAAAATGAAGAATCAAAACTAATTCCACCTCTAATTGAGATTTTTAAGGCAAGTCTGATAATAGAGCACATTCCTTCGATGGAAACTTGTTCTTCTTTTTGGTCCTTTTAATATCAATTATGACTTGTTAAAGTAGTTATCATTCCAAAAGCGAGAAGACGTGACAAATCACTCCCAAAGGCATGTGAGCTTTGTCGATGATCTAGTCATAATGGTAAGTAGAAAGTTCGACGACGTATTATGAGCAGAATGCAGATGGCCTTAAACTCTACACAATCTTAAATAGCTGCAATTATAGAATGTTTAAATGTCTGCCTCAAAAGGAAATAAAGCTCTAAATGCTTTTCAAAAATTGTATGGGAATACATTTCCCTTTTACGGCAACTAAGTCAGATATGTTCGGTACAATTGTACTGGATTTCTGGCCATTGCGGTATAGAACATAAACACAGCTGCAAAACATAAACAGACGAAAAAATACGTCGAATATTAAAATTACTCAACAGCTGGTAAGCCTTAATAATAAAGAATTCAGCACATTCACTGGTCTTGTAACAGGACACTGTCCGAGTAAATACCATCTTAAAAACATAGGTTTAGCACAAGATGATATTTGTCGCTTTTGTAATGCCGAAAGCGAAACCTCGGATCATTTGCTCTGTAACTGCGAAGCTCTAACAAGACGCAGACTTCAACACCTTGATAAAGATATTCTGGAGCCCAAGTAATTTTGGTCTACGTCGCCGATCAGGATTACAAATTTTATCAAACAGATTATTCCTGATTGGCACCTATCTCGCTATAGCTTTCAGTCTACTCCTTCATCAATAAGAAGTAGATAAGCTTGAAGTGTAGCATAAAAAGGGGTATACCACAAAATAATGGACGCAGTGGTTCACAACCAACAGGAGGAAAAAATCTAATGTAGCTAAAATCACCATTTTTTTACTATGTATATACGAGATAACTGAAAATTAAATGGATACAGTTCTTTCGTGTTACTTTAATACGATACCTTGCAGCGAATTCATTTATTTGCTATAAAATACTTCATTTTTACAGGTTGGACAAGCTCGAAGTTAAATAAGTATTACTTTATTTTGAAACACCCTTACCTAGAGTAAAATGTGTGTCGATCTTAAAATAAATATTTAAGTCATTACCATCAGACGAAGAACTAAGGATGGTTGCGAATACGCTACTATTTACAATACCATGAATTGCCCTAGTTTATGAATACTGCCAATAAAAGATGATACGCCGTTCTTCTAGCTTATGCTTACTGTTCTAATAGTACGACATTGAGATACAATAGATCCCAATAATTAACAACAATATGAAATTCTAATGAAACAACTATCACGATACTTTGTTTTTCCTCGATAATTCAAGTGCTGCGTTCCAAATCTTGTTACACGCTAAGTACCTTCTTAAAAAATCGTTATACAGTTTGTCATTCATCGATGTAATGTTTACTCAGATAAATTTTATCTGCTTCAAGTCTTTTCAACTAATCATATAAAGTAACGGATAGAATATCTACAATCTACGGATAAAATCGTCAAGCATCGAAAGCGAGGAATCTATGTGGGTAAGTACAATCATCCCTAAGTAATCGAAAGCTTTTCCACGGGGTTTAGGACGAAGCCATCAGTTTGGCCGCTTGTATAACGTTGTGCTGATGATGATAGCCAGCAAGATCGGCAGCGGTACTGTGATGATGATGGTGGTGATGAGTGTGCGACAGTGCCCCATTCACTGCTCCACCAACTCCCGAGTGAGGACTGTGGTGGGAGTGCAGGGATCCGAAGGTCCCCCCAAAGTATCCACTCTGAAGACAGTTATTCATGTAGTCTTCGTAGCCATTGGAGGAAACCGACGTCGGTGTTGATCCGGTCAATGGGTTGGATTCCGACTTAATCTGCCCGAATGGGGAAGCACCCAAGCTACTGCCCGTATGCTGGATGTAGTTATTCGCCGCCGAATGGTGCGTTGGATTCGAAGCCGACGTGGTGTATATGTGAGATGTGTTGTGCGATTGCTGGTGGGTGGAGGATGCTGCACAGCTGCCTCCGCCCAATGATCCGGAAGAGGACAGCGAGGAGAGATCGTATTTGCCACCGAGGTTTAGGGAGGATGCGTGGTGGGATGAGGACAGCGATGTAGCTAGGTTGTACGACTGATGGTGATGATGGGGCGAGATATGAATGGAACGCAGTGGGGGCGATGTCATATTCGGCGTTTTGGGACTACCGGATAAATTTTTGGAGTTTCCGTTACGATCGGTTTGCAGATGGGATCCTGGAAATACAAAAAGGAAATTTTTAGAAAACTCGTAGCGTTTTACATGAATAATGGACTTGGATGGAATCTTTTCAGGAGAAGAAGTTGGCCATCATTAAGTATTTGAATTCAATACAATTTTGGAAAAAAATAAACCTAATTTTCAAATATTTTTGGCAAGAGCAGAACAAATAATACAATAATGTATATTGCTACTGTGTTTTTTTAGATGAGCAGTATAATTACTTTTTATTCGAAGTATATAAATATTAATCCGAATTTTCAATGAAAACATAAATAATAAGATAAAAATATCTGGACGCAATGTTTAATTTACTGCAGCGCTCCTAGTGTTCAGATCTGAAATGTTTTGACAGCAGTTGGTTTTGAAATGTTTTCTTGTTCAGTGCTGAAAAGTTCGTCACGATACAAACATTTCACATACGACATACTATCGATCAACAGGATCATAGCAAGCGTCGTAGTGGAACTAAGGATCATAAGCTGCGTTTGAACGATTAGGGCAAACTCAGGGATGTCGGATTATGATATCGCCATGAAATTCAATGCCAACTAAAGTGCCGCCAGAAGAATACGTACGTGAAGATGGACATAAGTTTTATAAAACCACAGGTCGAGGTGATGTCTCTAGCAAGTCTCTAGTATTTGCAACTGCGAACAGAAAACCCAGGTTGTCGTGACAAATAAGACTGTGGGATCCAAAATGTACAAGCAGGAGTGCCTGAAAAAACGTATTGTTCCACCCAACTACCCTTCAATACCACCTCAATGGAAATTGTCAATTAATTAAAATTGAGAGAATTGCCCAACTGAAGTTAAAGAATAGTGGGAATGTGACTCGAGATGCGACAGAGAAGGAGAGATAGTAGAACAAAATGGCCGTTCAGGTTAGCCAACAGAATGTTTAAAATATGATGAGTGCTATTTGAAGAAAAGCTCGAGAATCCATCAAGATTAGAGTTCCACCCAAGTAGTCATAAGTATAACTTATATCTAAGTTATGGCACCAATTCAACATCTGTAAGCCATACAGCAGTAGCGGAAGTGGGGGTAAGACATGTTATGATACACTTCAATTGTATCTTCGGAAACTCATGTTTCCTAAAACTTGAATACAGTTTCTTACAATTCAATATACTGTTTTTTGAAATAATAAAATGTTTTACAAAAAAGTGTTTTTCAATGTTTTTAAATTATATTAAAAGGATCAAAGAGAAGAACATTTTTTTCTATGAGGATAATATGGATATGTTTGTAATATACCAAGCGTAGCAGTTTATTGCTCGTGAGAGGCATAATTTTCTTCAACCAAAGTCTAAACTCATCACGAATGTCCGTTAAATGATGATAAAATCGAGTTATTTCACCAAGAAGTGAAATTGTGCTTTTCAGCAGTATAAACGGACAGCCTCACTCTCAACTGTTTTGCTTTTGGTTTCACTCTCCTTTGGCGATTTGATTTCCGTTTATGGATTCAGAGCATTCCCTAGTAATAGAAGAAACATTCTTTTCACAGTCTATCTCACTTCCACTGGCAACTGCTCGTTTCACCCCACCATTACAAATTTTCCACTCACAAATGAATTTACTTACTGAATACCCCTTGGCTGTTAACAAACATACCAAACTATAACTATCAGCGAATTGAATTTTGAAATTAAGCCACTCAGAATGCTCAACACATTGTAACTGATCTAGGGGTTCAACTGGACTCTCAAATTACTTTCGATCTACACCGCTCTATGATCGTTTCAGAAGCATCATGGCAACTAGGCTTCATTTCGAAGATAGCGAGTGATTTTTCTGACCCATACTGTTGGAAGTCATTGTATTGCGCGCTTGTCCGTCCAATTCTGGAAAGTGCATCTCATCAGGTCACATGGTGCCTAAGGATTGAATGGATTCAACGACGTTTCATTCGCTTGGCTTTACAAAACTTGCCTTGGAGAGATGCTGACAATTTGCCTCCATATCCAGATAGATGCCAATTGTTGGGTTTAGACACACTGGGGCACCGCCGAAAAATACAGCAATCGACGCTAGTGGCCAAATTGATAAACGGAGAAGCAGATGCTCCTGTTCTACTGTCAATGCTGAATTTTCGTGTGCCAAATAGATCGCTTCGGAAAACAACGTTGTTGCAACCAAGCTTCCATAGAACCGTTTTTGTATACAAGGAACCACTGTCAAGTTGTATTCGAGCGTTTTCTGATGTAGAAGAGTTTTTTGATTCTAATGAACCAACTAGACACTTTGTTAACAGATTTAGACATGTTTTTTGAATTATCTCTTATTAACACATTTTATTGTGACTAGTGTCAAATGAATTACCACAAATAAATAAATAAAATAAATAAATTAAGAACCGCACGTTTTGGGGCAAACTTGAACGCTTCGTTTGTTCGAATTCCACGAATGATATCGTTTCCTTCAATGTGGATGAGACGAATGCGAGTTATCGATAGGCCTTGTTAGATTCTTGGCAATCCAAATCCTTGGTTTGCCAAGAATCTTTCAAGTGTAGAAAACACGAGTTATTTCGTGATCCATCCGTAACAGACGGAACGCGAAACACGAGAAAACTCGTGAGCGGTCCGCAATGTGTTCACATCGAAGCCTCAAAAATTACATCCACAGGCGAAATTGTATTTGTTTTTCGGTTTTTTGGTTTCCTGTTCCACTTTTAATTACTATGCATTGTTATAGGGTGGTTTAAATATTGTAGAATAGCATGTAAATTCTCATTAACAAACATTCCAAATTAATAATGCAACTATACAAATCAACCACCTGTCCATCTTACCCGCATCTCCCCTATATCAATCTTTTTAATACTTGTAAGCCTCATATTACTTATGTGCAATTCCAAATGAAATCGAACTAAGAATGCAGATTTTAAAAATTTGTATTTTTGATTCGAGCGAAAGTTTGTATTCCGTTCGGGATGGAGGAAATATGAGTTTTCCACAGAATTTGGGAATTTTTTGACTCAAGTGTAAGTTTTGAATGTCCAAATGATGAAAAAAATATATACTGAGAAAAAAATTAGCACTTTATTTATTTACAAAAAAAAACTTTAATTTACAATAACTAAAATATAGTATTTTTTTTTATTTTTCATATAAAGCAGAAGTCATGTTGAAAATTTAAAAAATGGGTACAAAATAGTAAAACTATTTTTGACGAATTTTGTGGAACATCGAATTTTTATGAATTTTTGAAACATCTAATATTTGTATGATAACAATAATGTTCAGCCACTTTTTATGAATTCTGATGCGATTTGAAACAAAAAAGTTCATTATCAATCTCCATCTAAATGCAGCCATTCTCGAGATATTCAGAAAGTATTCTAATTTATTGTATTTTTGATAGTAAATAGGGTCTTTTAATATGTTTGTCGTGTTATACCACCATGTTCATGAAATTTTATGAATTTTCTCATAATTTTCAACAACTTTTCCACGATAAAAATATATGTTCAGGAGTTACGTTGAAAAACATTTGAAGACATGCTGGTTAATACAAAACGTAGCGAAACATGAAATATGAAACATGAAACAATATAATAATTTGTCGAGAAATAAAGTTTGACTCATAAAAATAGGCGTTTTCATAGAGGTGTAGAACTATAAGTTGGCAACTCTTTTTGATAGGTGCGCCATTTTGATAGCTGTCACTTGTTTTTTGTTTAGTTTCATTTGCCATTTCATCTTTAATGGATTAATAGCTTTGATTATCAAAATCGTAGTTCAGTTCGAGGAACTCATTGTGGTTTGGCGAACCACATAATTGCAGAAAATCTCAATAATCTCCTCGTCCATCAGATTAATAATTCGAGAATTTTCGAGACTTTTCTAGTATGGAAACTTTAAACTGCAAATTTCGTTCGTGTTCAGCCTTCATTTAATAAACGGAAATGCAACCGTTGCGGCTAAGGAGACCCTCGTTCGAGGAACCATGGATCATTTGTGCACCACACCACTATGATCTCCGATTTTATTAGTACAGTGCGAATTAAGGATTTATTGAAAGATACGTTCGGCGAATGAATCAATTGGCATAGTGGGCTCGTGAAGAGCTCTGCAAGATTTTGTGATTTTACATCGTTGAATTTGTTTTAGATTGAACTTCCTCCGAGCTTGCCGAAAGCTATATTGAAAAAAATTTATTGAGAATTAATTATATCGAATAAAATCAGATTCAATCAAATTAACAATAGTGATCTTTGTTTTATTTCAATTGGAAGTTCTATCTTCCATTTCCATTTTAGGGCGGACCAAAAAATTATTATTTTTATTCCAAATTTTTCCAAAAATGTATTTCTTCAAAAATTCCTTACTTTTGAATTACTGGATCGATCGAATTAAAGCTAATTAGCTTAGTTTTCTTTGAAAAAAATATAACAGATGAAAAATTTTGTTTTGTTTTCGGATTTTGTAATCAGATATGTGATTTTTTTTCGTTTTTCAAAGTTAACATGTTTTCATTCTTCGTTCAATATTCCTATTCGACTAGACTAAACTGTGGCTAAAAATGATTGCAAACATACAAAAATTCGAAGTTTCGAAAATTCCTAAAAATTTGATGTTCCACAAATTTCGTCAAAAATAGTTTTACCATCTTGAGCCCATTTTTTAAATTTTCTATATGACTTCTATTTTATATGAAAAAATTGAAAAAAATATAAAAAATACATATTTTTTGATATCGCAAATTGATTTTTTTTTGTAAATAAATAAAGAGTACTAATTTTCCTTCTCAGTGTATATTTTTTTCAAATTAAGCCAACAATACTCTATAACTCTTTCTAACACACTATTTCGGTACGACTCATATTTCATATTTTTTAATGAACTTGAATCTTACTAGCTTGAATATTATAGATTATTAGCTGATCCGGCAAACGTTGTTCTGCCATCTACATTATTTCTATTGAATATTTTTGTCTAACCCCTTGCCGTACGATTTAATTTCCGACAACAGGGCCCAAACACGAGCACAGTGAGTCGTTTCGATACTCTGCTGAGTGTGTGTATCTCACTTACGGTCGTAGCAGTCCCGCGTCATCACACGCCTGAAGCATGTATCCATTTCACATCGACATACGACGAGTGTGGTTCGATGTTACACGTGAAGGGGTTGATAAAAAAATATTAATGTATCGTAAGCGTATCTGGATGTTTAACGATCTATAAATAGCAGATCTAAGAGCTAATTATAGAAATAATTTTTGTTTTTGAAGCGTGCTAATTCCACTCGAAAATCTATTGATTTTT
Organism: Toxorhynchites rutilus septentrionalis; assembly: GCF_029784135.1. Taxonomy (NCBI): domain Eukaryota; kingdom Metazoa; phylum Arthropoda; class Insecta; order Diptera; family Culicidae; genus Toxorhynchites; species Toxorhynchites rutilus. The sequence continues at coordinate 253,696,680 of NC_073746.1, read as the reverse complement.
TCACTTTACAAAAATGGAACACGAAGTTCGATGTTGTATATGTCGAATTGTGCGGCAAGGTTGTCACATTTGCACAACTCGATAGGGCTTGAGTTGAGCGGATTACAGAATGCAAGATTGCGATCCGTTCGGGTAATTCTGACTCGATCGGATTTGAGAATACGGATGAGCTGTAGATCAGTAGGCATATTTGGAATTTCCGAGGAAAACTATTTCCTCCGGCGTATTTTGTTGGCTAACCAAACTAAAAAAAATGAATTGAATCGCTACCGCTATTCAACCGAATACATCCAGCAACGTGTGGACCGAAGACGTGTAATGTTGTAATAAAGCTCATTAAGAACTTCATTATACGTAAGAACACACGTGTTGTAATGTCATTATAATACATTGCGTTTTGACCTAGCAAATCTGTTTTTTGGTCTCAAAAAATCATTTTATCTGAGTTTTTTCTCAGAAAACCTTTATCGAAATCTGTATTAACCTTTGCGGTCGTTTGTCTGCTCTGAGCCACCACAGCAAAAAAGTATACTAATATTATAATTTATGCAACAATGTAACAATTCACACTTTTTCTAAACGAATTTCAATGTCTTGTCATTCACTTATTCACGAGCCAAAACGATGCTACTATGAATAGTAGATAACGGTACTCAGCATAAACAAAAGTTGTCATCCGTGCTAGAGGATTAATGGAAAACTCCATGTAATGCGGCACTGTGTAGATGTAAAGAGCATTGTTTTGTATGTTCAAACAGAAAGATAAAAGTCGAAATACGCCAAACTAATTATTTCCGTGATACATGCGGAAGATATCATACGAAGAAGAATTATAGCAAATGGTTTTTAAACATAGACATGAAAAACATTGTTTGGTAAATATTTATCAGAAGTTTACAAAAAATAAAGGAATCTTGTTCATCTTTCATAATCTCACAAAGTTATACATCACTGCTTTTTCAAGTAAAAATAATTGCGACCAGTACGACACACATATCGAAAATTAATACGACCTCAAAGGGTTAAGCTTTAGTATCATTCGTTGGCACATCTATTATGAATTTGACGATGTTGATTATATACAGCATGTAAAGCTTCGAATTAGTAGAAAAGAAGGAAGAAGATAAACTCTGTTATTTATTTATTGCCAAGCTAGCCGATGATGCAGATTTTTACATATTTTCACCTTAGATTGAACATGAGAAAGCAGCGTTACACGCTACATATGAATGCCAAAATAACTCTCATTCATATTGATTTGAATGCTATTTAAATAAAATTGGTGAATTGGGAAAAAATATTATTGAGTTCAAGCCATAACTAATATTGGATCGTTATTTTGAAAAATCTGAAATCTGTAATCTGTAAATCTGTATGAAAACCAAAAAATATGTAATCTGTATCTACAGATTCTTGGTTTCAAAAAGTCTAGAAAATTCGAGGGGCTGTGTCCGAGATACTACCGCTTAGGACGTAGGACTACGCAAGCTTTTTTTTTAAATTTGTTTATCATTTCGGATATTATTTGCGAATACGTCGAAATTTCATAAATAACTCTTCAGTGAAAAGTTCCGGGGATCCTGAAAAGGTTTAATGACTTGCGTGGTTTTGTAGAATCATTTCGAGAACCAACGATTCTTTCTTGCCTTTGAGAGAACAAGAACACTTATTGGTCATATGTCGCAATTTGTTTCTTCATAGCAATGCACGCATTGCACTGAGTACTTAACGAGAGGCATCTTCCGTGCATCGCCATTCAACAAGGACCAAACACTCGTCTAACAGATGCACACAGTTGCAGCGATAAAAATGAAACATCGTGACCATCGATGACCGTTTATGAAAAATCGTTTCTCGACTCTCGGTCAAAACCGTCAATAAAGCTAGTACCTTTTTGCATAGGACCACCCCAATATATGGTAATCGGTATCCTAGCGGTATCCTATATAGATCACAACCTGTTCTCATGCCTGCCAAGTTTTTTCGGCATAATTACATCAACATCGGTTGAGCCGTTCCGATGGAGTTCGACCACGAACATCGTGACTCGAGATTTATATATATATATATATATATATATATATATATATATATATATATATATATATATATATATATATATATATATATATATATATATATATATATATATATATATATATATATATATATATATATATATATTTAGAATTCATCTGTTTCCAAAATTTTAGAATTAAGAATTTTCTAAGTGTCAACAATATCTTTCGACATTAGACTTTTCGGTAATATAGTAAACATTGATCAAGTCATTTTTAAATACTGATAAAATAAATAATGCCTGAAGAGTAATAAAATCTCCGGATTTGGCGTTAATGTTATTTGGTGGTACATTAACGCCAACTCAAAATCCGGAGATAACAAAACAGATAAAAAAAAATCCAAAGCCTGGGAAATTAAAATCAGAAATTCCAGTTATTTTTCATATATCTAATACAGCCTATACAGATAAGCTTTACTCAAAAGAAACAGCGGAAACTCACCCTCATTCATATCGTCCTTTTTACTGCTACCGCCGCCACCCACCAGGGCCATCACATCGGTTGCACCGCCCGCTCCAGAGCCGCTTTTCTTTGGCTTCCGCTTGCGCGTCTGTATTCCGTCCTTGCGCATCGCCAACGGTCGATTCACTCCGTGCAGCTTGAAGTACAGTCCACAAGCGTTGCAAACCGGCTCGCCGTCGTTGTTCCTCCGCCACAGCGTCGTGGTACGCGTGCCGCAATTCGTACAGCACAGACCCAACCGACGGGTCGCGGTCTGAAAAAAGGAATAGGAAAGAAAAACAGCCGCTCAATTATAACAGTTTAGTTGAGACACTATGCGAGAGAGGTGGAAGTATTGGCTAGCTCATGTGAGAGAAAACGGAAAATGTTATACAAAACTGGGATACTCACACTCACCAATCTCTTGCTTGGCTTTATCAAGGGACGATTCATACCGTTCATCTTATGATAGAGCCCGCATGCATTGCAGAGATAGTGACCGGTGCCGTCGCGACGCCAGAGCGGTGTTGAAATCGCACCACAATTGACACACTCCCGTCCCTCGCCGAACTGGAAGTCCATTGCACTATCTATCAGCGCGCGGGGGTGTGCGTGTGTGTATTCGTCCACCCACGCCCATTTGCCGTTGTGTTCCGCACATTAATTTATTTCACGCCGAATCCAAGCCAAAACCAATAATTAATCGAGTTTATTGGAGCAATTCGATTGGCCCGAAGTACGCGCACAATAACGACGTGGTTTTATTTATTACAAGCGAACCGAAGGCAGAGAGTGTGTGTGGTTTGATATATATTTTTTTTTGCAGTCGAGTTTGTGTTTGTGGGTGGAATTTAGAATCGCCGATCGCATTGGGAGGTTACGAAAAAAAGAAGGGGAGAGAGAAAATGCTTTAGTTAATTTATTCGCTAGTTATTACCTTTTTCAAATTACCATATGGTGAAGTTCGCTGAAACCCGGTTGGATCGTAGGCGCGCCAGGAACCCATCATCACGTTTTGCGCGTAGAACTGCGGTGGCAGCTGGGTATGTGTGGTGCCTGGAGGGTGATGGTGTTTTTTTTTCGAGCCGTTGGTTTTAGTGTTTGTCGCGTCCGATTCGCGAAGAGGGTTTTCATGTTTCCGTAAATCGTTGGAAGGGCAGAACGAAGAAAAGTGAGAAACGAAACAAAATGGAGAATGTTAAATGGATGGCACTATTTTGTTATTGCGGTTCAATGGCATCGACAATGGTATTGGCATATTGTTGAAAAAGATGGGAACAAAATGAACAACAGGGTGAGAGATACATTATCTCCAAAAATTGCGTAATACAATTTGCTTCGAGTGAAATATGGGGCTCTAATAAAGCTTATATTCGGTACATTGTTTCAGGGAACGTCCAAAATTTATGTAATGTAGTAGAACCTCAATTATCAAATATGTGTTATCAAGTTTAATCAACAATCGGTCGTTTTGTTGGATAGCTCTCTGAAATCTGTACCAAAATTCTGCACCATCTAAAATATTCGTTGTAGAAAAAAAATATATTATTAGAATGAAAAAAAAAACTCATTTATTTAATACAAATATTACATTTACATTTGCTAGTCATTATTGTGTTTGATAATACTTATACATAGCTACTATGTTTAATCCAATCTTTTGATCTCAAAATAGCGTTCATCGTATCGTTGCTGAGCCGATTTCGAAGCTTGCTTTGTTCTGATTATATTAAGAAAAAAAAAATCGCACGATTGTTGCTGAAAAGTGAGGCATAGTGAGAACGTTACAAACAAGACATCGAAATGCCGAAAATGCGAACGAACCGTCAATTCTTTTTAGGCATCCAAGTTTTGTCGACCAATTTAACATTGCCGCAGCCTTGAGCGTCGGATTATCAAAATCGAGCTTTTTTCTCATTTGCTCCACGAAAAACTGCCACAAATATCCTTAAAAATGATCTTCCTTTCACTGTCCATTATTCTGATAGATTTTTCTGCTGCCACTTGCCACTTTTCAAATGATCTTCAAATTTAATAGCATTGGACATTGAAACAACGTAAGATTCATATAAGGACAACGTGTACAAACAAACAACGTAAGAGTAGATATTAGTGAGAATGATAAAATGAAACTCCTTCAGCTCTTCATGTAACATCGCGAATTCGGGTTTTTCAGCCTGGAACAAACTATTCACTCTGTTGATCTGCTGCAAAACATACTCCAAAAAAGCAACAGAGGTTTTGTCATTAAAGGGTGTGTCACATCAAATTGCATCACGGAAAAAACGCTGCAGAAATTTAATTTTTATGAATTATATCTTCAGCTTTCGTTTATAATCAGATAAGAGTGTACAGATCACGTTGGCCATGCTTCACTGTCAATTTTTGGTAAATTTGGAAAAATGTCATCGAACGAAAAAGAGCGTCGTGATTTAATCCTGTGCACTCATTTCGAGAATCCGGAATTGTCACATCGGGACATCGGTAAGATGCTGGAAATCGTCCAATCCACGGTCAGCAGAGTACTAAAACGATACTTCGAGAACCTAACCATCGACCGGAGGGTGAAGAACGGCAAAAATGGATGCTCCGTCAGTGAAAAAGATCACAAGCGCGTAGTTAAGCAGTTTAGACGTGATCCGAGAAGTTCGGTCCGGGATGTCGCCAATAAAGCCAGCGCTACACGATGCTACGAACACCCTCGAATGCTGGACGCTCGATGATTCGACGCATCATGCAGTCGACTGACGAGCTACGAACCTCCAATGTCGAGTGTCGAATATTCCCGTTGGAAGGTAATCCGTTCGTTGTGGATTACCTTCCAACGCGAGTGACACGAGTCAAAGGATTTTTGTCATTCGTTGATTCAACACTCGATGACATTCGATACACCGCTACACGATTCGTCCCAATCTATCTTTGACAGATTGGTTTGTTTACAAGTTTTAGGTGAAGGAACTGTGAAATTGATTCTCAAAATTCAAAATATTCGGCGAAATATTGCATTCTAATAATGTTGATTTGAAGCATTTTTAATTTACAGTCCGATATCAGTACAATTGCTACGGCAGCAATTTGAATACTCGCATCGTCATTCAGTTTCCTAACGTTTTTGATGGTAAATAAAAACAATAAACATTCGATCCAAATATTCGCCGATTGTTTGGGCCGATTGCTTTGAATCGAACATTCACATCACCGTGAAGCAGCACATTAGTCACAACATTTGACGATTCATCGAGTCAAATGTTTGAGTCCAACATTCGAGTGAAACGTTGGCCGAATCGTGTAGCGCCCGCATGAGCTGAATTTGTCAAGTTCATTCGTCCAGCGGACCAAGCAGCGGGAGGGCCTGCGTACATACAAGGTTCAGAAGGCTCCTAACCGCGACGAAAGACAAAACATGGTGGGGAAGACGCGAGCCCGGAAGCTGTACACCGAAATGCTGACGAAGCCGCATTGCCTGGTAATGGACGACGAAACCTACGTCAAAGCGGACTTTCGTCAGCTGCCGGGCCTGTTGTTCTTCTCCGCAGAGGACAAATTCAGCGTTCCGGAGGAAATTCGCAAGCAGAAACTATCCAAGTTTGCCCAAACAGTACATGGTGTGGCAAGCGATCTGCTCTTGCGGAAAGCGGAGCGCCCCCTTCGTAATGACCGGCACGCAGGTTTACCTTAAGGAGTGCCTACAGAAGCGCTTACTACCACTATTGAAGCAGCACGAGGGCCCGACCATCTTCTGGCCGGATCTCGCTTCGTGCCACTATTCAAAGGACGTGTTGGAGTGGTACGAAGCCAACGGGGTCACCTTCGTGCCAAAGGAAATGAACCCGCCCAACGTGCCGGAGCTTCGCCCAATAGAGAAATATTGGGCGATTATGAAGCAGGCCCTCCGGAAGAACCCAAAAGTTGTCAAATCGGAGGCGGACTTCAAGAGAAAATAGATTTCTGTTCAAAAAAAACTACAACCTGACGTTGTACAGAACCTTATGGACGGGGTAAAGAGGAAGGTGCGAGCATACGGGCTTGGGCTCGAAGTATGAATAAAAAGAAAATGCCAAAAGTTGTTTAATAGTTTTTATTTTACTGTTTAAAATTTTCAAAAGGATCGGTCTACTAGGTGAATTTCTACAGCGTTTTTTCCGTGATGCAATTTGATGTGACACACCCTTTAAATCTTTGGGGGCAGTCAATATTCTGCAATCAGTCTGATTTTTGTCTTATTCATACTAATTGGTGAAATTATTCCCTTTTTGGTCTTGAAAAAGGAAACTAAACTAAAATCGATTGAGAAAGGCCATTTGGAAAGCGTCTTTTTCTTTTCCGATCCATCCTTCTATTTTTGTGCATTGTTTCCGGGTTGAAAGTGGCGTCAAAGTACAGCGCATTTGAAGCCGGATGCGAAGAAAGTTTTTCCCAGAGGTGAAAGCTTTGTTGGTGGTAAAATAAATTCATTGTTTTAGTGTAGCTCTAGACAGCAAATAATCAACAGTACATGTTGCTGCTAAGAATCAATTTGATAATCTCAATCTCAAATTAGCTTTTAATTGTTTAGCGAATCGCTCGCGTCCCTTACACACTGCAAGCATTTATTTATCGGTCCTTGTCAGTGTTCGCGAATATTTGTACTAAAGAGGTTCATTCCTAAATTTTGATGTTTGTTCTCGCCGGCAATAAGTCAACAATGTGGTCGTGTCTAGAACACCACCCTTTTAGTTTTTCGACATTACATTTACTGCTTAGTTTCAACAATAAATACTCGTTTGATACTATTTAAATGTCAGTGTCACGGGCAACCATTTCTATTTTCTTTCTAGGAAAATAATGTGGAACTAACATCAATTATTATTGGAAAATAATTGTTTGTGTTTGACAAATGAATTGAGGAAGTTGAGTGATTTTTTTCCATCACGAAAACGCACCAGCAGTTGTGGTCGAAAAATTAATGGAAATAGGGTTCAAACTCGTTTCAATTTCCTCTTCTTTTTTCCGAACTCGGCTCCGTCGGGCTACTATTTGTTTCGCGACTATGTTGAAAAATATAAAAGGTTTAACCCAAACAATTAAGTAGTTCTTATTTCTACATGGACTTTCCAAACGAGTGTACCGTTCTGAATCATATTTCGGACACTTTGTTCTAATATCTTGAAATGCGTAATGCACTAATGATATAACGATAAAATCAATATCACAATTGCTTCTTTAGCGTAATCCCTCTCACTATTACTTCGTTTGAGAATTACATTTGAATTATTACGTAGGGTAAATGATCTTGGTTTGTCCAATTTGGGGTGTTTTTACGCAACTAGTAAATGCAAATCGATTTTTCTTCATGAAAATCACACATAATCGATACGAGTTTGGGTTTGTTGAAAAGCCCCAAGTCTCTAGTTGCTAATACTACCATAAGGTGTTGAAATTATTCAAATTTTTATGTTTTTTAACGATTTTCCTTAAAGAAGAATTATGATCATGGTTTGACCACCTCTGATCATGGTTTGCCCAAAAAAATTATCATGGTTTGTCCGGTTTTAGAAATCTCCATTTTTGAATGAAAACGTTTGAATTCACAATTAGATATTGCATTTATCATTGCTTGAGTTTACTGTCATCATATTGATTCATTCATAATTTAGGCTTTCTTCAGAATATTGCCTTTTCTTGGGCATTTTAGAAGTGTTCACCTCAACACAATCAACACAGAAAAACCATACTTCTGCTATGCGCGAAGCACACCATAAACAAACATAAACAAACTGCAGCGCGCCAAGCGGTTGCCATAGAAATCATGTGGACAAAACAACATTATTGAATTATACAACTCATGATCAGAATTGAGTTCATCAAAATGCGTTAATTTAATGGTTTAGCTAGGTAATTCCTATACAAATGGTGAGCAAGCATAATGTTTACAATATTTATAAGTGTTGTAATCCAGAAAAGGTCTGAATACGTGCCAAATAATCATCTGGTGATCGATTAAAAGTTGCATTGACACAAATAGAAGGTGTATTTTATAATCCTTTAAAACATGTGATTTCGTAAAAATATACTATCAAACTACTATAAATCATGTAAAAAGCAATTTCATTTATATGTTTCGAAACATTCGAAGGCCTTATTTGACACAGGAGCGCTGAATTAGAGCATTCAAAAAAGTGGGCAAACCAGGATCATATTTTCGACTGGACAAACCAAAATCATTTACCTTAGTAGGAAAAAAAACAATCCAAAATCCAAAATCCACTCATTATCGTTTGTGTTTGACATTTTCTTAGCGTGTGCACGTAGAATTTACCCCTTCATCAATATTTCAATTTCTCTCGTGTTTCATCAGTTCTCATCATCGTTATCAGGTTACTGTGATTGCTTGGTAAGTGTTTCGCAGTTGACTATAAAATATAATCAAGTGTATTGTACCGTTCTGAATCATATTTCGGACGCTTAAGACATATGATGCAGAAAACAGGTCAAAATTTTATGCACAGGTATTATTTGATTGATATTTTTAATAAATTAATTCAATATGCTTTTAAGTTTTCTACTTTGGTACCTATTTGATTGAAAATATAAAAAAATCATCGAATAAAATGCTTTTCAAATGAAGCGAATAAAAATCAAACTTCGGACACTGAATCAAATTTCGGACAGATTGAATACAAATTTCGGACACTTTATTCTGTAATTTTTTGGACGAAAATTACATTACACTTGATTATGTTTTATAGTCAACTGCGAAACACTTACCAAGCAATCACAGTAAACTGTTAACGATGGTGAGAACTGATGAAACACGGAAGAAATTTAACTATTGATGAACGGGTAAATACTACGTGCTCACGCTAAGGAAATGTCAAACACATACGATAGTGAGTAGTGTTGATAGATTTTTGCCGATTATGTTACAATTCAAATGTAGTTCCAATTACAATTCAATTCAATTACAATTCAAATGAAACCAAGGGATTACTCTAAAGAAGCAATTGTGATATTAATTTTATAGTAATATCATCAGTGCATTAAACATTTCAAGATATTAGAACAAAGTGTCCGAAATATGATGTTGTCCGAAGTATGATACAGAACGGTAATTTTCGTTCAAAAAATGCAAAATAAAGTGTCCGAAATTTGAATTCAATCTGTCCGAAATTTGATTTTTCTATAAATGGTGTCCAAAGTTTGATTCTTATTCGTTTGATTTGAAAAGCACTTTATTCAATGATTTATTTATGTTTTCAATCAAATAGGTACCAAAGTAGAAAGCTTAAAAGCATATTGAACTAATTTATTAAAAATATCAACCAAACAATACCTGTGCATAAAGTTGAGATCTGTTTTCTGCATCATACGCATTAGGCGTCCGAAATATGATTCAGAATGGTATATATATAATTCAGATCTTGAATCTCCAGCAGCATTAATCGCATGATCTTAGTAGCCAGTTGACATCACGCAACTGATATCATATACAAATTGAGAACTTTTGGAGCGAGAAAGCAAAATTGTTTCGTAAATTGTGCGGTGCACCAACTACAGCTTCACATCTACAAACATTGAAACTTCACCTTGTTTTACACGTTGTTCAGTTGTTAGTGGAAATTAATAAATGTTATTAACAAACGTTAAAACATGAAAAATCAAAACTATACCATCCAAGTTTTTATATTCATTTATTTCGACGAAATCTCAGCATGAAGCACTATGTTCGCCGCAAAATGATTAACTGACGAATGAATGAATTTATTTCATTGTAAGTGTGTGTCATTTATGATTTTTGGTTGTAACATATTTCGATTGATTATCATTCATGCTTCAGGACCATCCTTGAAACGTGCCTTAGATAACTTGTGAATTTTGGTTTTGACAAAACAATCTTTACCAGAAACATGACTTATTTCTGATGTTGGACCTATCATTTTCGCACCAATGCAACAAACACCCTGTCTCTCATAAAGCAATATCTTGATTTGTGTTCTTTAAACAGAACGTGCTAAGGTTATACCTAGTATAGCCTTAAGTTCTGTCAGTCTTTTAAGAGTGGCTCGAGAACAAAATGGAGTCTACAAATGGTTTGCACGTTGCCTGTACGCACCATGATGTACTTCTTCACGCAAAATACGTCCTATGCTGCGCTTGGGAACGTTTATTTAGACGCTTTTGTTTGCGAAGAGGATTGCTCCGAACGCATTCAAGAACGGCATGGATGACATTTTGGAACCATACTGACCTCGGAAACCCCTCTCTGGGGATATTTTCAACATCAGTTGTTCCTTTGTTCGGTTGTAGTGTACGGAAAAAAAACGATCATTGGAAGAAAGCGGTTTGAACAGCCCGCTTCTTATTATTATTATTATATAGAGTTATGGCACTTCTCAGCATTGAGCTGGAATATTCACCTACCCCCGGGCTTCTTAAATGCCAAAGGGGGATTTGGCTCTGTGGTATCTTTTTTTTTTTCTTTTTTTCTCTTTATAATAGTGTCTGCACAATCATCGTGTTCTAATTTTGGTGATTCAGGAACCGTCGCACTATGTTACACGTTCCAAGAATCACCGCTTTTTGCATAACCGCAAGCTGCTCTATTACTTGCGGCTCCTCCAATAACTGCATGAGCGAGTGTGGAACTAAACCAGTAGCAAAGATCACTACTGGTATAATACGGATGCCTTTCAAATGCCACATTTGTTTTAGTTCTTCTGCCAAGTCGTGATACTTAGTTATCTTGGCAGCAAACGTAGATTGTAGATTGGGGTCTAACGGTATTGCAATGTCTATTATCAGCACTTCTTTCTTATTTTTATCGTAGACTACAATATCAGGGCGATTAGCTGGTATTCGGACATCCGTAATAATCTCGCGTTCCCAGTACAACTTGTAGCAGCTATTTTCCAAAATTGGATCCGGAATATACTTGTAGTAGGGTACCAACTGATTTACCAAGTTGCGTTTTGATGCTAACTGTTGTTGAGCAATCTTGGCAACCGAGTTATGACGATTGAGATAAGCTGATTCGGCTAGCGCCCCACAGCCGGCTATGACGTGTTCAATGGTCTCTCCTACTTTATTGTACTTTCTGCAACAGTTGACAACGTTTTCGTGCAAGATGTACTTCCGGTAGTTTTTGGTCGCTATTATCCGGTCCTGGCTGGCTACCATAAACCCTTCAGTCTCAGGAAAGAGTTCACCTCGCACCAGCCACGTGTTCGATCATGTTTTGTTGATTTGCGCTTGCTCTAAACGATGGGGGTGCGTCCCATGATGTTCTTTTTGCTTCCACGACGTTATTTTTTTCCTCAGTAGTCTCCAAATTGTAGCTTAGCTCGAACCGCTCCTGCGTCAGATGCAGAGCACTGAATCCGTGGTCCGTCTCACAAACAGCGCTATAGATATCGTGACGGATCTGACTTTCTTCGAAGTATCTCTGCAACTGCAGGATCTGGGAAACGCAAAGCGCTTTGATGTCAATGACACCTCTTCCTCCTTCAACACGTGGCAAGATGAATCTATCTATGGACGACTTTAGATGGTGCATGTGATGCTTAGTGAACGTTACTCTCATTGTTCTTTCAATGGCTTCTAAATCGGTTTTTGTCTACTTCAGCACCCCGAATCTGTACGTGAGTAAGGGAACATGGTACATGGTCCGCTCTGACTGCATACTATGAGGGATTTTCGTTGATCAATCATAACAATTTCGATCCGTTATCTGATAAATCTGATAAATGTGGTATCTACACATAATGCTTAACCAAATGTAATGAATAACTCGAAATTTTCAATTTTGCGACTTGGTCCGCTCTGACTTAATACCGACCATATGTTAGAATATATATCATTGGACGATCAACTTATCCAGCAATTTTTTTACTTGAGATATCAACAGTGGAAATAGTATAACAAGTGAGCAATTTATCGATTAAAAGAGGTATGTTTTGCGAGCGAATGCAAAGGTTAATCATATATTATGCATTTTTTTCTTCCAGCGTGGTTCCTGTGAAAGTGTACGCAACACAAAATCGTGTCCAATAATTCGTCCTATCAGACATTCAGTCCTATTAGACATTCAGTCAATGTGTAGGAATAAGGGCGATGGTGGAGTGGGTTAGTAAGATGGCTTCAATTCCCTAGAAAATCATTACTTCAGAAAATCATTGTCTCAACGATACCCAGATGATATTGGTATGGACCACAGTGTCAGTGTGTGTAACGAGAAATATAGCCTGCAAACGAATTATTTCACCGAAAAAGCTACTCTTACCGATGACTAATAATAAGAATAAAACAATGGAAAGAACGTACAGTACCACAGCTATTCATTAAAAATAAATCAGCTTTCTGATTTCATGTGTACTTTGCCTCAAAATATCACGAAATCGTAAGCGTGTTCAACATGTCTTTGTTTCTTCCCCATAAACTCCATATTCAATGTAATCAATGACGGTATATTATTTTTGTTCATCGATCCAATATTGTTCGTCTACTATTGGCGAATCTACGCGAAGCTGCATCAGCTTATGCGACACCTACATTAGAGTTCAAAGCCACAAAAGTGATGATGTTTGTATTTATGTGCGCTTAAAAGCTTTATTAGGGTCGTGATTATTTTCATTAATTCATATTTAAATTCATTTTAACCATTAAATAGCGTCAGGAAATGGTAAAAAAGTTAGATTTGTGTATATTTACAAAGGATTCAAAACGCGATTATACCAAATTCATAGATAATCTTCGAAGTTTTTATTTTTGATAATGCATATAAGTTATGAGTACTAACTTCTGGACATTTTTTAGAAGCTAATGCTGTGGATAATGGTGATGCAATCAATATCATATTAAGTTGATTGATATAATTGATGATGCAGGGGATTCTGTTCGGCCGACACCAGAAAGATCTGCAGTATTTGAAGCGCAACATTTGCCACCCACCGTTTGCCTAGTGAAAAAAATGTAAATTACAACATTTATACCAAGCCATTCTTCATGTGTTATCTATGAAATAATGAAAAATGATAATTCTTTAACCATTCTGCGTAGGAAGTATACTTGAAACCGGGCTATTTGAAGAAAAAGTTTGATTTTTCTAAAAAAATTCAAGTGAATCTCAAATCAAAAAAAAAACCAACATCATCATTTTATTCGCTTATTATTTTAAACTTTACGTAGATTCGTCACTTCTACCTTGTTATGTGTCACAAAAGAGTTAAAATAACAGATTTCTGAACAATGAAAAGAATCACATAAAAAACAATTGTTCCTAACAATCACAGTCCTACGTCAAACTTACGTCCGTGCTTCATTTTAAAACTTCAATATGGTTTAAATGTTCACAAAACTCTCTAGAAACACATAACAATAATCCTAATTCGGTGATTTGTTAGCCTTCGGATCGGTGTGGCTTGTCATTCTTTGTTGTTCAAGTGGAATCGCACCTTAAGACCCAACACCGGATTTCTCTTCCGGACGGGTATTTTGGTTTTGAATTTATTTAAATTCTTTCGACTTGAAGAAATTTGTGTTTTTGGAATTATCACTTAAAATGCATATGACCCATTCCATGAGGTTATGCACCAGAGAACCAAATTTCAAATCTAGTTTTAGAAGAAAATTGAGAACGTTATTTGAATAAGCACTAGTTATATCATAAATTTTTTGTAACAAATTTAATTTTTATGCACCAACCTTTGAGAAAGGCGAGTTTAAAAAACTACATAATTATATTCAAAATATTCTAGGTTTTCACTATTTTTATGTTTCTTGAGATATCTCTGCATATGATTAACCAAAATTCAATGTCTATATACCATTGAATGGGTGATTAAATGCTTGTTTGAAGATCCGTGGGTAGACCTACGTTTCATTTTGTAATTTATGAGAAACAAGCATTTGAAAAACAGGTATTTTGAAGCGTTGTCACGTCACAAAAATAGAGCTTTTTTTAGTTTATCAAACGAACATAGGTTCAAACATTTTTATACTCAGGTTTCTCTGAGCAAACAATGAAGGTCAACAGCCCACCAAATTTGATTGAGATCGGTTCACAAATAGAGGCGTATCAACAGTCTCCAGAAGTTGTTGTCACGTCACGGAAAGTATACGATCCATTCCAGTGTGACGTAACAACATTTTGACTCACTACAAACACTTTTTTTTGCGTTTTCATGAATAAAGCACACAAAATTAAACAGTGTTATAGTAAAATTAGGAAAATTTCCAACAAGCATCAGTTGGAGAATATTTTATAGTTAGATAGGTTTGCTATCAGTCAAATACTTTTGGGACATGGCAACACCTGACTTTATGCTGTTTCGGACTGTTGAACATTAATTATTAATTTAATTAATTACTGTTCCGTTTCAAAACATACAAATGATCTTTCTCCTTTGTTTTATCAACAATATATGAACGTAGATTCCATAACATAAGATATAATCTTATTTCAACTCCCGGTTTGCTGATGGTATTATTGAATGCTAAAAATATATGGAAACCCCATGCGATAGGGGCTTATCAGCGGAAGTCGAATATCGTATTCCGATGCCATTTTGGAATCAAGGATGGTGACTTCCGGTTCGTTAAAAACGGATATAAAAGACCGGGAATGGCATGAAATCCCACAATACGATCGTGAACGGTAATGTTGGCGTATATCCATGGGTGCGCGAAGAAGTATGAAAAAGAATAATGTTTGATAGTGAGAGATAGGATTGAAGTGAGAGGAAGATAATCCCCCTTATTCCACGCGGCGAGTGACGTGAGATAGCAAAGTTTCTCGTTTCATTGTGGAAGCTACCTTACTTTTCAACATCTTTTTGATACCCGAGTCGATAACATATGAGGACACGACTTCAAATCTCACCTAGTGATAAACTATAGTCACGCCATTCGCCTACGGGAATGCAGTGACTTGAGCCATCTCACCTCATTCGCCGCGCGGAATAAAGGGGAATGTTTGAGTGGAAAGAACTTAGCCTTAGAGCGACGTGCGTGGAGTTATACAAAGAAAGTGCACACACAAATGCTTTCTCAAACATCAACGATCAACGATCAAAGTCAACGTCAAAGTCAAAGTCATCTTCAACACGCAAACATAAACGCCCTTGCACAGGTATGTGCGCGGATGTATACAAATGGTTAATCAAAAGTTTTTGATAGCAAAATCAAATGCGTTCCTCCTACAGTGAGCGCCATTCGATGAATCAGAATTGTGCTATTCATTGATGGCAAGCGCCAGAGTGAACGTGTTAAACAATCACGATATGAAAACTGGAGGTCGGTTTGAGACCACCACGACTTTTCCCAAATAAAAACTTACCGTGTATACAGGTAGATTCAATTTATATAGCTTGTTTAGATAAACATACCATGAACAATTAAAATTGCCTTGTTTCGCAATGTTTCACAATCTAAAAGAACATAAAACTCATTTTGCACACAGGTCGAACATATTTCTTCTCTGTTTTTGAAGAAATGAAAACGTGAAATGGCGCTAAAACGCTAGAATGAAGAGAGCCAGAAAAAAGTCACCATATTATCAAATTATCAGCGTTATAACTTCTTTCATTTGACACTATTTAAAATTCAGTAGGAAGCACCCTAGGATACAAAGGATGGTAGGTTCAGGACCCTCGGTTGCGTTAGGACCATCTTCCCCTCAGAGATCTCAGAGGAAAGTAAGAAATATTCAGATTGATAAAAAACATAAAAAATAGTATATAGGTTGCTACAATACGATGAAATTCTTATTTAATACATCTTGATATAGTATATTGATTGACGAAGCGTTGTCACGCCACGTGGAGACTGTTTATTCGCACAGAGCGCGTTGTCACGTAACAAAATGCCTGCCGTCAAAATGCAGGTTCTTGCGAGTTTTTTGAAAAACTGAGTATACAGGAATCTACGTTCATCTTTCATTAACAAATCATACAACAAAGTTTATTTGTATGTTTTGAAACGGAACTGAAAATAAACTATTGATGTTCAAAAGTCGGAACCCGCAAAAAGACAGGTGTTGTCACATCACAAAAGTATTGGGCTGGCAACAAGCGAATTCAACTGCAGAATATTCTCCAGCTGAAGATTCTTGTAGGAAATTTTCTCAATTTCACTTCAAAATCGTTTACTATTTGGAAATCCTGTGATTTATACATGAAAACGAGAAAAAACCTGTTTTTAGTGAGTCGAACAGTCACGCTGGAATGGGTCATATGAGAAATGGAATCTCATTGAAGTATTGATATGATACAAATAATATTACTTTGGAAAGACGGAGATCCTTCAGGATCGTTAGCACTTTTCGAGAAGAATTCGAGGAATGTAAAAGTTCTTTCGAGCCGTATATCATGGAAATGCTCATCAACTGGTTTACAACAAATATGATCAAATTTTAACATTTCCAGGCACGGTGACTCAGAAAGCGCCAGTGTATTTCGGGTATACAAGCAACGTTGAGGTCAACTTGGTATTCGGTAATTAGAAACTGATGATGACGATTAAAAAGAAATCGGAAAAAAATGTGAATATAATTTAGAATGAACATAAAAGAAGTTACAATGAGTAACGCATTCCACCACAGCTTTTAAAAACTCTAAACAAATTCATCTGAATCTGAAGATCGTATGAGTCAGGATAATAGAGAGAGCAGTACTACTGACACACACATGCTACCAGGTCTTGTAGGTCATACATTTTGTCTAGTAGAGTACAGAATCAATCTTATGCTCCCAAAAATAAACACTGATTCATTCGTTATCAGCAGCCCAAGCTGAGTAAGCAAACTCACCAAAACCATCCGTTGCCCAGCCATTTTGTGCGGGGAAATTCGCTGCGTGTCCATACTGCGAGTGGGTCAATGCGCGATTCGAGGGAACATAGACGGGGGCGTTAGCGGCAGCGGCTGCTGCTGCTGCTGCTGCGGCCGCCGATGCCGATTGGTGATAGGAACCAGAATTACCCGTCGCTACCGCAGCTGCTGTCATGTCGGAATACGCGGCCGCCGCAGTCGAGTGAAACATGATCCGCTCTAAGTTGCTCCCGCAGGTAATCTAGGTTCGTTCGATAGAGAGATGTGTCTCGGATTGTGGCGATGTTTCGATGCTGGAAATAAAGAGGACAAAAGAAAAAGTTGTCACTTGTCTAGAGAATGCAACCTGTTAACGGAGGGTTGATGAAATCATTTCGATCAATTTTGCCACACATTGCATTGTCCATCAACAGTTTTATTATTTTGAATTTAAAGTTGGCTCGGGGTGACACATTCAGTTGGTAGCGTTTCAGCCGTCCATCCCGCTTTTGTAAAACGATTACTCATTCGCACCATCACCCAATTCGTGCACAGTTTTATCACAATTGCACATATGTTTTGTCTATACATACATCGGAGGAACACAGCACGGCTCGTGGTTCTTATCTTGCGGTGATGTGGCAAAACCAGACCAGAATGCCTGTAGGAATGTAAAGTGGCTCAACAGCTAGTAGTAACAGGGAATATGTACCACATCAACCAGCATATCAACATGAGTGATGGTAATTATGATGTCTAGCGCAGCTGGAAAAGAAGCTACTCTACCGTGAACAGGTCTGTAGTTTAACGGCTGGGTTCGTCGTTCCGTGACACTGGGACGCGAAACGATGTTACTAAATGCTTTGTTTTCGTTTCACTGATAGTGGAAAAATGCTTGTAACATATGGGAATTGCAGCTAACGTCTGTAGGAACAGGAAATCGTGCAGCGAAGCGGGAGGCGAATAACAATTCTACGGGTCAACAGATATTTTAGTTTGAGCAACAATTCGTTTGAGACAAATAGTCATCTTCTGTGAAATATGATTTCGGGGACCACACAGATGCTTATTAATCAAAGTGAAAAGTCTTCAGGGAACAAGTTGTACCGTTGAGAGGTACAAATTGCCGAAATTCGATACTAAAAAATTCCACAGCAGTGGTCGTCATTGTCGTCGATGAGAACAGTGCAATGAGGAAAAAATATTTCGTATTTCTGTGGGCATTCTTGTGTGCGTGTGGTGTTGATTAATCTCTCGGCGGAATTCTTAAACCCCGCACGTTCCCAACGAGATAATTATCATATCGATAAATCTTTGTCGTAAAGATTGCTGTTCCCTGTTGTAAGCGACGGCTGACAGCCGACACGTGTTTCACACCTTTCGCTTCTACGCCTGTGCTATTCCGGGCGATGACAAGTGGGAATTGTTGTGAAAGAGAAGCGTGGAGAAATGTTGGAAATAGATGAAGATATCGGCGCTATAGAAGATTTGTTGCACGCCCTGGTTGCACTGCGGTGGCCCCACAATTGAGTTTGTTTTGATGCGTGCTTTGGTTATCTTGCATGAGTGATTAACGAAAATAGCCTGGTTTGATTATCGTTTGCTACAGAAATCGGTAAGGATACGAGATTCTTGATACTAGTTCAGTCTATTTCTCCTGAATCCTCACAACGAACAATCACACTCTATCATCGAGATAATCAAGACACATGCTGAATTCGCATCCATACATTTGATACCATGTTAATTTGAGACTAGGTATGAAATTAACATATTAAAATGCAGCTAGAATACACATCACTACATTTTAACCTCTGAGCCGACGATTTAATTTTCTAAAGAGCGGACCAAAGGCAAACGCTTCGATGGGTCACTAATTGAATAATTTCCCTACTCCGTTGAGCGTCTAGCGCCCTATGATATACAAGCAGCGGCGTAGTGGGAGTTGATAGCGCCCCCGGTAAACTATTAAAATGGCGTCCCGAAATGTACCACTTTTTTCGATTTCTTCACTAGTCTTGAGATTGTGATATTTTGTGAAAACAACTCACTTATACCAATGTTCACTTTGAGCAATTTATACGTATTTAGAAGGTTGGAAATATCATATCAGCTTCGCTTATCCTCTAGTGAAACTTTTGCCTTGCGTGCTTTAGCCGAATATGATCCACAATTGCATCTAAATCAAGGTGTTAGCGATTCTTTCTCGATGAAATGAATTGGCAAGCCATTGAATCGGGCTTGGTTCATTTTAGAGCGCAGATCATTTTTATTCAATTTAAGCTTGCTGAAACTGCGTTCGCCCGATACCACTTTAACTGGAATCGTTAGTAAAATTCGTAGCGCCGTCCCGATGTAAGAATAAAATGCTTCGAGAAAATATCTGAGAATAATTTTCTAGATGCATAAAGGTGTCAAAGAGTTCAGGTCAGGGAATAAGTCCTCATCTGCGTCTTGAACACTTCCACCACACACTTCCAGATGAGTTTCTTTGTTTTTCAACATCTGAAGAATACTTCCGTCCGAAATTTGACGCAACTTGCTCCAATTGATCCATTCTCATAGATGTTAGTTCGTCTCTTGTTGTAAATGAAAAATCTGATGCTACTACCTGGGCTGAAAATTCCCGGGATTTTTAATGAAAACAATCGTGTTTTGGGCAAAGCTGTATTTATTCCTCAACATAGTTTCCTTCGAGGACAATACACTTGGTATAGCGAGTTTCCAACATTTCGATTCCCTTCTGTAGTTCGAAACGTCTAAGTCTTCGAAATATGCTTCAGTTTCTGCGATGACTTCCTCATTCGATGTGACTCTTTTTTCCTGGAGCCACCACTTGAGGTTTGGGAACATATAACAGTCGCTGGGGGCCATGCCTGGAGAATATGGTGGGTGAGCAACCCAATCTTAATTGATCCAACTTGGCCATCGCTTTTAAGGACGTATGCGATGGAGCGTTGTCGTGATGGTACAGAACTTTTTTTTCGTCATATGGGGCCGTTTGTTCTTTATTTCATCGTTCAGGTTGTCCAATAATGCTGCATAATACTCTCCGGTAATTGTTCTGCAGGTAATCAATGAAGATTATGCCATGTGCATCCCAAAAAACGGAGGCTGAAACCGGCCGACCGTTGGACTTTTGGCCACTTGGTCGGCTTTCGTGGCTTGTCAGCCATTCGGCATCCATTGTCACAAAACGTCGAAAGAAGTTCACTCGATCACGCTTCAACAACGCCAATCCGGCTGTTAAATCATCAACACACCGCTGTTTTTGGTCGACGGTCAGCAAACGCGGCACCCATCGTGTGGACAGCTTTTCATGTCCAAAATGTCGTGCAAAATGTATCCCACTCGCTCTTTTTAAATGTCTACGGTCTTAGCTAACTCTCGTAACTTTACTTTACGATTTTAACCTTCCAGAGCGAGGTGCATTTGCGGTGCTTGTACGGCCCATTTTCACTGTGATAGTGTGATAGTGTGTGGTAATTTTATTTGAATAGAGTTTTTCCATTGTTCAAAATCTGTATTTTTTCTCTTTTGATACATCAAATGTAAACGTTTCCTGTATGAACTTAGATCTTAGATCTTATTAAAATATGAACTATTGTGGAAGACATTAACTTTCTATGTTCTATAGTTTTTGGAATACATGGCATTTTTTATGGAGACTCCTTAAAAAATAATGTTTGACTCATAACATTGTGTGTGTAAATTCTTGCGTTTTACATGTTCTTGACATGTTTCTAAATAAAAAAAAATACAAAACATGTAAATCGCGTTGATTTATACATAAAAATGTTACGAGTTAAACATTAATAAAGTATTTTTTAAAGAAAACATGACAAAGTTGTTATTGGAACAACTCAACAGCGTAAGAATCATTATTCGTTTACTAGAAAAAATGAAAAATACATCTACATATACCTTAAACAATAACCAAAATACCCGAACTTCACCATCGAACTTCCGAACTTCTTCTTCGAACTTCCGAACTTCACTTTATTCCTAGCATCCGAAAGAAATTCACAAAAATTCATTATTTTTCTACCTTCCAGACTATTAAGCAATAACTATAAAACAACGCATTTGTGTGTTTCAATTTTGCGAAAATCAAAGAGAGGTTATTGATATCATGTACGGACAGAAGCAACTACTCATGATGGATGTTTTTCACTTAATTTAAAGACGAAATATAAAACGAGGAAAAAAATACAATTGAAAATTCTTGCGCCCCCGGCAACTGCCGGGTTGCCGTCCGCACACTACGCTACTGTATACAAGTACACCACGAGTGAGATTCGGTGTTGTAGGTTCTGGCACAGTCATTTCACATCAAGTGAGACTTGATGTTGTGAGTGGAAGGGTTCAAAGAAGTGATGAAACGGATAGTAGTTTGGCCGGATACCGGATACCGGATATCCGTAATGATTCGAGGCCAGAGATATCAGGCATCCGGATATTCGGCTCTTCATTCACGAATACGAAACTGGGAAAAACTGCATGTGTGCATGAATCAAATAAGGGATTACATTTTAGTGTGAAATAAACAGATTTTCTCACGAAAAAAAAGAACGATGCGACGAAAGCGACGGATATTCTGAAAGGAACAGCTCGTCGTCGAATCAAACCTTACATGCGAGGCTCACGACGCCTTCGTTGCGTGCAGGAAAAAAATCCCAATGCTAATGAAATCGACTGTTATGTGAAAACATGTCGAATCTATCGCAATCACGATCCTTACATTTATGCTCATTGAACTTTGAACAATACTCCCACTTGGCAAGGTTTGCTAAAGTTCATCTTCTAGCTCCTTGGAGTAGTGTTCTGTTCTTTGTTCTATGCAGCTGACCTGGTATACGAAGCAAGGTTGTCACCATCAACTGCTGAAAATTTACAATTAGTACAACGTGTGTCTGAAACTTCTCAACCCAATCATTGTTTTCAAAAAAACTCCTCCCATTTTCGGCGTCTCTCACGATAACAACTTCGAGTTCTGTTTAAAAAGATCTTCGAATGAGTTTAATGATCAGCTACGTTAAACTAGATTGCGACGTGATGTAAACTAATTAATTCATCTTGATAACAAATACATACAGGGCGGACTGTGGAGGCGATCTGGCGTAGTGGTAACATCCATGCCTCTCACGCTAAAGGTCACGAGTTCAATTCTCACTCCCGACATTCTTCCAAAAATGGAAGTAAAAGTGACGAACCAGCCAAATGAGTTGAAAATCACTATAATACAGATAAAAAAAAAAAAATACAGGGCGGACTTGATTATACACCGTTTTCAATTTCTCTTCATTGTATATAATCGAATCCTGTATATACAGTGTCGGACAGAATATTAAGGTGAAGGTGGAAGCTATCCATTGTAGTAGTATAGGTAAACCCACGTGTAAAAATGGGGTAATAGCGTTTGTGAGAGAAGAGCAAAGCACACGTAAACAGATCAATTCACTAATCAGACTGTGTGGCGCTTCATTGACACGAGTCTTTGAATACATTTGAAAAAAAAATAACAATTCAATACCAAAGTAAAATGTCTGAACAATATGTTCCGATGAACAATTGCAAATATAAATATATATAGAAGGTGCAGTTGCATATGAAGTAAAATTTTGATTATACGAGAGCGTAACATGAACAAATTTATAACACATGCGAATTGGGGCTCTTTTGGTATTAACAAGTTCTTCCGCATAGTTACTCGATGTTGATGATTCCTTAATATTTTTCTTCGCTGATCGTATTGTTTTCACATATTCACGTTGGAGCGCCTTAACCCTTCTCTTCGTTGGTCGAGACATTTTGATTGAATGTAATACTTTTCCGTTTACTGTTTTTGAAAGCATAGGCAGCCGTGGCAGTGTTCCGAGCTCCGCAATACAATTTTCTTACCCAATGTTAAAGTTGCTAAAACTTACATTATAGATCCATTAAACGTAAAAATAATAATTGTATTGATATCAACACAATTTTATTCTATTGATTTTCAACGCTATGACTCAGGAATAACATTTTATTGAGTGGTTTTTATAGCTGTTTCGATGATGTTGTCTTGCATCAGTGTCGAAAAAATAACGATGCTTTCACCAATACAAACGAAACCATTGCCGAAGATTGAAAAATAAAAATTTGGTTGATATTACTTGATGGGAAGTGTGCGAAAACAATCATTTTCTTCACACTGTTTCGCAAAATTATTGGTTTTCGGGCGAGGGGTGCGGGAGGGAGATGAAAAAAAATGGAGCACCATTGTGGCAGCCATTTGTGGCTAGCTTCCACCTTCACCTTAAGACCACTGCTCAAGCAAAGAAAAAAAAAAGTGACAAAACTTTGGAAAAAACATAATCCAATCCAGTGCTTCAATCCATTTATTATATTCTATTTGTATTGTTCGAACAAATTTTTAACATCTGTAGGTAAAACAATAGTCATTCATTTAAAAATGCGATTGAAGCATACTTAACAAAAAAAATGACGCGACAAAGTTTAGGGCCAGTTCCTCGTTTCGGCTGTTTCGAGTGTTGTTTTGACAGATTTTTGAAGAAAATCGATTGTTTCTCGGTGGTATTTTGTGTTTTTCGGATCCTGGTAAGTATGTAAGGTTTCAATTCTCGAATTCTAGTTGCAGTCAACGATAAATGGGTCGCGCGCATAATTGCACGGAAACACAGCGGATGGTCATCCCCAAAACGTCCAAGGGAGGCAGCAGCCAACGCGAAATCACAGAGTACTTGGGACGATCCGAAACCTTCGTGTTTAATGCGAGCTTGTTGGTACGCCATCTCGGTCATCACGTACCAGAAGCTGGTGGAATCCATCCCGAACCGAGTGCGCAAATTGACGCGCAACAAAGGTTACACGACTCAGTACTAGCCCTAGAAGCGTTATGAATTTTCTCGTTTTTATTTTTGTACCATTAATTTTAAAACCGTTCCTAATTTTCGTCGCGTCATTTTAGTTCTTAAGTATGCTACTTATTGTTTTAACTACAGATGTTGTAAATTTCTTCGAACAATGTAAATAAATTATTATAAATGGATTGAAGCACTGGATTGGATTAATCTTTAATGAAGAAAGAAAAAAAAATTTTTTTTTCGAAGTTTTGTCACTTTTTATTTTTGCTTGAGCAGGTCTTAATACTCTGTGCGACATTGTAACCGAGCCAAAACAACTTTTTTTTCAATTTTTTTACACATACATTTTTGGTTTTTTTGAATATGAAAGTAGAATTTAATTTCTGATTCATCCCATTCAGAGATTAGATCTGATTCACAACTTTTCTCCACTAAAAAAAGACAATTCATGACTGCAGTTCTCCAACTCCCGACTGCACCGTCTCTTGCCAAGTCCTGCCCCACCTGTTCCAACCACCTAGCTCGCTGGGCTCCTCTCCTCCATGTTCCTACCGGATTCGATGCGAACACCATCTTTGCAGGGCTACTGTCCAGCAATATTGCAACATCGCCTGCCCATCGCATTCGTCCAGCCTTGGCGACTTTCTGGATGCTGGGTTCGCCGTAAAGTTGTGCCAATTCGGGGTTCATTCTCCTTCTGCATACCCCGTTCTCCTGTACACCACCATATATTTTTCTGAGCACTCGGCTTTCGAAAACATCAAGCGCTGGTGGGTCCTCTTCAAGCATCGTCCATGCCTCGTGCCCATAGAGAACAACCTGTAGAATTGGGGATTTGTACATGGTACGCTTCGTACGGGGTCGGAGTTTGTTGGACCTCAATGACTGTGCGTCTTCCAATTTCACGGCTGTTATTGTTGTCAGTTGTTATCAACGAGTCAAGGTAGACAAATTCCTCTACCATCTCGAGCTCGTCGCCGTCGGTCACAACACAGAAGATACCTTTCTCATATAGAAAATCCGAATTCTTTCAGGCGGTGATAGAAGAACATATTTGATGGAAAAAATCCTTCTACGCATATGTTTGAATTTCAATAATGACAGAGTTCCTTTTCTTTTCTTCTTTAACGGACTCTGTTAGTCTTAAACTGGCTCTAATTAAAAAATTGCGCTACGTAGGACAATTATGCTGCTTTCCTTTAAAAGATGAGAAAATTTATGATGAGAATCTTCAACTAAAATCTACCTAAATCTCGTTTTATAAATATTTAATAGTCAATTAACTTTCACCTTATATTTATAACCCATTCGTTTGAAATTAGTGTCATACATAACAGGGTGAACTAGTACGCGAAATATATTTTGATTGCATAAAAAAAAAATTTGAGATAACTGTAAATCTCGACGAGTGATGTAATTTTAAGACATTTGGCATCAATTTTTTTTAAAAAAAACCTCGATTTTCGGTTTTTTTTTATCTAAAAAAAAACTCAAATTTTAACGTCTTGACACCAGTAAATGAAGTCCGGATGAACTAATATTTTGCATACGGTACATTATCGTGCAAATCAACATTTCGTAGCAAGTTCCGAATGAAAATGAAAGATAACTATTTTTATTCGCACCCTAAACAATACTTTTCGTTTCGTATTTCCAAGTCCCAGAGTGCCGATTTTTGACAAAAAAAAAACTTACGAGATGATACTAGATCTCGACGTTCCATGCAATTTTAAGACATTTGACATAAAAAAAATCGTTTGTTTGAGAAACCCCATAAACACCGATTTTATCAAAATTGTCTTCTTGGCAGTTTTCGAGTCCTTGATAGTCCTATCGATAAAAATTTCAGAAAAAGTTTGTTCTACGAACTCCCTTAAATCGGAGTTACAAATATTCGTTTATTAGAGAATCTCCATAAGTCCATGTTTCTGATTATCATTCATTGTTTATATCCGAGTCGTAAGAGGCATGGGCAGCTCAATTTAATCGGAATGTCTTATGATTCGGATGGGACCCGAACATAACCACGAAATGTAAGCGTGGTGTTCGGCGAACAGCAGAATACAAAGCGGAAGTCATAAAAAGGATGAGAGTCAATGGAACGGTATACAAAAATAGGCAGGGAAAAGATGTTCCAACTGTGAAAGTGAGATCGGATTGCACCTGCAGATAGGTTTGCTTGGTTGAAAAAACACAACCGAACAGGACTGATACTTGCAAGACTTGATCGATATCAATCGTCATCGGGAATGAAATATCTCGGATGGAGTAGGAAAAACCATTCAGAGGAAATACATATGAAAATGTTCCGACATTACTCTAGAGATTTGAGAAGCAAATTATCTCCCGAAAACCAAAAGCTGAGAACTGTAATTGACCTTGTTAAACAACATATTTCTTCGTTTCCCGTAAAAGAATCCCACTACACCACTGTCGAGAAAAATACGAGAAAATACGCAAGAAAGCAACTATTTCGCTGGAAAACAGTGGCCGGAAACCCCCAATTGACAAAAAATCCACCTCAAGTTTTCGCAGTTCAATCAGTTTTCTCACTCTTTATGTCAGACTTCAAGGACATGACGGTGGAAAAAAATTATCCGAAATCGAAACCAGGTTAATTGAGTCTCCTTGCCAACCCTGCATAACCGGATAGAAAATTTCCGATCAACATAAATAAAACCGAGGTCATCATGAAGTTGAAAGCCTGAATTCCGGATAGATAATATAACACAGAAACTCGGGATGAACTTGGCCAATAATCCAATTCAAGTAACAAGTAACAATAATTTATTTCATTTAATGAATATACAATAATTCACATGCTTCGTAATCCGTTTTAGCAACTGCAAAAAAAACTATTTTAATTATTGCTTGACTGTAAAACCAGGCAATAACTGGCAAAATCTGACAATTACGTAGAGTGTAAGCGGGTCGGTTTTCCGAGTCGATGGTTGGGGGTTTGAATTCCGTCACTGTCTAACGTATTTCCCGGGTTGGAAATTCGTTCGACAACCCTTGAGCACAGGGTTGCAACCATAATTTTGAAAAATCAGGAGAAATTAAAATAAAAATCTGGATAAATCAGGATAGTTCATCTTGGGTTGTCCGAAAAGTTAAAATCGATTTTTGGGACAACAAAAACATCATTTTCAATCAAAGCATTATAATTTAATTTTATTTTCATAGTTCTGTTTCACAATCTTTCGCCATCTTTCACACAGCTTATATATTCTATCCTCCCAGAACATGTTTTTTCCTCATCGAAAACTGCTGCGAGCCATACATGTGAGAAACAGGTTACTTGGTAGTTGCTCATCATATGGAATCCATTCCAAATCCCACCAGAAACAGAGTATATCTCCCTTCGGGCGAAGACCGGATAAGTAAAACAATTAATAAGCATGGTATAAATCCTCGCATAAGCGGAAATGCTAATGTTTCGCCTGATTTTTGATCGTTTATATTTTTTCCGAAAACCCTACAGCATCACTACAGTCAATGCAGTCAATGCAGATCAATATCCAAATTTTTACTGAATTCATCA
Source organism: Toxorhynchites rutilus septentrionalis (assembly GCF_029784135.1). NCBI lineage: Eukaryota > Metazoa > Arthropoda > Insecta > Diptera > Culicidae > Toxorhynchites > Toxorhynchites rutilus. Next base: position 253,668,969 of record NC_073746.1, on the reverse strand, counting down.
TCCATGCTTTGGAATGAATCTTTAATCGACAAATATGGAAAGCATATCAGCAGTGGAAGACTTGTTGAATTTTTCCTAATTTTTATTATAATTAGTACGGTTATAGATATATTTACCATAGTCCCATCATTATAGTTGATTCTACTTTGAACCAGACGAACAAACTACATATAAAGTGTTTTAATGTTGACTGCGGATTCAAAAATTTTCTCTTGAGTAATTTTACACTCTGAAACGTATTCCTACATTAATAACTCTGGGATACATCTCCACACAAATTATCCTCAATAAAGCAATGTTGTTCCTCAAACTTAATCTCGTTGCAATTTCATAAATTCGTCAGACAATCTGGTTTCATAAAATTTTCTAGCACTGTTTTGGAAAACCACGAAACAATTGAAGGTAGAGATAAAAAAAAGCTATGCATCTAGATAATTTAATGTAAGATATATACAAGTGTGAACCGGCGAACTATCATGACAGAAAACTTTGGCATGGAAACCAGTATATTTATAACGAATAATGTAAAGTACAGAGTACAAAAATCAGGAAAAATCAGGATCATTTCCGAAAAATCAGGATAAATTGAGTGTTCGTCAGGATATCAGGAAGCGTGCTAAAAAGTCTGGGAAATCCTCAAAAATGAGAATGGTTGGCATCTCTGCTTGAGCAATAAGCATATAAAGGGTGTGTCACATCAAATTGCATCACGGAAAAACGCTGTAGAAATTCGCCCAGTAGACCGATCCTTTTGAAAAGTTTAGATCGTAAAATAAAATCTATTAAACAACTTTTGACATTTTCTTTTTATTCATACTTCGAGCCCAAGCCCGTATGCTCGCACCTTCCTCTTTACCCCGTCCATAAGGTTCTGTACAACGTCAGGTTGTAGTTTTTTTTTAACAGAAATCCATTTTCTCTTGAAGTTCGCCTCCGATTTGACAACTTTTGGGTTCTTCCGGAGGGCCTGCTTCATAATCGCCCAATATTTCTCTATTGGGCGAAGCTCCGGCGCGTTGGGCGGGTTCATTTCCTTTGGCACGATGGTGACCCCGTTGGCTTCGTACCACTCCAACACGTCCTTTGAATAGTGGCACGAAGCGAGATCCGGCCAGAAGATGGTCGGGCCCTCGTGCTGCTTCAATAGTGGTAGTAAGCGCTTCTGTAGGCACTCCTTAAGGTAAACCTGCCCGTTTACCGTGCCGGTCATCACGAAGGGGGCGCTCCGCTTTCCGCAAGAGCAGATCGCTTGCCACACCATGTACTTTTTGGCAAACTTGGATAGTTTCTGCTTGCGAATCTCCTCCGGAACGCTGAATTTGTCCTCTGCGGAGAAGAACAACAGGCCCGGCAGCTGATGAAAGTCCACTTTGACGTAGGTTTCGTCGTCCATTACCAGGCAATGCGGCTTCGTCAGCATTTCGGTGTACAACTTCCGGGCTCGCGTCTTCCCCACCATGTTTTGCCTTTCGTCGCGGTTAGGAGCCTTCTGAACTTTGTATGTACGCAGGCCCTCCCGCTGCTTGGTCCGCTGGACGAATGAACTTGACAAATTCAGCTTATTGGCGACATCCTGGACCGAACTTCTCGGATCACGTCTAAACTGCTTAACTACGCGCTTGTGATCTTTTTCACTGACGGAGCATCCATTTTTGCCGTTCTTCACCTTCCGGTCGATGGTTAGGTTCTCGAAGTATCGTTTTAGTACTCTGCTGACCGTGGATTGGACGATTCCCAGCATCTTACCGATGTCCCGATGTGACAACTCCGGATTCTCAAAATGAGTGCACAGGATTAATTCACGACACTCTTTTTCGTTCGACGACATTTTTCCAAATTTACGAAAAATTGACAGTGAAGCATGGCCAACGTGATGTATACACTCTTATCTGATTATAAGTGAAAGCTGAAGATATAATTCCTAAGAATAAAATTTCTACAGCGTTTTTTCCGTGATGCAATTTGATGTGACACACCCTTTAGTTGTGCTTACCACACAATACATACTGGATACTGGAAAGGCGTTGGTAGTCTCAATTAAGAACTGTGGAAGTGCTCCCTCCCTCTTTCCATCTCTCCTTCAATGCAGAGCATAACTTGTAAACATACCCATTCTTATTTGGTATAAACATCATGAACATTAATACGCATAAAATTGAATTGAATTACTTTAAGCCGATATACAAACAACTGATTTCTCTGTTGTTTGAAAAACCCTCTAAGTCCACCAGAAACCAAAAATCAAACCAAACCATTAAAAACAAACAATTAATATTTAGATGATGAAACGACATTGCGGAAGAAAATGTGTCCCACAGTCTTCAGAATCCTTGCTCAGTGTATATTGCTGAATTGGCAGCAATACATTGGGCGTTGGACAGCGTCGCCTCACGACCTGTTGAACATTGTACATTGTAACGGATAGTCGAAGCTATCCGTTCAGTGAGGCCGGAAAAGCACTCGCCGTACTTCCTTGAGAGAATACGAGAAATTTTGAGTGCTTTAACCAGACGCTGTTATATCATTACCTTTGTATGGGTCCCTTCACATTGCTCAATTCCGGGTAATGAAAGCAAAGCAAAGGTAGGTGCAATTGAAGGCGATATTTATCAGCGTCAAATACCATCGTTAACTGGCTACGTAAGTGAAACGAAGATGAATTGGGCCGGTGGTTTCACTCGATTATCCCTAAGGTTAGCCTCAAACCATGGTTCAAAAGTCAGGACTTGAGTCGGGACTTTATTCGCACCTTCTCTCGACTCATGTCCAATCACTGTTCGTTAGACGCGCTACTCTTTCGTTTTAATCTTGCCGATGGCAATATCTGTGCTTGTGGCCAAGGCTACCGCGACATCGAACACGTTGTTTGGTCGTGCGAGGAGTATCTTGTTGCCAGATCGAATTTAGAAAACTCTCTTCGGGCTAGAGGAAGGCAGCCCAATGTGCCGGTGAGAAATGTGTTGGCTCAGTTAGACCTTGATTACATGTCTCAAATATATGTCTTCCTAAAAGCTATCGATCTTCGTGTGTGATTGTCCTTATATCCTTATATTCTCCTTTTCCTTTTCCTTCGCGAGAAATCAAATCCCTTCTTACTAAAAATAGAATGAGGTGAAATGTAAATACATATTAGATATAATATAGGCTTAAGAATCGAGTATGATGAATGTGAGTGCGAATGTGAGTGTGAACATTGTCAACATATCCTTATATCCCTTCTTTTTCCTGAAAAAAAATGTCACCCTTCTAAACCAGAGCAAACCGCGAGTAATCGGTTCTCTACGTCATTAACATTAGAATTAATGAAAAATGTTTATATATACTTGTAACAATTCAGATAGAAGTTTGGCTCCTTTAAACTTATGTAACTGAGCCTGTAAAAATGAACGATTTAATAATAAAAAAAAGAAAATGTGATTTTTGAAAATTTTATGAAGCAATGTTTTGGAAGGATCAACGTTCAGTAATTTTCAAGATATTTGCACCTAACGATATGCAGCTGGCTTGGATTCTTTGTTTCACTTTTCGATATCGTTAATTATAATTTCTCTAATCCTTGTGCACACATCAAACAAGTGTTTTCATCCATCGCAAAATTAAATGCAAAATCCAATCAGAAGTTCAATTGAAAAAAAATATTAAAAATAATCACAAATGATTTTTTTCTTTATACTCAAAATACGATATAGATTGATAAAAAGACAGGACATTAAAGATGATCGAAATTTTTTTTGCTAATTTAATTGCGGCCACTTTATATTTTAATCAAAAATGTTATCCATTACTTTAGACACCCACGAAATTGCATGTTTTTTTGTCATTCTATCCGTTATATAAAAATGTATAATTAATGACAACCTCTGAGCGTCATAAATTAGGGGTCGACTTTTCCCCCTGAGATTGCCTTCCCCGGTTTTCATTCAGCACTGCATCCCCGTCAACATTGGCAGAACGCGGTAGACATAATAGAAAGCTGCATCTCTGCTGGCGAAAACCGACAAAACCAGAAATCTCCATCTTTCATCGCATTTATTATGCAGTATTTTGCAGGCAACCAGCATCCACCCTTTTCGCCCCTTCTAGGTTCCATCCTCGATCCATTCTTTTATCCCGAGACCAAACTTGCGCTAATCTACAATTTCATTTCCCCAGATATTGTCTTCTTTCGTCTGCTTACGACGTTTTCTCGACATGAGATGGCCCTTCCCACCCAGTGCCGAACTGTCTCGATCTCTTTCTATCTATCCCCACACGTTGCGCTGTGTTCTTCTCTTTCGTCGGCGACGCGTTAGCAACCGAAAAGGAAACGAAATCAACAGCTGATTGGTCCGCCGTGTATTCGATTCCACTTGGGTCTCTGAGAAGTTGAGAGTGAGAGAAGGATAGCATCTACAAGAGAGTTTGTATCGTTGTCTTTTTCGGCTTTGGTGAGTTGAGTGAGGGTTTCACTGATCGGATGCTAACAGTTCAACAACGTTAACCGGGTATAATTTTTTTTATTTACTTAACCGAAAATTTTACAATCAGATCGAGGATAAGAAAAAAATACAAAAATAATATTTAATCCGTATTTCAACATGTCCTTCCTAACAAGAATAAGTTTCTTCCACAGTCAGACTTCGGAGGAAAGACATGAAATTAGAAAAGGAAACGGCCGGCTCATTTTTATGCTTTCATTCACTATGTTCACAATGTCGTAGTGTTCAAGAATGGCAGCTAACCCCAAGATGCGCTCATGTCTGTTCGCAAGTCTGTATAGCGATTCCATCTCACCAACAGCAGACCCGCTGATTCACTGAGCGAAAGCCATTTCACGATTGAGAGGTCGTCCGACTCGACCCGTGTTCACCTTTGCTTCTTCCGCCCGATTTTAGACGTTGGATAATAAACAGATCCCTGCGCCGCTGGCGGCTGTTTCGATGCAGCACGGTACAGTGTTTTTTTTTTGGAGTGTGGTGCGACGCATTCATGGCGCCTCTCAGACGATAAGGTTTTAATGGAAAGAATCTGTTTTATGCCGCGCGGGCGCTCAATACTCTGAAGCTGCGCGATAGAGCCTGTGTGGACTGCGGCGGCCCATTTGAATTGAATGAAAAATGTTGACTCGCAGTGGTTCTGTATTCACAATCGGCGGGGGTGTGATGGGGAGGGAGAATATATTTTTTTTTCTCTTCATTTCATCTGTGAACCAAGCAAGAGATTCTTAATCGTGGTCGCGACCACGCCACCAAAATGCATTATGATCTGCGGCTATAACTCACGCCCGGAGTGAATTTCCCCGCTGTTGGAGAGCGTTAGCTGAAAAAGTATTTTGACATTGAAATTTTCGATACAGAAAAATAATTTAAGCCCGAATGAAACAAAATTCAACACTCGACTAACTATTGGAATCTATGATGTCACTCTGGAAGTTGGAATGTTCTTACAACTTTCCTTCTCATTCGATGACAATTTCATTCTTGTTTTTCAGTGTCTGGTCGTGAATTTAGTTCCATAAAAATGTTATTCGACCAGCAACGTATATGAAAAAAAAATCAGACGTGCATTCAACAAAGTCGTATAAGGAAATAAGCTACAGGAACCTAGGACAATTTTCATTCCTTATTGCTGATTGTTCATTTAAAAAGAAACTGGGAAAACGAAATGCTCCAGATGACAGAGTTCCTGCATGTTATCAAATTTGAATTGAATGTTTTGGCACAGCATTTGCGATTACCCTTCATGTTTACTCGATTATATACAGTCTCCGATTTCTTTTCACTGTATAGAATCGAGTTAAAAAAAAAGGCTAATTTGTTTTTAATACATATATATTTTTCGTCTTTTGAACATAAATAAAGAATTTTATTTTTGACTAGCTGACCCGGCAAATTTTGTCTCGCCCAAAATTATTTTCGTTATCACATCCACGTTTTCTTACTAAGCGCTGTTCATGGGTCCAATCGCAGAATTGTTCATTCATTGATCTTCTAATCTACTCTTCAAATTATTTTTTACTATAAAATTCCTAGCATTTCTACCAAAACTCGTCATTAAGGTAAAGTGACCGAATATAACCCACTTTTTTTTAACTCAAAAATGAGGCACTTAAAATTTAGGGAACGGGATTTAAGTTACTAGGGGTATTCCTACATCTCTTTACTATGATCCATCAGAGTTTAAGGTCGAAATACTGAATGGTTTGACCACTGCGATTTTTTTTCTAAAAAAAAGTCAAATTTGGAATTTTTGAAAAGTAGTGCCTAATTTCGCCCACGAAATTTTTTATTCAAAAAAAAATTTAATATTGTAAAAAATAACTGTTTATTATGATCTAAAGATTAAAAACTCAATACATATCAATACATGTCGTTTAAACAAGTGGTACACGTGTAATTCTTCTTATTAGGTGCATCTCCAACGGCAGCATCACATGCTACATGAGCCCAGTGGTAACATAATTGGTGAAATTTGATTCAAATTATTAGTGAAGTAAATTGTCATTTAATCACATTATGAAATTTTGTGTGTGATATTGGGGCATAGGGTGGGCGATATTAGTAGAAAAAAATATGCAAGCCTACTTTGATTGAATCCGCTAATCGATGATTCGAAACTTCGTTTAGTACTCTCCAACTTTCATGTATCACATTTGCAAATTTATAAAAATTTCTTTTTTTAACAAATTTTCAAAAAACACTCTGAAAAGTTTTGGAAACACGCAATTTCTTCTTCTGCTCAAAGTTCCCCACAACATCTGTATCTATAGTAGTGTGATTTTTTACCACCAGATCGCATCATAAACAGACGAGAAATCGAGGTGGGCGAACTTAAACTACTGGGCGATATTCGGTCACTTTACCTTATAATATCAGATTATTTTCAGACACAATTCTCATTCAAGATTTTTTAAGCACTTGCAAATAACATGTTTCTCCGTTACATGGAATGCATATTTGATCATAATATCACAGAAAAATTACATAAAAACCATCACATCCTAAATTTGGCTCAATTTGCTTGATTAGTTCTTGAGTTATGCAGAAATTTATGCTTTATTTATATGGCAGCCCCCCTTAGAGAGGGGTATGTCTATTCACCATAGAATCGTTTCGTGCCCTCCAAAACCTCCACATGCCAAATTTGGTTCATTTTGCTTGATTAGTTTTCGCGTTATGCAGAAATTTATGTTTCATTTTTATGACAGCCCCTTTTAGATGCCTCATATTTGATGAAAAATTTCATTCTACGTGAATGGTCGAATTTTACCAATGACAAAGTTATAGAATTTTGTTTTGCTTCAGGCCCTGTAAGTCTCAAACTGGAGTTACATTAAAAAGTACGCTACACAAGACAATGATGTTATTTCTGTTTGAGAGATAAAAAAACTTAGTACAGGATAGAGTTGTGAAACATCTAAATTGGTGGATTCAAATAATATTTTGGAAGTGAAAAACTAAAAATATAGTGGTTTTGAAGGAGTTATTAATTTCAACTCATCAATTCATAATGAACTTGATTGTTTCTTATCAACCTAATAAAATTTCACCTTAACGTTGAAATATTACATTTTTTTTGTAAAATGTAAATGGAATTTTTGTTGAATACTGTATATATTAGAGTTCAAAATTGTATATAATCGAATCATACACAGTGTCGGAAAAATCGGAAAATTTATTTCCCACACGTTTTACAATTGCATCATGATATTCGGCGTTGTTTCATTCGATGTTTACGCTAACGAAATTGGTCTTTGTTTGACAGAGGAAATGAATTTTCAGGCGAAATAACGCATTCATATGTCTTCTATCTATAAAAACAAAAATGGATGGCCGGATGTGTTAGTAACCGCAAAACCCGGGGAAGGAATGGTTTGATTCGAGCCGTCTTTATTGTGTTGTATTCGTCTCTGCCCGTAGATCACGTTTTAATGAGAAAAAATATAAATTTTTGAAAAGCTTTGAGAGAAAGATGGAAAAGAAATAATTCCCATATGTTCTACAATGACACCGTTGTTAATCCAATTGAATTCCGCGTTTGCGGAATTAAGTTTCCAGTTCCGTTGGTGTGAAGCAAAAATGGCAATGGATTCTCAGGTGGAATAACGCGCTTTGAATATTAAAATTATGAATGAAAATTTACTTTTCTGTATCAAACTCGTATTCCATGTAACGTAAGACGTGTTATTTGCAAGTCAATCAATAATTTTGAGCGGAAATTGTATGTGAAAATAAATTTGTATTAAAATGACGAGTTTTGGTAGAAGTACAGGTCGGACTCGATTATATACAGACTCGATTATATACAATTTTGTACTCGATTATATACAGTTTGAAACAAAAATTAAACTTAAAAATTCAAGAATAAAATGTAACCTTTCAACGACAAGGTGAAAGATTTTGCTTGAATTTTCACCAGGAATTGTTTACATCGATATTATATCGAAATTAGGAAAAATAGAAGTTGGGTGTCAAAGAACTAATTGTAGAGCTGTTAGAGAAATTTAATCTAATTATTAGAAACAATCAAGTTTAATATTAATTTCAAGGATAAAATTAATAATAACACATTAAAAAATATTAACCTTTAAGTTTTGCACTTCCAAAATGTTATTTGAATCCACTAGTTCAGATGCTACACTACTATATCCTGTACTAAGTTTTCATATCTTTCAAATGGAAGCATCGTCTGAAATAGCGTACCATAGAGTCAGTTTGAGGCAACAGAGTCCGAAACAACAATATAAGTTCTAGAACTCTGTCATTGATGTATTTCGATCATATGCGTAGAAGGATTTTTTTCATCGAATATGATCATCTATCACCTTTACTTTTTACAACTCTAATTGCGTTTGACACGACTCGTAAACGAGTAACGTCTCTAATTTTTGGTCTCCAATCTATTTCCGTTGACCCGGACGCTTTCTGTCTTCAACACTAAAATGACCACTTTTAAATCGTCCAATTCCATTTCCTAACAAATTTATTTAATCGTGCAGAGTCACCATAACCTTCTACAAGCATTCGATGTGATTTTCTTCAGTTTTTTTTAGAGAATCAAAACATCTTGCGAATGGTGCTTATTGATAGTTTTAACCAGCTTCCATAAATTGGATGTCACGTAACACATAGGGTAAATGATCTTGGTTTGTCCAATTTGGGGCCTTTTTGCGCAACTAGTAAATGCAAATCGATTTTTGTTCATGAAAATCACATATAATCGATACGAGTTTGGGTTTGTTGAAGAGCCCCAAATCTCTAGTTGCTTATACTACCATAAGGCGTTGAAATTATTAATTTATTTTATGTTTTTTAACGATTTTCCTCAAAGAGAAATTATGATCATGGTTTGACCACCTCTGATCATGGTTTGTCCAAAAAATGATCATTATTTGTCCGGTTTTAGAAATCACAATTTTTGAATGAAAACATTCGAATTCTCAAGTAGAAGTTGCATTTATCATTGGTTGAGTTTACTTGAGTTTACTGTGTTTACTGCGCCAAGCGGTTGCCATGTGAACAAAACAACATTATTGAATTAGACAACTCATGATCAGAATTGAGTTCATCAAAATGCGTTAATTATTTGGTTTAGCTATGTAAATCTGATACAAATGGTGTGCAAGTATGTTTACAATATTTGAAGTGTTATAATCCAGAAAAGGCCTGAATACTTGCCAAATAATTATCTGGTGATCGATTCAAAGTTAGCTCGAATGAGGGGCGCATTGATACCAATAGATGGTGTATTTTATAATCATTTAAAACATGTGATTCCGTAAAAATATACTATAAAACTACTGTAAATCATGAAAAAGACTATTTTATTTATATGTTTTGAAACATTCGAATGCCTCATTTGACAAAGGTGTGCTGAATTAGAACATTGAAAAAAGTGGTCATACCATGATCATGTTTTCGACTGGACAAACCAAAATCATTTACCTTAACACTTTAAGGACCGGGAAGAAATATGTAAGACATACACCTGGGACCACACGTTTTGACTTGTGTGAAGTTGCTTGCTTTGCTTGCATATTTTAAAGAGGCTTTAAAATTTGCAGTTCATTCGCCTCTATGGATGAAGTTAGGGGATGAAAGTTCAGCGGATAAAAGTTTTTGTTGCGTGCATGTTTCTGTTCAACGTCCTACTGTATTTAATGAATAATTAATTATTTCAGTTGAAATAAATTGATTGCTTACCAAGTAACAACCTTCAAAATCATGCTCATTAGATAGAGAATTGAATCATTCATCTTCCCACATAATTCATTTTTTTGTTGATCGTGACAGAGAAAAGTTATATACTGAAACGTGGGCATGGGTCAATATAGGAAAATTTACAGAATTTTGGAAATCAAAAAAAAATTGTTCGAATAGAGTTATCGAAGTTATTCGATAGAGAAATATTTCACCTATCTTCCAGCCACAATTTGATTAATTAGAAAAGAGTCTGAGAAAAGTTATAGGCCAAGTTGTAAGGGAAAGAGTCAACCGCGATCAATCGGTTTTCTATCTTACTAACCATAGAATTAGGAAATTGCTCATATATAGTTAAAAAATATATGTATATAAAATATAGCTAAGAATTCGGCTCCATGAAACTTATGTAACTGAGCCTGTAAAAATAAATGTATGGGAGAAATTAATTATTTTAAAGACAATTGAAAAAAGGTATTTTAAAGGACCGAAAACATATTCTCGAGATAGTACACATTCGATGAAGAATATTCTTATTTATCTTTAACCAAATTTTTATTGGTCCAAAAAGGGGAATGAGAAAAGTTATTGGCCGAAACGTTCACGAGTTGTATGGGGGAAAGGGTCTGGCTGGGTAAGGAAGTAAAAAGTAAAAAGGAAGTAAAAATTTCTATTGTATAGAAGTTTTGACTATTTTTCGAATCCCTATCCATAAGATCATGGTGAAAAACGTACCTTTGAATTTTTAGCACACCGTTCTCAATAGCTTTGAGCTATAGTGAAAAAATAAGTTTTTCTTTTTTGTTCCCATTCTCAATAGGCTTTGAAATGAAAATTTGAGAAAATACCCAAAGTACCGTTCCGAATCATATTTCGGACGCTTATGGCATATGATGTTGTTGCCATAAGCGTGTTGAATTTTGTTCTACTATGTAATAATTCAAATGTTATTCTCAAATGAAGTGATAGTGAATCCAAGGGATCAATCTAAAGAAGCAATTGTGATATTAAATTTATAGTTATATCATCAGTGCATGAAGCATTTCAAGATATTAGAACAAAGTGTCCGAAATATGATGTTGTCCGAAATATGATTCAGAACGGTACATCTACTTTGGTGTACCGCGACAAATTATAGTAAAATTCTATCCCATGCGTAAAAAAATCCTGGGTGTATAGAATTTATTAGAGTTTTCAAAACTATTTTTCGATGATTATTTATTGAACTATTTATTATCAAATACGAATTCAAAATTTTTGGATCATACAATAATATCTCAGTACTGAATGGTCCACAACAACGTTATAGAAATCAAATGAAAAATAGTTGATAACGTTAATTGGATTTGCTATCTTTGAAAAAATAGAAAGAAATCGATTTCTCATTCCTTCCCGATATTTTTATCCACTACATCTATACACATCGAAATACAAGTTTCTCTGTAAAATATTCCGTGAATATCCATGTAAATTATGCTTTAAAAAGATTTGTATCTCTTGATATTTCACTATTCTAAAGCATTTCAAAAATCGCCTAAAAATTTCGACTTCGCACTCTGTTCCTTCAATTTTTTTTGCAAGTATGAAAAAGTTCTGTTTCCATTTTCGATAAATTTATTAATTTCCCTCCTACAACTTGTATACATTTTGGCCCATATCTTTTCCCAAACTCTTTTTCGGCCAACGAAAATTTGGCTGAAGATGGAGAAAAGTATTCTCCATCCAATGAATATTATCTCAAAAATGTGTTTTGGGCCCTTTCAAATAACTTTTAAAAATTTTCTATTAATTAATTAATTTCTCCCATACAAGTTGTATAGGTTTTGGGCTATAAATTTTCTTAGACCCTTTTCTGACCAATGGAAATTTTGCTAAAGATAGATAAAAACATTCTATATCGAATAAGTACTATCTCGAGAATGTGTTTTGGGTTCTTTCAAATAACTTTTTCCATTTTTTTAACATAATTAATTTCTTCCATACAACTTGGCTTATAACTTTACCCTTTTTCGATTGATAAAATTGTGGCTGGAAAATAGATAAAATATTTCTCTATCGAATAACTTCGATAACTCTATTCGAACAACTTTTTTGAATTTCAAAATTCTGTAAACTTTCCTATACTGACCCATACTCACGTTTCAGTCTATAACTTTTCTCTGTCACGATCAAGAAAAAAATGAATTACGTGGAAAGATGGATGATTCAATTCTCTATCTAATGAGCATGATTTTGAAGGTTATTACTTAATAAACAATCAATTTATTCCATTTGAAATAATTCATTATTCATTAAATCCAGCAAGTCGTTGAACAGAAACTTGCACGCAACAAAAACTTTTATCCGCTAATTTCACACAAGTCCGTAAAGAAGGAACGCGAAAACGAGAAATCTCGTGAGCGGTCCGCAAATTGTTAAAAGGAATAAGAAGTCACAAAATCTTCACGCATTTCGAACTAACAGCATTGTCTGAACACATCGTCAAAGTCACTAGAGTTGGTACCTTCACTATATGGACAACAAAGCTAATCTCTTTAAGCATGCCTGTCCCATCGTTAATCGCAAATAACATTTAATTAATTTCAACTTTGACAAGCCTTTCATGTGAGCTACAGAGACGAAAACTGTTGTTAACAACCCAAGCTCACTATAAGATTTGGAGGCGTTTCTTGGAAATCCCATTTCACGATCACGGTTTCAGCAACAGCCAACCTGGCGAAAATCTACCTTTTCATGCAGAAGCGTCAGTCGAGGCCAGACGTATGTGAGCAGCAGGCAACCAAACATTTTTCCGATGAAGCACGACGTCGAGGTCACAAAGGCTGACAAGACTCATTTGACGCTGGTCGGTAACGACTGGCATGGGACCGGGTATTTTACATATCCCACCAAGAAGGTAAGCGATAACGTCAAATATATCTTCCCCATCAAGTTCTCTAAGAAGGTCCTTCTGAGGCTGACGATCAGCCGATCGTCCAAGCCGTTGTTCTTTCCTCGGGGCTTGTGGCGAACGGGTAGTAGGAAGTGCCTACCGGAAGTTTCCACCTTCATCAAGAAGTATCATGTGAAGGAGCTGGCCACGGTCCATTATGTCAAGTGATCACTGGAGGAGAAGAACCGACTGAAGATAAACCCTCCCACCCAGCTGCGACCGATAGAAAGTTTTTAAGCGAAGCTCAAACGGATGATCTACTCCAATAATTTCGTGGCCAAAACGGAGGCCAGGTCTCGAAATAGCTGAAGAACATGCCAACATCCATCTTTTCACCGACCATGCCTAAGGTTACGGCCAACTACTCTCAGACCGCCTGGCAGGGCGTCAAAGCATTTTTGTAGAAAGCTTAATAAACATAGGATTCAACCCATTCAGTTACTATTTAGTCCAAATTATTCCATTTTTGAATGCATACGTTAACCAACGCATGAATATCCAGGAAGCCCACCATCAAACATCACATGTCCGTCACATGTCCGATTCCGGAAGCAGTGCATCAGTCTCGGTCCTGATTCCTCAATGTGATTTCATGTTTTCCAGCTCAACCTCTGCAGCTCATCGTTCGCCCGAAAATCATTTCCATGTTCGCGTCCCATTTATGAATGAATGTCCGCAGACCGTTCTACATCCCAATCGGCGACCGCTCTTCCCGAATTATAAAATGACATCAAACATCCAAAGTCAATTCGCGGCAAAGTGTCCCATCCCTCTCCCGTTGTCAATCGTGCTCGGAATCAACGGCGATCATTCGCGCATTCGGCACGAGCGCTTACAAAATCAATTTTCACCTCAATGATTACCTCTCCTCACTCGTATGGAAGGTGGGCTCGAACCTTAAAAGCACCGCGCTCGGCGCGGAATATGCATTAGTCATTCGTGTCGTTCGGTTGGTCATTAAAAGCTCTCCGTTTGGTGTAGTTTAAGAGTCCCTGGGGAATATTCTGTCAACAGCCCGAGCTATAGAAATCATTAGAATCTTTTCCCCCAATTTCTTTGTCATCAGTTTAAAACAAAGAACAAAGCCTAGAGCGGAAGGAATGCGCCGGAGTGCAGAGGAGAGCGGTGGAAGGAAAAAAGAGAATAAAATTGTGGAACTCCAACAGAATTATTCAAATGAGCTGTGTATTTTATATGATCATATACATTATTATAATGTTTGGTGTTAGAATTTTAATTTGTTGCAATCAATTATACTAATGGATGGTGTTAGGGAGGTGGAGGCAAAAGAAAGACAGCGCTCTTTAGTGGGTGCTTCTGAGATGCCGACATCATGACAAAAGCTGTGATATTCAATGCACACAGTGAAAATCAAAATTCTGCTGAAGGAAGCTGATGACAATGTACTTAAGATGCTTTCTAAATCAGTATAAGTTAGACAACTGTTTCATTGCGAGGCATAACCGGTCAATGATATATGGATTTTATCAGCTCAATAATTCGTCACATGATCACTAACAATGTCCCGATTGTAACGATATACGTCAAACACACCCTCACCACATATCAACCATCAAACCATTGCGCTTCCGTTAAACCACGGTAAATCATCACACCACCTTCGTCGTTTTGCGCTATCGACTATCAATAGTCTTATCCAAAAGATAAATATTATCCAAAACATAGACAAAAATGATGACAACTCCGCCCTGAACCAGCGGGGGATCAAAGAAGCGCATCACATCTTCTGCCCTAGTTGCCATCGCCTTCCGAACTGAATGAAATTGAGTTGGACCAAAGCGAAAAAACAGTACATAAACACAGCGGACCACGATGATAATGGAGTCGTGCTAATGACGATCGTAAAACTGTCGATTCATTGTGGCGATAAGGATTCAATTTGGGTGAAATGAAAGCTCAGGTTCTAGGATCGGCACTTTCAAGTCATTATATCTCTGTGGTTCGCGGTTATTTTCTTGCTCGATGGCGGAACCAAAACACTGGTAGGAATTCGCCCATAAAAAGGTTATTTCAACGCCCCCTCGATTTATGTTTCTAAGCGCCAGGGGGGGCGGGCGGCTGAAAAGTGACTTCCCACCTCTAATAAGATGGAGGGGGCTTGAGGAAATTTTATTCATTTTCCCATTCGTCCGACACCGCGTGGGTTGGCAGCCGGTGGGGAATGAAATTAGAGCATAGTCTTGGTCTTTATGCAATGACATACACACACAGTCAGGAAATAAAAAAAAACTATAAAACTTTTGTACGAAAACGCAGTTAAATTGTTAACGACAGAAGAAAGAAGTTTTCTACCCGGTAGTAAGTTGGGGCAGAATTTCATAGAATTACGCACTGAGCTAGGCTGTGTATCAGATAAGCTAATTGTATTTTTCCAGCTCATAAAAATTAAGAAATCATTCAAAATCTACGCCACCGCCCTTTAGTGATAATATTTTATGAGATATAACAGTTCAACGATTACTTGGTAGCTACCACTGGAATCGGAATGGGGCGATCAGCGTGAGTCGTAAAAAAATTTAAAAGTTTAAAAATTTCATGATTCATAATTTTATTGCGATTTATCATTTTGTTTTAGTGCCGGTTTTACGACAATTGCTCCAATAGTGAGCGCGCTGCTCGGTCGATGAACATAGGAAATCCAATTATTGATGCGGCTACCTTGCGGAAATAGAAATAGCTCTAAGGTCGTTAGAGGATTTTAGATGTTTGAATTTGTGGGGAAGAGTCAGAAATGTGTGCTCTAATCGAAATAGTGTATATCACGATAGAGAGTTTGTTCAACCTCACCTTTAAGCATTTGCAAAGGGCGCTGCCCCTATGCTCTTTCAACTGCCATAGTAGAAGCTGTCGGAGTCACCTTTACAAGCTGCCTGTGGTGTGCTTGGGTGTTTCGTACATGATCAACATTTATTTGTTTCCCATAGAAAGATATACACAATAAGGAATGTTTTGGTTACTATCAGCGTTGTCAATGTTCCAGTTTGAACTGGATTCTTCTAGTTTTTTTTCTCAATCCTGTCATTCAGTTTAATTATAAAAACTACCAGTTTTTTTTAAATATTATCCAGTGTTATATAATTTTTAAGAGTGTGCTTCAGTTTTACCCATTTTATGCAAAATGAATTTATAATTATAAATATTACCTTCCTATCCCTTGACCGAATTTGTCCTTTAACATGTATCGTTCTGTCGGTCCAAGGTGTATTTACCTTGTATCAATTCCTCCTTTTTCCTCTCAACTCAATGTTTTTTTCAAAAATATCTTCTCGAGCAGGAGGAAATACTCAAGGATGCCTCATTTTTATTTTTATACCATGATTATAAGCCTGATATAAGAAGTAAAACACCAACAAATGGAGAGAAATAGGGGGTCTTCGTAGCCACTTGGTTACGCGTTCGCTTACCAAGCGATCGATCGTGAGTTCAAACTCAATTGACCATCTTTGTGTTGTTATAGAATAACTACGTCACGCAACCATCATCAGCGATGGAAATCGATCCACGGTGGAACAAAGATCGATTCATCCATACTACTGCTCTGCTCTGCAAGACACATCGGGCTGCTGTTCTATAAATAACCCAATATCAATCAATATCAATATCAACTGTCTCCGCTGTCCGGTCTGCTGAACAATGGAAGAACAGAAAGAATACCCTTACGAATACCCTACTACTGTGTAATTTACCATAATGCAATGGAACAGAAAACTCAACGCCTAAATGGCTACTACTAACTACTGTGTAATTTACAATTTATAGAAACATAAATATATGTACATGTACACGATTAAAACCCGGCTCTGTTACAGCTAATATGCTAATGAGCCTAAAAAATAAATAAATGGGATAAAAAAAAATGGAGAGAAATAGCATTTCAATGGCTAAATTTGATAAATAATTTCAAAACCAAATTGAATTACTATTGTGGGAAAATGTTGACGGTATTTTTCTTTGATGTTTTAGTTCATATCTCAAGCTAATCCATAGCTTTCTGAGGTATCAAAATATTCATTCCTGCTCGGACTGCTTTAAAAGTTGTCTTTATTTTCAGCTACTACGATATACCTAGGTAAAACGTACAAATGATCTACTAGAACGCTCTATTTAGAAATACTTTTTTTGCTATGTTATAAAATTGAAGAAACGACCTAATCAGTAATAGTTCCAGAATTCTAATACATACATCACTGCATAAATCAGAGCACGGGGACGTCAGTTTGACAGTTTTGCGTGGTTTGTTTCAGCTCTCGTTCGTTGCAATTTATTTGTCCCTTCTCAAATGAAGAAAAAAATCCCAAAATATTGTTTCACAGTAATGTTCGAGTGGTGGGAAACGAAGCTTCTAAGAAAATTTCATTTCTCAAGCATTGGAATGGGCGAAAAAATCATTTTAGATTAATCGGAGCCGATTATCATAAAAAGAAACGGTTTTACTATGTGGGCATTCACCACGAATCATCGACTCATTTACTATATATAGTAGATTCTCTTTGATTAAATCAAATGCATCTACTAATACCGTCCCGCAAGATCCAGAGTAATCTTCCAGTTTCTTTAAAGATATTATTGGCAACCCTGGTTACTACAGCTTCAGGTCAAATTAAAATGTAAATCCTGCCAAGACAATAGATTCAAAGAGACAATAATTAATTTCATCGACGATTTTATAAATAATATGTTCGCCAGAAATCCCAATCTCCAGTACCTTGGCTTTATAAAATTTTGTTGATGAATGAAACATCGGAGCAAGCTTATTTGCAAAACAATGTTCCGCGAGTCTTCGGTTAATAACATAATATTATCATCCCTTTTTCTTACGTTTGGAGTCACCATACAGCTACTCAAATCGGGTTTTTGTCAAAACAAAACCGGTCAACAAACAGAAACAGCCCGTGTAAAAGTTCACTAGTGGAATTTAAGTGTTTTAGGCGGAAAAATTTGTCAAAGATTAGCGAGTTGTAATGTATGGCATATCAAACAAATCTTCCGATTCCGATTCGATTGGTATGTAAATCATGAAAATTCGTTCACAGTGAAAATAGTTATTAACGTTAAATTTATTTCATAAAAACGTGACCTGTTTTCTGATTTGGCACCCTTTCTAAAAGACGTAGTTCTACGTCAAAATCGACTTGCATATTTTTTTGTCAACTAAGTCAACAGCAAATCAAATTAACTATTTCATTTGACTTTCATTTGGCTCCCGGAACGTTTCTGTAGGGCAGAGATATTTTTGTTTGAATGAAAAATTACCCCTTCGTTTTTGACGATGAATAACTCAATAAAAAATTATCGCACCGCAAATTGAAAGCCAACTGCTGCAGATTCTCTAAGACACTAAAAAACTGTTTTTGGTCCAATGCAAAAAAGACATCATCAAAGCAACAATTTAATCTCGTACTTGAAGTTACAGCATCTTCTTCTTACTACATCTAAACTTTGTTTCGCCGATGATTTAGCACCTGAAGATATAAATCGTTTACTATTCCGGTGAGGTGACAACGGTATCCGCATAAACAGTGAAAGGTGCGAAATCAAGTTCCGTACTCGCTGCCGAAACATTCTTCCCAGGTTTAGTCTCCATTCGAAGTCACGCAAGTCTTTGCGATTTATCGAATTCAGAGAAACTTCATGCGGTTTCCCTTGCGTCAGCTCCCATACTACGATCCAATTAATCCTCCAAGCTATCCTGATCGCTGTTAGTTGATCGATTTGAAAACCTCCTTTGTCAATCTTAGCAGACTACAATGACTGTTTATCTGTAACCTTCATACTGGCAATGTGAATTGCCTCGAAATGATAAAAAAAAGTTCCGTGGAATATTCCCTCGCATCGTTTGTCCAATGTTAGAATTAGTGATTTGGACCCATTTAGTTTCTATAAAAATAATCTGTATGACGAAGTGAAAGACGGTGAACAAATAAATACGAGCATGAGTGTGAGATTTTATGATGAAGATAGTTCCGACTGCTACCCCTACAGAGATTTGAGCAAGACGAGATATCTCTAAGGTAATAATTACTCCCTAAAGTTTCGCAAAAAAAAAGCAACTGGTTTCACTCGCTGATATAAAGTCAAACAAATTGTTGTTCAACACATAGTCGGTACGGTCTTGGCAAGGCCTCTGCAGCCGAATGTGCCACCAAAGCACAAGTCTAACCACCAACCTAGTTTCGGATTGACAATGGATGACCCCATCTAGAGAAGTCAAGAAATTTCTCTGTTTAGGAAAATCCCTAGACCGACTATAGGAAACTATTTCTTTATATCATTTATGCTTGCGCTAAGGGCGAGACCGAAACTTATGTGGACGATTTTTTCAGAACATTTACAGAATAAAAACAACACAAAAAATAAAAGCAATTGAGCATTATCGATATCAAGACAAACATAGTAGTGACAAAGAACTGAATTAGGAAAATATATACATGCAAAGCCTTAGTTCAACATTGTCCACATAATAAAGTCTATTTAAAAACTAAGTCACGTCTAATATTCATATTTTTTTTTAATAATAATTATAATGATAAACTGCAACAAAAACTCTATATTAACTCAGTTTGTATCAAACTTCGTGATTCAAAATCATCGTCAAAAAATTAAAAAAAAGTCACTGGAGGGTTGGGTCCGAGGCACGACCGCATAGTTAACGTAGGATTCCGTAAGGCTATCTGTTGCATGCTGATTTTGGATATGTTTTAAGAATTACAAAGTCGAACTCTTTGATTATGATTTGGTGACCCTGAAAAGGGCCGTTTTGTTTTGTTGTTGGGTATTGATTGTTCACTCCACCAGTGTTAACAATCGATATAAAAAAGAATAGTATAAAAAAAACTATAAAAAACATAGTTAATTATAAAAAATTCAAATCCAAAATGACCTCCACTACAAAACGGTGAAACGATGTAATTTTTTTTCCAATACCCCATCAATATGGGTATCAAATGAAAGTGCTATTAGAACGTAGTAGATCATTAAAAATCCAAATCCAAGATGGCCGCAGTCCCCAAATAACCAATAACTTCTTTGAATGGTTTCATTCAGCTTGATCTGTTTGTATGTATATTTGAATGTCTGTGGGGTATGTACCATGTGTATGTGTATGTACCATTTTGCAATCACCTCAATGTCGGTATTAAATGAAATTATTTTAATAATAGAACGCAGTACATCATAAACATATTCCGAGGAAAATTGGGCAAGAAATGAAAATTTCAAAAAAGTTAAATGGTTTCATTATAGAGAAATATGCTGATGATACAAACGATGTACTAAAAACTTTAAAATAAAATAAGTAAAAAAACTTTTTAAGTTAAACGGTTTCTTTGTGAATAAACATAATAATGTACTAAAATCTAGAAAATAATTAGCCAAGTAGCAGTTGGCAATTATCATTCCCCTTCCTTCAATAATCAAGGACATTGATGAGACTTAAATTAAATCGTGGTACACGTTGGATTTCCATTCTCCGCATTTAATGGTTTCATAACATTCACGTTGGATTTCCTTTATCCGCATTTAATGGTTTCATCATATGCCCCACGATTTTATTTTAGTCTCATCAATGTCCTTGATTATCAAAGGAAGGGGTATAATAACTGTTAACTGCTACTTGCCTAATTATTTTCTAACTTTTAGTACACTATCTGTATTATTATTATGTTTATTCACAAAGGAACCGTTTAACTTAAAAAGTTTTTTTTACTTATTTTATTTTCTCTATTATAGTGACTTTCAACAAATTTTGGCTGGTTCGTCACTTTAACTTCCATTTTTGAAATAATGTCGAGAGTGAGAATCGAACTCGTGACCTTTAACGTGAGTGGTATGGATGTTTCCACTACGCCAGATCTCCTCCTCAAACGAACACAATTATCGCTTTTTCTTCTCAGAGTGTTGATGCAAATACCTCGTAAATCCATCAGAAGATAACTGAGCAATAATTGTTAGTACATGGCCAGCCGCTTGTGCCGTTAATTTCGACCAATCAGGAATGGGCATTTCAGTTAGGATAGGCGTTGAGATTTTTCAATTGTTCAATAGTTAGTTTCATATTTATCATATTATATTATATAATATATATTATTTTATTCATTGTTAAAAAAATGTTATGGAGTGCCGAAATCGATTGACGCAAAAATCTCATCAATCCATCATGAAATGACTGAGCAATAAGCGTTTGGAATTGGACAATTTTCACGATGTGCTTGATTATAGATTTTCAATTTGTACCCCAATATGTTCCCGAAAGACGTAATCCTAAGTAAAAAAAAATTCGGCTGTTTAGAAGTTACACGTCCTACAAGTTCTACAAAACAGCCTCATCAAAATGCTCAAACGTGTCCAAATTAAATTTGCCTTCAGCTTGAACTGGGGAATTTCTCTTACCCACTTTCTTACTGAACGTCTCGTCTGCGGATTACCACGCTTTCAGAATATATATAGAAAGCTTTTCCACTGATAGAAAGGGGTTTCACCATTCACATTTGGTGTTTGTTGTTGTTCAAAACATTTCTGAGAAGAGATGATAGGTAATGGTACAGGTGGGAATTTTATTATCTGTTGCGAATTTTCCATTCTTGTTGATTTTTACGATTCTAGTCAGATCTTAATGGAAAATTTTAGACGGTAAACTTCATGGAGCACTTCATGTTTTCTAGAAATTCTAACTCAACACCCAAAAAATATAATGTGATATTCTAAAGCTGATCCCGCACAGATATTTATTTGATCTTCGTCCTTGTGTGAAAAAATTATATGGAAAATGCAGACAATAATTGTTGAAGCTTACACTGAACTGGGTTATATGGAGATGACTCTGAATACTGTATCTCCTACAGTGTCAAAAATTTGCCAAAATTTGAAAGCGGTATTTTTAACATATTATAAATGTAAGATGTTAAAAACCTCTAGATTTTCGAGGTATTTCTTCGCTTTTCACGAAAACGATGGATGAAGTCGCCTGTCTCGCCGTATCACAATCTCACCATCTACAAACTTATCGCCTTCCGATCTGAGATCAACCATTGAATTAATTTGAAATCGTTTATGTTAATGCGTCCCCGGAGTTGCGGTGGTCGCCTTTTCAATCTCTGTGTGTGATTCAAACCGCTACCGATTGATGTAATTTATCAACAAGCCAACGAGGTTTTGTCACTAATGTTCAAACCGGGCAGCCGATATCAGATATTTCGACGATCCGCAATAGAAACCCGTGATAATTATGTCTAAAGGTTTCAACTCTCGAAGACACCCAAGCGACAGTTCATTCATCAAACAAATCATCTGGAACTATCCTTGACACCATCTCACACGCAACACACCCTTTCTCTCCCTCTCTGTCTCTCTGCTGTTGCGATGTGACAAATCCGTGGGCATCCAAAAACGATCACCGCGTTCGCGATCTCTTCACTCTCTCTTTCGGTCACACCACTGCTGGCCCCACTGGATCGCTGGCGCACCTTCTTCGTCTTAGCGCCTGTCGTTACATGGTTTTCGGCTTTTCGTCGGTAACTTCCAGTTTACCATCTCCAGGCGCTCGGGCGTCCCTGAAGTGCACAGCTTGCGGCTTTTAGCTTTAATCCCAATTTCTGTGGAATGCCTTTTCGGAAAGCACTCGATTGCCGAATAGTGTTACGCTGTGTTTTGATTAATTAATTCACCTTTTCTTCCTGTCTTATTCCCTCGATCTTCGACCGCTGGAAATGCTGGACAAAAAAGGTATTGGAATCCTCCGAACGGATTCGAAGGAAAAATTGCCCTGCACGTTATGCAAATATCCGTCGTTCGCAAATGAGACATTTTTACGAGCACCATTACCGTATATTATGGGGCACTTAAGGTTCTGTTGCGTTTTTACTGCCGGAACGCGTTTGGAGAGTACTTTTCCCGGTTGGTCAACACATTTCGCTCCGTTGTCAAAGGTCTTCCCGGAGCAATCAGTCACGCCGCGGTTCGGAATTAACCTGTGTGAGCTTGCAAATCGTAAAAATAAAGCATGAGACACTCTCTCACTCTTTCTCAAGTGTCGGTGGAGCAAACGGCAACGCTTTGTTGTTGAGAGCTGTGTTCTTAATTAATTGATTTGCGATCGGCGATCAGAGTGAGGTATGTCACTGCAGTATGATCGATCTTTCGTCGGTTGTTCAGACAAAGCGCAACCGAGTGGAGGAGGGACAATGGATGACCACCGCCAGGGGAGAGATAATGGATTCGCAAAAAAGGATTTGGATAAGGCGAAACGACAAAATGCATATTATATGATAATTTTATACTTGACCATTTATTGATTTTAATGGAAATTGTATGTTTTATATGGTCATAGCATGTTACGGCATCTGCTAGTGAGAGAAGTCACGGGACTGAAGGGGATAGGAAAATGGGACAAGCAGCTCATCGAGAGCAACCAGATCGGCGTTTGAACATGTATGCCTAATTTTTCTATAATAGCCCAATTATACGGATACAATCATACAAACGAACAATTTTCATTTTATGTGTCTGCAAATCTCAACAAGGTACTCCCGGAAGCCCGCATTAAACGGAATCAAAGTATACCAGAAATAATGTCATATCAACAATCGAAATTTGTCCTCGCAGGACATCAATACAGTACTTATTCGCTAACTGGGCTGGAAGGACAACAAATTATTAATTCCACTTGCTAACTGGTCTGACATGTCAAACGGTTACTAAAACTGAATGGAACCTCAATGAACTGTTTGATTCACATTGAAAAAACTCGTAACTGTTGTGAACGTTCCATTTTGCCTGTACAGAGTAACGTTTCTAATTGCAATTTCTCAGCGTTAAACGTCGTCAAACAGCGTTAAATTAGATATAGAAAAGGTTTCCACTAAAATTTCATGCAATTCCATTAAGTGTTTTTGTCACGAGAAAATAATGTCAATTTTTATAACATCGAATTGTATTCGAATGCCCCTCACATCTTTTGACAGCACATGATTATGACGTCTATTATTGATAGATTGCTTCTTAACTGGCCTGCGGATTTCGGATTTCGCTGAAATATCATATGAAACAATTCCTGGCGAGCTTCAAAAATTCTTCATAAATGACGATTTTTTTCCACTGTACCTATTGTAGACAATTAAATTTCTTCTTAACGTTGGAGAACTATTTTTTGTTTAAAAAGCCATATTTGAAATATTAACACGTTTCGTACCATGGAAATTTTTGATGATTTTAAGATAAGATTTCCAATTCTTATCTTATTCTTAACGATTACGTACCTAAAATAACTGGAAAGTTCGAAACTACACTGTCAAGGAAACCTTCATTCTATAGTAGATGATAGTGCGTATTCGTTCTTGTGAAAAAGTTCAAGAGTTTTTTTTAAATTCGATTAGTTCAAAAATTGCTTGTGGGGCATTAAAATTATAAAATGTTTTCAACCAAATTTTTAACGGGACCCACAAGAAGAAAACTGGTTTGTATAAATGCACTCCAGAAATGCTCAAATGGCCCGACAGAAGCTTCGGGAGGGAGTCTCGAAGCGTCGGGTTGCGGCACACTTCGATATTTCTGAATCAGCTCTGAGGAAGAGGCTCATATCAGTGAGTGATTTATGATTTGAATCTTCTTTTATTGACATTTCTACTTCTGCTAGGGCTGTTCAGACAAGTATTTACAAGTGAGCAGTCTGAGGATCTGGCGGGCCACTGCAGAGCAATGGACAAAGCTTTCTATGGTATAACTCTCAGAGATTTAGGTCGTCTGGCGTTTGATTTTGGGGAAGCCAACAACCTCCAGCGCGAATTCAACCAGGTTGCAAACTGGCAGGAAGATATTGGGATTCTAGCTTCATGAGGAACCATCGTCTGTCTCTTCGAACCTCACAACAGCGCAACGAATCAACAGCACTCCAAGGCAAAACGTCGGAATCCTCAGAACCGAAATCCAAGATGAGGAAGAAAAATAAACCATTGCTTAAAAATAATTCAAATTAACTTCAAATGAAAAATGTTTTTATTTTCACCATGCATTCAATTCAATAACGGTTATGTTTCGTTTATGTTTATGTTTTCACAATGATCTTTAAATAAATATTGTTTTTATCAACAATGAGTTTCAAATAAACCAAGTGAAGGTAACTATGTATTTATAAACTTGATCTGTATAAATAAAAATGATTTGGTGTCCGTTCCTCACGATTTAGCTCAAGATCGGAGCTACGAATTTAAACAGTCAGTATCAGGATTGATGCGTCTTTGTCTGCATCAGGTTTATATGTAAAAAAAAATAGATTATGATTAGATTTTATGTACATAATTTCTGTGGGAACTTGAGTGTTCGAAATGATTTATATCAACATATCAATTGTGGGTGGGACGAAGTTTTCGCCGGGTCAGCCAAAGTACGCATTTGTTATTTTGTATTTAAATAGGTTTTTGTCAAACTACAAGCAAAACTCGAGAAGTTCTTGTACTACGTTTCGAATGTAATATGTATATAGTTACAATTAGGTAAGCAAACTGAATTTTATTTGTTTTTATTTCAAGATTTATTGGATGACAACAGTTAGGTGCGCACCTTTGCCCCGCACTACTCTACAGTTTACTAAAGAGCAATTCCACGCTAAATCAACTGGTCGCCGCTTCGCTCCATTACGATATTTTGTTTCAAATTTCTTACATACGTTAGAAGCAATCTGAATCACAAGATTCACTGTAATTTTTATAAGGGCGTATCTACAATCATTGCCCTTATTTTAGAAACCAGAAAGCCATCTGACTGCTCAAAATAATATGTTTGACGAAGTTTTTCTTTGCAAATTAAACAACGCTTATCTATTCAACTCAAATATTGAATTCGATGGTTAGTGTTGCATAGACAATCTCAGGAGAATGTGAATATTACTTTTCAGAAATTTATCAAATGTCACTACTTTGCAAAATTGTAACTTCGCAAGGGGTAATACGACTCTATATGAAAAAACTGCATAAAGATTATTGTCTTAAGACTAGCCGTTCTCGAGATATTCTGTATGTTATGTTTTTGGTATTTTCGCAAAATTTCAACTACTGAGTCATAACATCCAGCTACACTTTGTATTTCAAAATATTTTTTTTTGTTAATAACAAACAAATCATCTTCAAGCATCAAAGCTGTCAAACATACCCATGCAACTAAACATGCATCTAAATTTGCGTAAGTCGACATTTTAAAAAAAATATTCCTCTGCTGTCATATATTGTGTGTTAAGAATCCTTTAGGGCGTGATAGATCATTGAGTCAAACTACGCTTTTGTTTGAACTTTTATAGAATAGTTTGTTTTTTTTTTAATTTTTTTATCCCTTTTGTTTATTTTAGGCTCATTAGCATTTTAGCTGTAACAGAGTCGAATTTTAATCGTGTACATGTCACATGTTTATCATATCTATAATTAGAACATTACACAGTCGCCATTTTTCACCGTTAGAATATTCCCTTCTATACCATTGCATATGGTACACATTTACACAGTAGTCATTTAGGTGTTAGAGTTTTCCTTCTGTTCTTCCATTATCCAAGTTAGACCGGACAGCGGAGACAGTTGATTGATCATTGTTGAGTTATTTATAGAACAACAGCCCGATGTGTCTTGCTGAGCAGAGCAGTTGTATGAATGAATCGATCTTATTTCGACCGTGGATCGATCATATCCATCGCTGATGATTGTTGCGTGGAAGTAGTTATTCTGTAACAACTAAATGGTCAAATGAGGGCCCTGAGTTTTGAACTCACGATCGATCGCTTACTAAGTGAACGCGCAACCATTGTGGCTACGGAGACCCCCAATTGTTTGTTTTTAGTCAAAGTCATTTTATTTGTCACCGAACTTTGATAATCTTGGGCGCTCAGAATGAAAAAGTAAGGTTACCTCATACAGGGTTCGTGAAAATGAATTGGACAATTACTGGTTCCAACAGGACGGCGCTACATGCCATACAGCGGCTGCCACGACCAAATTATTGCGCGAAATATTCCCCGGAAGATTAATATCGAAAAACGGCAATTATGACTGGCCACCGAGATCACCTGATTTGACGCCTCCTGACTTTTTTTTATGGGAGTATTTAAAATCCAAGGTATACACTGGTAAACCAAGGACCCTGGCTGCGCTGAAAGACAATATCCGACAAGAAATTGCTGCCATATCGGCCGAAACATTGGGCAAAGTGATGGAAAATGCCGAAAAAAGGGCACATTTTGCGGTCAAGGCCAGAGGCGGTCATTGACGAGATATCATAATCAAAAAGTAGTTAGAACAAATCTCCTTGGACCAAAATAAATGAATTTAAAAAAAAAAATTTAAAATTCCACTTCTTTACTTTGCTATTGCAAAAACAAATCCTTCCACTTTAAATGGTTACTTAGACATAATGAAGTAGATTTCGTGGTTTTTGAAAATGCTTAAAACGAAGTTGCAGCAAAAGTAAATAAATTTAACCGGTGCTTGGTGTCAAAACAAACCGTAGAGTAGTTTGAGAAGATTGATTAGGTGGATGAAAACATTAATATTCGTTATTTAAGTTTTTAAGAAAAATTATGAAACCTTCAAAAAACCTTCGAGCTTTTTATGAATTTTTAATAAATTATTTATTTTCAGTGGAGGCGATCTGGCATAGTGGTAACATCCATGCCTCTCACGCTAAAGGTCACTCACTCCCGACATTCTTCCAAAAATGGAAGTAAAAGTGACGAAACAGCCAAATGAGTTGAAAGTCACTATAATACAGATAAAAAAAAAATATTTTCAAGGAAGTACAGGGTGGGCCATTTAAAGTGGAAGCATCTGGCAACCCCATAACTTTTGACAGAGATGTCAGATTAACAAATGTCATACCGCGTTGGAAGCGTCATTTCAGCACAATTTTAACCATGGAACAATACACACCAAAACACCTAAACAATGGTTTGGTCGAGTGCTCACAGACAGCTAAGCCCTTTTATTAATATATCAACCAGTGCCACAAATTATCAAAATTTATTCACGAATGAAGAAATTAGATTTTACTACTGGGAACAGTATTGGATGAATTCTCTTCTGTTGAAACTCAACATCATATCTGTCATAATGAGTATAACACAAGAGTCGAGACGCATAAGCTTTGTATGGTATATTGATCGAAAACAGGATGAACGAATTTCGAAAAGCCTGCATTCAGGCACTTCCATTACTGTCAATAATTTCAGATGATTATCACGAACGTTAAGTTGATCTTCATCGCTTGCAGTGAATTTTCATTGAAAACGTGTCGCCCATTGCACATATAAATGGTGGTGTATGCCATTTCCGGGCAATCGTGAGTAGATTCATAAAACGTAGCAAGAGTTATTCTATACATTTCATTGCCGAACTCGCCAAAAACTAGAATTTTGTGTGATGAATTGCCATCCTTTACCACTAATCGATTTTACTCTCAATTGGTGACGTTGAATTTTATGTTTTGATTTTCACTAACACGCAATGATCTTCATTTTCGATCTTACGAATACCATGACGAAAAAGAAGGTGCAAATGAAAAATGAACTTCATGGCAAGCTGATGTTGATGTTCATTCCACTGGGGTTCATTGACAGTGTTGTTTCATATTTATCGACTCTCGCTTGAGCAGTACGTTATCAATACAAGGAAGGCAGAAATTCGCCGAATTTGAATGTCGTGAACGTGAATATTTTCAGCACTGATATCAACAATACTCAGGGTGAGCGGAAGTGAAAGGTGTGAAAATTCTTGAAAATTCAATTTATTTTTGAATATGGATGTGAATGCATTCTTTTTGAAAATTTACGTGTTCGCGTGAAAATTATTCCTTATTAAAATAATACATGTCATGAAACCGACTATCGAACAATTGAAAAATCTGCATATTTTAATACACTATTATTTCTGATAATCTAATCAAGCTGTGGCGACTCTTTTACCCAAGATATCGTGTCTCATACATTTGTACGGCTCGGTAGGTATTCCCAAACACAGACTACACACCACATTTGAGAGCCTAATGCCATGATTTTCACGGCGATCAAATACTTCTTACAAGGTTTAACATCGGCCCAAATTGAAGAAGAACTAATTTCCACGCTAAAAGACTATTCGGTTTTCCTCCATCGTATTCAATGTTTAATCCTTTAACGGCCAAGCTGTAAAAAATATTGTTTTAACAAAATTCATTGATGTAATTTTAATTATTGGCTTTGCAGAAACCATAATCTTCAAGAATTATTTTTTCCGTTCTTACGTTTTCCGTAAAATGACAAAAATACGAAAACATTGGCCAAAACCTACATTTTTGTTCCTGTAGGAGGTTCAATTCAATAGCTTTTTCCAACATCACAATGTGTGATCTTTTATCAAAGAAAAACTGTAGAAAGTTTACATATTTTTGAATTTTATAAGGCTTTGTTTTTGTTTGGTTATGTGAGGTTATGTACACCCAAAGTTAATTTTTAGCACTTGTTATGGCATCCCGACTTATTACAATCAATGAGCCGAAAAATAAAATTAAATGCTCTACTCCCCAATACGTGTACCGCGCGGAATCGATTATATACAGTCTTCGATTTCTTTTCACTGTATATAATCGAAACCTGTAGAAAATCGAGTCAAGAAAAAAAAATTTTTTTCTTTTTTTTCGCATGTATTTTCTGTTTTTTGAATATAAAAGAGGAGTTTGATTTTTTCATTCATCTCCTTATAGTCAGAAACACCCTTTCTCACATGAAAAAAAATAATTTATCCAAATTATCTCGGAAAGTGATAGACGATCATGTTTGATGTTCGAATTTCAACAATGACGGAGTTATTGAACTTTTTTTTTTGTTTCTTTGTTGCTTCAAACTGGCTCTGCATTACAAAGTACGCTACGGAATACAATTCTGTTGCTTTCATTTGAAAGATGAGCTTTCATTTGAAAAATTCCAAACTTTATATAATCGAGTCCAAAATTGTATATAATCGAATCACAAATAATCGAGTCTATATACAGTATATACAGTATATATATATACAGTATATACATCGAGTCTGATCTTTTTCGTATAGTTTCCCGAATACACGGCCCAGACAGAAAAGGATTTAAATTCTCGTTTATGCTCTTCTTTTGCCTCTTAGAAAACAATTTCCAACTTCATTATACAATGAGGTGTAATATTATCACGCTTTTATACAACAGCACTAGTAGGTATATGGATAGCGTGGTCATGTGAAACAACTTTGCATTCCAGCCGGCCTTGGTTCGATCCCCATCGACATCGTATAGACTTTTTTCTTGGTGCAATCCCAAATGAAATGAAAAAAGAAAAAATAAAGAGATGTCTGCTCCCATCCATACAAACCTTTTTGACCTAGGACTACGTCTTGCATTTCTGTACCGGGGTGTAAGTTCAAAGTTTCGGAAACGGGAGAGTGACGCTTGAGTGCAAGGTTTTGAACGATAATACCTCTTTACTGGCTGAATGGAGTGGTATAATAATCACTTCATTCGAAAAATAAAATGGCAAAGAGTTATATGATTGTCACTTATTGGTCCAAAAGTCGTTTCAATAGTTTAAAAATTACTTTGAAAACAGGCTATTGAAATCATAACGATCTCGCTCATTGATGATGATTGTTTTTGTGGTGATCGGAATGTGTTCCCGAACACGGACGCAAAATCATAACAACTGGAGAAACCGTCATCGCCAATACGTGCAGGCTGTGATTTCTTTTACTCGCTTGCAAATACGCTCGAGCAAAGAAAGATTTGCGCATTCGGTTCCCGTGATGCAATTGAGACCAAGAGCATCAGTTCCTATGTTGCCACTGCGTGTAGAAGTCATGGAAAATAGTTTGCCTGTGAATGCGTTGGAGCGAATGGATTTGTTTTCACATTTGCAAAAACGATTAGGTGTCACGTGATCCAATCGCGATCAAGAGTATCAGTTCCAATTTTACCACTGCCACGGTCATGGTAAATATTTCACTCACGAATTTGTCAGAGCCTCTTTCGCACACGAAGGGTGTTGACGAGCGTTGTCGTGTTGCAATGTTATTGGCGCTTGGAATTTCCGAGGAGTAATCGATTCATCTTTTGAGCGCTAATATTTCTTTTCCCGCTCAATTAAGTGGAATGATAATCATTTTATTCGAATGATAAAATGTCTTAGAGTTATATGTTTGTTACTTATTGAATGCAAAGACAACGGTAGTCCTATGTCCACCTTGCGGTTATATCACATATATAACCGACTTCTAGTTTTTAAGCAGTTAAAACAGCTCATTATTTGCGTATTCGACCCTCCAGCAGACAAAAAAGCAATATTTCTGCCGAAGATGAATTTTTTTTTTCCAACGCTAGTTTGGGTGTACTTTCCGCACAGAGTTGCTTTAAACCGAATTTATTGCCCAATAAAGTTATACAAAATTGAATTAAATTGATAGTAAGTGGTAGTTAACGCCATGAAATATTATCAAAGTTACTGCTCGATTTATCGAACGCTTAGCATAAAAACGATGATTTTCTGGAATTGAGAAATGCACTTCTCACTTCTGCTCAGAGGAAAGAAGAGCACTTCATGCAGAATAAATGTGATCAGAGATGCCAACCTTCTTGATTTTTCAGGAGTTTCCAGACATTCTAGCACGCTCCCTGATATCCTGAGGAATACTCAATTTATCCTGTTTTTTCTGAAATGATCCTGATTTTTCCTGATTTTTGTACTCTTTGCAAATATACTGGTTTTCATGCCAAAGCTTTCTATCATGATAGTTCTCCGATTCGCACTTTTATACATTTTACATTAAGTGAAACTGTGTACTTAACTTTTTTTTTTATCTCTACCATCAATTGTGTCGTGGCTTCCCAAAACAGTGCTAAACAATTTCATGAAACCAGATTGTCTGACAAATTTATGAAATTACAACGAAATTAAGTTTGAGGAACAACATTGCTTTATTGAAGATTATGTGTATGTAGATGTATCCCCAGAGTTATTAACGTAAGAATACGTTTCAGAGTGTAAAATTACTTTAGGGAAAATTTTTGAATCCACAATCAATATAAAACGATTTTATATGTAATTTGTTCGTCTGATTCAAAGTAGAATAAACTCTAATCTCTCTGCAATTGACTGTAGTGATGCTGTAGTTTTTTGGAAAAAAAATAAACGATCAAAAAATCAGGCGAAACACTAGCATTTCCGCTTATGCGATTTATACAATGCTTATTAATTCGTTTACATACCCGGTTTTCGCCCGAAGGAATATATACTGTATTTCTGGTGGGATTTGGAATGGATTCTGTGTTATGAGCTACTACCAAGCAACCTGTTTCTCATATGTATGGCTCGCAGCAGTTTTTGACGAGAAAGCAAACATGTTCTGGGAGGATAGAATATTTAAGCTGTGTGAAAGATGGCGAAAGATTGTGAAACAGAACTATGGATATAAAATAAAAATATAATGCTTTGATTTACTTCTCTCTTTACAATCCAATATGAGCTATCCTGATATATCCTGATTTTTATTTTCATTCTTCCTGATTTTTTCAAATTATAGTTGGCAACCCTGGCTGTGATAAACCGTTCACCGGAGAAACGCTTCTCTCAGCTTGCGTGCAAAAGTACCAAGTTTTCAGCAAGTGCTGAAAAAATCTCGAGCAAAAAGTCTGACTGATAATAATGTTGAATATAAATTATCAGGTTCAGTAGAAATATTGAGAAATCATATTCACTTTCTGCGCACAAGGTAGCTTACTTTTGTTCGGTTGGATAATTTTCACTCAACTATCGTATTTTTCTAGCCAAGGTGAATGAAAATTCTGAAACATTCGAATGAAATATTGAAGTAAAAAAAGTGTAAAAAAATAAACACAAAAATTGAGCACAATAAGGTATTCTAGGGAAATTCACTAAACGAAACTAATCATCGTAATTTTGAATTTTAAAGACACTGACAGTTTTATTTTACCCTTATTTGATGATTGTCCCGATGACAACAATTGCTGATTAAAAAGCAAAACACAGGTCGTAATTTGTGCATCTATAATAACGGCATTGAACTGTAACTATATTTCTAATGTAACACATATTCCATTAGAATAAATTACCCAGTTCTAAACCTCAACTTGTTCCTTCGGACTACGAAAAAAAACCAGCTCCAGCAAACATCTTGTAACCTTAAATCCCCGAGCAACGGGCCGGCTGTAATAATGAATGTACACAGCATTGCTAACATTCCGGATTCGTTACAAAATATACAGCCGTAAGCTGTCGGAGGGCAAAACAAACCAGAAATTAATTTTCCATGAAAACAAACAAGTCCGTGCGAATACCATCGGGAAAATGAAACTCGCGTCGACCACTTTGTGTCTGGCGTCGTCGTCGTGAACCTCCAGCGTCGTCCCTCACTGCGGACGCGCGGAATGTGCGCAATCGAACACCGAGAGGGCAGCCAACTAAAGAACCAACCGGTACCACCTTAAATCTTGGCACACGGGAAGGGAAAATATGATAATTTATGAATTTGTACTCCAAGTTGTGATGTAGAAGCAATGTGCTAACAGAATGCAGGAGAGTGTGATTATAAATGTGTTATTAAAAATACTGCCCGACTTATAACTGCAGCCCACGGAAATAAAGAGTTGGATATTGAAGCAACATTGAGTGGCAGCCACGGAACAGAAGCAATATTCATCCATTTCTGTCTGTGGTTGGCAATTATCTAGTGCAGGCGGGTCTTCAGTTCGACTCTCGCTCCACTCGATCTATCAGTCGTGTCATTTTGTATCATATTTTGTCTGATGGATTCCATTATTGTTTCCTCGCACTGTCTGCGTTTCGAATGGAACGGTGAATGAACGAAAAAAATATTCATAACTTCAGGTGAGTTTGAGTTTTGTATTATTTATTCTATCTTGACACACATTAGGTCAGTAGTCTCAAGGTCGTATCCTATCTAACCTAGTTGAATATATCGCTTCGAATAGTGTTCATATGTTTATCAAATTTTCTCGTCAGTTGTGTCAAAACGACAGTAAAAATTTTCCCATGATCGTCACTTGCAGGCAGTTAAAGAGAAGGGAAAAAATTATTGCACTGGCAGCAAGACGGCGTTTGAGAAATTATTTACGATATTGCCGTGGAGCATGCCGTAAATTACGGTGGGGAGAAATGATTCTCGGCAGAGAACGAAACCGCCAGTCGGGGACTCGGACTACTGCTTGGTGGCGTCTTCCGCGCGAGTCGTACGCGACCCGGAATGGTCATGATCACTTTTCTGAGCCTTCTTCCTTTCGATCTGGTCGGTACACTTCGAGAGGCGGAATCTGTACGGCTCAAATCCGGTTTCTAGTGGGCTGATAGTGTGGGGTTCGAAGTCATAGTCTCAGCAGAAGAAAGAACGTGCCGACAAATTTGAAAAATGTTCACAAATATTTCCTCCAATGGCGGCTTTCGAGAGAGTGATCGCGATCGTGAGGTCCATTAGTGGATACATGGAATCGAACTTTGGTGTCCCTCGAGCTTTGGGGTGCGCCATCGATACTCGCTGCAACGGTCACAAACCGCCAACTGAAGGAGAATTAGATTAATATTTCAAATCGATTCTTCAAATCACAAACGCAAATTTTCCCCCTGCACCAAATCGCTTCATTAAACGGGATAAATCAGGCAGAAGAAATGAGTTATCCGCCGGAGAATAACCATTAGATGATCATTACCGTGACATGGAGCATCCCTCAAGCATCGGCTGGGACTGCCACAATTCTGATTCTTCAAGTAATTAAAATCGTAAAACTTTAATGCGGGACAAGCGGAAAAGGCTTTTAGGCGACTCAACTCATTCGGTCACAAAAAGCGATCATGGCATGGGATAAATTTGTCAAACCAACTAATAGGAAAAATATTTCCCGCGTTCTTTTTTTCTTTTTATTGCCGTAGAAACATTTTAATAGCTCCTCGGCGGAGCCAATCGTCCGTCTGTTTTGTATATTCGAGGGAAAGTGTCACCGCAGACAGAAGAAAAAACGCCGCGCAATGGAAGGAAAACGCCACTTTCAAGTTGTGCCGACGGATCTGGCTCTGCGCGAGCTCGATAAGATGAAGGAAGACAAATCTCTCAAGATCTTGTTGATTTCGAGTGTTTTTTTTTGTTCTTCTTTTCGGGATATGCAGCCTCGCCGTCATCGGGGTTGAATGGGTTTAATCATTTGTTTGTTTGTACGTGGGCGATGCATAAAGCTGATTTGAATAAGCGTCGGAGACACGGGAAAGTTGTACCCTGGCGCCATTTGATTCGGTGATTCGGCGCATCGGGAGAACCTTCCGAAATAAAGAATCGTCAAATTTTTCGGTTCGGTAAGGTGCATGGAGAAATGAGTATGACGCAAGGGTTGTATGTTTGAACAACAACTGATTGACGCCATGATTGTTTTCATGTGACGCTCTTGGAATTGTATGCTCGAGAATATTTTGAATAGTTTTTAATAATCGAGCTTCCGATAATAATTCAATAATTACGATCGGATCATCGAGTCAAAAAATGAGAATTAATGAATCAATTTATTAGGATCTGTTAAAATCACGGTACAAGCGAAAAACAATATTTTACTTATTTCTGCTATGGTACCATTATCTTCAATTTATTGCTATTTATTTGCTCGCAAAAAAATAGCAATAAATTGAATTTATTGCAATTTATTTGCTCGCAAAAATTGCTAATAATTCCAGCTTTGAGCGGATCATTGGTCAATAGTTAGAAATGTAATTTGAACGCCTTCAATCACTCAGAGAGAAAACCAGAGATGGTCTTCCGTTTCACTCAGGGCCACGTCTTCAGGTTCCTGTAGTGATAATTTTAACTGATGTATCGCAAACCGGGGGCAAATTGATCACGATTTTCAGAAAAAGTGATGTGAGCTTTCATTGGCCTGCGGATCTCACTTTCCAAATGTTTCGGATGAATAGTTGAGATCAGTTACTGAACCCAACCGCTATTTTTGTAAGTTCGAGTTATTTTGAACGAAAACAAAACTTTTTATCTCGGTTGAAACAACACTCGATGATTTTCCGAACGCAGGATGAAAAAGTTAACAATTAGTATGGTTAATTTCGAGGCTGATTATTGCAATGATATTGCTAGAGTAATGAGTTTTTAAGTGCATAGTTGCCTCGAGTAAAATTTATGTTTAGTTCTGGACCACGAAACACAACTTTTTTTTGTTGTTATTGCTTTTTTTGATTGATTTTTCTTTCTTGTTTCAATAGTTATTGCAACTATTTCATTATTATTTCACTCTTAATGTATTAGCTGGGTGTGAATTAGTATGTTAATTGTCTATCAGTATCGTTTAGACGTGTGGAAAATTCAAAAACATATTTTTTATGCAATTTAATAAGCGATTCGTTGAAGTTGACATCGATGAAAAGAACCTTCGGATGATTATTGAATACAGGTCGGACTCGATTATATATAGTCGACCATTTTTTTCAACAATTATTTTCAAATCCTTTACATAATCGAATCTCAAGAGAACAATTTTTTCATTAATGTATGAATGTTAAACACTAATAGAAAAATAGCTTTTTGTGATTCGATTATGTATTGGATTCGAAAATTAACGTTGAAAGTGAAATTGCGATTATATATAATCGAGTCCGATTAAAAAAGTTTGAAATGTAATCACATAATCCCTCCAAAAACTGAAGTTCCTTTTTAGTAGTACGTTTGATCGATGGTTAATTTGTCTTCGGATGACGGTACCATGTTTTCAAGTTGACATTGTTCGGTTATATTTTAGATTTTGCCAGCAGAATTGCAATCCTTCGATTCGACATATTTGACATATATTTGACATTAATCTTTACATTATGACATTAAATATTAGTATCATTCTGAAAAAAAAACAGGAACTTATTTGTTCGCTGTATTAAAAATGACGAGTTTCGCTCCGCTAGATTTGTTTTTTTTATTTGAAGAAGAAAGAGGTCGAAGCACATCGCTTACCTGTTATCAGCCGTTCCATGCCATGCCGATACAGTGGTTCTCAGATTTTCGTCAAAAGTGTTAATTTTGTTCTTTATCGAAAAACATCATTCTGTAAGGTGACCAATTTCATTTTCGAGTGGTCCAAAAAAATCTTTTTTTTTTCACATTTTCCCAAAAATTCCTTTTTTCAAAAATTCAATAACTGTTTTTATATGATCGACACATCAAATCGAGCTAATAAGCTAGCCTTTTATTTAAGAAATGTTGACCTTGCAAACAATATGGATTTTATTTTCACATTTGACGGATTTCAAGCGAACTCGTCTTAGGAGTTGGCAGCACCATCTCAGATAGTAGTACAGGGAAACTTCGATATAACGTACCCTCGTTATAACGTACCCTCGATATAACGTCACTCGATATAACGTACATTTTACCTCGATATAACGTACACATTTCCAAAATGGAAAGGAAATTTTTTTTCAATATTTTTTTTCTGATAGAACAATGAAATATCTGTATTGTAATGCTAAAACAAGTTTTGTACCTTCAATCAATCCCGAAATACAGCTGGTTTTGTAATTCCGGATTCTAAACGAATCAAGTTTTAATCAACAGTACGAAGGGAAACATCATGAGAAAAGCTGGCTTCGTCTTCTGATTGAAGTTATTCATTAACTTTACTAAAACAGCAAAACAATAATGTATTATAGACTACGTTTATGAGTGCTTTATTATGCTTCGATATAACGTATAATTCGATACAACGTACAATTTTGAAAGTGAAATGTACGTTATATCGAAGTTTACCTGTAAAACGTTGTGGGTGTGAAGACATGGGTCATTTAACCAACTTTGCATACTTGAAATATTCGAAAAAGAATTAGACTACTTTTTAGAAAAAGCCAATTTTTTTTCTTAATTTTTTACAAAAATTTATAACTCAAAAACTATGATACCTACAAAATTATTGTCAATGAATGAAATGTAGGAAATTATTTAAATTTTCACAAAAAATGCTAAAATTTTTTTGGAAAAAAAATTCGCTGAAAAAAAAGTTATTTTAAAAATTAAAATTCATTTTTCTCAAAAATGTATTTTTCTAAAATCCCCAAATATATATATATGAATAGCCCTTACAGTTTCCAACACGTCGTCCATACATCGGAAGATGGGTACTTTTACAGGGAAAAAGTTTTTCGAACAACAACTTTTTCATGTTTTCTTGGAAAAAAATACAACTTATCTTAATTTTGTTTGAAGTCAAGATAGCGATATAGTGTATTCGACAAAGTTTTAGATCTTGTTGAAATATAAACCTTTGCCGAAGACATCAACTTTCTATCTTTTATAGTTTTTGAAATATGAGTCATTTTTGTATGAAGCCTCCTGAAGAAAATAATGTTTTGCTCGTAACATTTTTGTGTGTAAATACCCACGTTTGACATGTTCTTGACATATTTCTAAATACAGAAAAGTTAGCAGAACATGTAAATTGCGATAATTTATACATAAAAATGTAACGAATTGAACATTAATAGCATATTTTCAAAGAAAAACATGAAAAAGTTGTTGTTCTAAAAACTTTTTCCATGTAAATGTGCCCATCGTCCGATGTATGGAAAACCTGTTGGAAATTTTAAGGGCTATTCATATCTATTTTTTCAGAATGTTAAATGCATGTTTTCGAGAAAAATGAATTTCAAATTTCAAAATATTCTTTTTCCAATGGAATTTTATTCCAAAAAAATCTTTGATAATTCAAACCCAAAATAATTTCCTACATTCCATTCATTGACTGAAATTTTGTAGGTCTGATAAATTTTTTTGTAGTTTTTTTTTAAATTTGGAGTTTACTCTTTTTTTTCGAAAAATCTTAATTTAAAAACTATGAGATCTATAAAAAGTTGGT
Organism: Toxorhynchites rutilus septentrionalis; assembly: GCF_029784135.1. Lineage (NCBI taxonomy): Eukaryota > Metazoa > Arthropoda > Insecta > Diptera > Culicidae > Toxorhynchites > Toxorhynchites rutilus. Next base: position 253,629,954 of record NC_073746.1, on the reverse strand, counting down.
CAGAAAATGAAATGTAGGAAATTACTTAGGTTTTCATTAAAAATAATCAAAGATTTTTTTTCATTTTCATTTTCATTTTTTTCATTTTAAAATTTCATTGGAAAAAAAATATTTTGAAAATTGAAATTCATTTTTCTCGAAAGCATATGCTTTTGAAATTTTTAAAAAAATAGATATGAATAGCCCTTAAAATTTCCAACAAGTTTCCCATACATCGGACGATGGGCACATTTACATGGAAATAGTTTTTAGAACAAAAACTTTTTCATGTTTTTCTTTGAAAATATGCTATTAATGTTCAATTCGTTACATTTTTATGTATAAAATAGCGCAATTTACATGCTCTGCTAACTTTTTTTCTATTCAGAAACATGTCAAGCACATGTCAAACGCGAGTATTTACACACAAAAATGTTACGAGCAAAACATTTTTTTTTCAGGAGTACATACAAAAATGACTTATATTCCAAAAGCTATAAAAGATAGAAAGTTGATGTCTTCGACAAAAGTTTATATTTTAACAAGATCTAAGACTTTTTCGAGTACACTATATCGATATCTTGACTTCAAACAAAATTAGGATAAGTTGTATTTTTTTCAAAGAAAACATGAAAAAGTTGTTGTTCGAAAAACTTTTTCCCTGTGAAAGTGTCCATTTTCCGATGTATTTTTTTTAAAATCCAAACAATTTCCTACATTTCATTGACAAGAATTTTTAATGTATCATAGTTCATAAGTTATAGTTTTTTGTAAAAAATTAAGAAAAAAAATTTGTCTTTTTCCAAAAAGTAGTTTATTTATTTTTCGAATATTTCAAGTATGCAAAGTTGCTTAAATGACCCATGTCTTTACACCCACGACGTTTCACTACTATCTGAGGCGAGTTGGCATGAAATTCGTCAATTATTGATTGTAGTCGTTTTTTATTGTTTTCATGGCTTTGGACTACAGTGCGCTATGTTTTTTATATTTTTTCTTGAAAGCTGATGATTTTTTACATAACATATCTCGATATCAAAGTTCCTTTTTTTTTGTTTTTAAGATATGATTTTTCGAAGTTCACCGAAAAATTATTTTTCCTCCTTTTCCACTTTTGTACACTCATTTTTTGGGAAAAAGTGGAAAAAACGATTTTTCGGACCACTCTTAAATGGAAATGGGCACCCTAATAAAATCATTAAAAAATACGGACGATAAACAACAAAATAATTACCACTTTTGACGAAAATCTGAAAACCACTATATCGGTTTGGCATGGAATGGCTATATAACGTTGTTTCGAGAATCCTAAACGCAAAATTTAATCGCTTTCACCTGCTAAAGTCGGCCCATCCACTACAAAGTCAAATAATTTCGGCAGAAAGACGATGCTCTGTGTGGTGGGATCAGCAAGATATGGTGTACCATGAGCTACTGAAACCGGGTGAAACGGTAAAGACAGATCGCTATCGACAACAACTGAAGGTTAAGAGCTAAAGGCTAAAGTCGTGAAGGACGCTTGAAAACGTTGTTGCATCCGCCATATTCTCCAGACCTGGCTCCGTCTGATTTGCTTAAACGGGACATGCACTTGCAGAGCAGCCAAACGCCGAATATAAAAATGTAGAAAAATGAATCGGCGAATGGTTTTCGTCGAAACAAAAAAAAAATGGGAAGGAATCCACAATTTGGCTGAGAGATGGGCGAGATGTGTAATAACTGGGGATTATTTCTAGTAAAAATATTTTGATTTTCTTCTGAAAATGATTTGTTTCCTTCATCGAAAAAACAGGGAAATTGCAACTTGTATACCTGGTGAAATAGCAACTCCATGGATATGGATCGACCAAATTGAATGGTTCCGATTGTACACAAATCATTACATATTTATTTGTTGTCTAAAACTTTTCGTTTTTTTATTTAGCACCATCCTAAATTAGGATGGTAATATTTTTTTTTAATTCGCAGCTTTTCTGGACCGTTTTCCAATCTCTTTTCAGCAAATGGAAGGTTTTTCATTTAACTTTTAAGAAAAAACTACTCATCAAATGTCTCTTTCCGAGCAATCTTTCATTTTCTGTGAAATGACCAGTCAAGCGGTTCGAAAATTGAAAATATTTGAAAAAAAAACTCAGAGAAGAGCAATATATTTTTCTTAAACAAACATAGAAAAACATTCATGTTATGTAAAAAGGATTAGTTTCCCAAAAATATTATGGAAATCTAAAATTTCTTTGGTCTTAATACCTTACAAAAACACATTTTCAAAGAATTCGTTCGAATTTAAGATGCGGTTTAGTATTTTTCAAAAAGAGTTAATTTGAGTACTTTTCATTTGTTGGTGATAATCGGAAGAGGTAATTCAAAAGTTGCCAATTTTCAAAAAATGCGTATATTCGGTAACGTCGGCAAAGTTATTGGCCACCAAAACAAACAGCAATACCTTCCGGACTTGACCATTGTTTGCATCGTCTCACCGCATCTCGATTACGACCGTTTTCACTCGCTATCACTGAATCGGTTTTGTTACGATTCATTATTGATTCACAGTTGCAAATTTGTCCCTTCAATGGTTTTTGCCTTAATATTGTTTCCTTTGTTAGAGAAACTTTCTGTCGTGTGCTGAATCATTTCTTCATTCTAATGGTCCCGTTTCTATTGATTATTTGCGCAGGTAGCCTTGTTTGCGGTTAGCTACTCTTCCCAGCTATTTCAGATGCGGCGGAAGAGACCTACGTGGTTATGGAGGTGGAATAATGTTGAAGATTGATGGAAAAAATTGTCGTTTTGGAGCACTACGCGGATGCTGCTTGATATTTGGTGTTTTCCATGTAGGTTTTCTTACTTGAGGCAAACGCAATCGAAAATGCTCAACGGACAATCGGACATTAAATGAATCACAATGAATTGTTCCACCGCTCATGTTGTGTGAATTTTGGTATTGCCAGAACCAAGCTGGGATATTACTTTTTGCTCTCTAAGGCTTGGAAGTTGGCACATAGTCGACCATGGGCTGCGGAAAACCGAATCCAACCACGATTTGGCATTATGACCGGGGACTTCGTTGGTATAGTAATTTGCTGTTTATTCAGAAGTTGCTGAATAGTCCGCTTTCTCGTTTCCCTGGATGTCACGGTGGCCTGTTTTGAAATTGTTTTTTTCTGACGGTGTGAAGACTGCTGCAGCTTAGGCGGTGAATATTGAGCATCAGAGGATTGGGCTCGTAATGCCGATGCCTGCACCTGTGGAACTTTTAGAGAATGTCGAATAACGAATACAATGTTTGACTGAATTTCTTATTCAGACATTCTGTAACCAATTTTTATAGAAATATTCTTTGAATTTGCTGCTATTGTAATTATTGATTTAGATTTCGGAAAGACTCCAGTTCTTCGGCGATGGAGTTCGCATATTTATGGCAGCCCAAAGTTGCAGAATTAACTCAATAATTTATAGGCCTATGTGATAAGACTTGATTTTCCATTCCCGTATGTCATTCCCATGTCCCATGTTCCCAAACGCTCGTACGCATATCGTAGTAACAACAACAACAACACATTTTAACAACAACAAGGAAGGATATCGAACTCCATACAGGCGGCATCAGCAGGAGTAGAAGGCAGCACGACGGTTACGGTACTAATTGCCTTGTTGTATGTTGAGCCCGGTTGCTCTACAACTAATTCAGTTGCTGAGCATAGAATTTCTAAGTCGTAAAGAAGGCCTCCGCGATGGCTTCGAAGACTCGTCATCGAATATCTTTGTTGCTGCTGTGATGAGGTTTTACGAGGATGCACAAGAAACGGGATTCGCAGTTTTTTACATGCTTCCGGTGCTACAAGAAACTGAACCAACTATCAAGACCAAAAATCCGACTAAGTCGCGCTCCATCAAACTTTCTTCTGTCTGGAATGACTATCAAACAAATCGTCGTTCTCGCCAGAAGGCATGTGAGACACTTATAAATTAAGTTCCTTTTTTTTTATCCCATTTATTTATTATGCTCATTAGCATTTAGCTGTAACAGAGCCGGGTTTAATCGTGTATATGTACATATGTTTATGTTTCTATAAATTGTGAATTACACAGTAGTTAGTAGTAGCCATTTAGGCGTTAAGTTTTCTGTTCCATTACATTATGGTAAATTACACAGTAGTAGCCATTTAGGCGTAAGGGTATTCTTTCTGTTCATCCATTGTTCAACAGACCGGACAGCGGAGACAGTTGATATTGATCATTGTTGAGTTATTTATAGAACAGCAGCCCGATGTTTCTTGCAGAACAGAACAGTTGTATGGATGTATCGATCTTTGTTCCACCGTGGATCGATTTCCATCGCTGATGATGGTTGCGTGGACGTAGTTATTCTATAACAACACAAAAATAGTCAATTGAGGGCCCTGAGTTTGAACTCATGATCGCTTGATAAGCGAACGCGTAACCAAGTGGCTACGAAGACCCCCAAGTTCCTTTTTGTAGTCAGCCTTATAATTCCGAACCAATTTTCATACAATGTTTTGCTCCTGAACAACCAACACATGACGATTGCACTCGACGATTTTCTTTTTTTTTTATAAACAATTTTAACAATTTGCCCATTTCCGGAAAATAACCGACGAGTCCAAAATTGCGCATGACTAGCTGTAACAGTACGAGTACGATAAACTCTATTCACGATAACAGCCGCTAGAGTCCATCTTTCACGCGCACTCGAATAAAACTGAGTCAAACAAGCACATAACTGTTTGAGCGCAGTTTCTAGTACGAAATCTTACTTTTCTAATGCCTAGCGAGATATTCATCACTACGGCCATCTGAAGGAAGAAGATGGCTTCCTTTTTCCCTGACTTAATGAGTATACATTCTGTCAAATAAATACCGGGGATTTGTGTATTTTGAAGAAAATGCTTTATTCATCATCTAAATGTTAATTATCGCCTTCTAAAAAGCCTCTTTATGAAGTAATACACTTTTTCCAACGAACAATCCTGTGATCGAAACACTTTTTATAGCTGTACAGGGTAACTTCGATATAACGTACATTACACTTTCAAAATTGTTCGTTGTATCGAATTGTACGTTATATCGAAGCATAATAAAGGACTCACAAACGTAGCCTAAAATACATTATTGTGTTGCTATTTTAGTAACGTTAGTGAATAAATTCAATTAGAAGATAAAGCCAGTCTTTCTCATGATGTTTCCCTTCGTACTGTTGATTAAAGCTTGATTCATTTAGAATCCGGAATCACAAAACCTGCTGTATTTCGGGATTGATTCAAGGTACAAACCATGTTTTAGCTTCACAACACAGATAGTTCATTGTTCTTTCAGAAAAAAAATATTCGAAAAATTTTTCCTTTGCACTTTGGAAATGTGTACGTTATATCGAGGTAAAATGTACGTTATATCGAGTGACATTATATCGAAGGTGCGTTATAACGAGGGTACGTTATATCGAAGTTTCCCTGTATTCAGGAATTGTCACACGGGGCCATATCGTGGTTATGCATTGGATGAATGTGGGATCAAAATTTGATCGTTCAAGCATGTCTTTAGCCACTGGATTGCGATGAAATTTTTGAAGAAAGTTGAGCTCTTTTGGCACTAGTCGTGCTTCAACTTTTCTCATGTCCAAAACATAAAAACAAAATCACGAGCGGTCTCGTGAAACATATTTAGCTTACGAGCTAGCTCTCTCAAACTTGAATGGCGATTTCCGAGCACCATTCCTTCTATTTCATCGATGTTTTCGTCAGTTGAAGAAGTGGATGGTTGTCCTTGAAGGGGCAAATCGCAGGACCAACCGAATTACCCATTTAAAAAATCGTCGTTAATTTGTTCTTAATGACGCTGTAAGCAAACTAAATGACGGATCGCACTCAAAATTGGCGTTGAGACCACTGACAGTAGTACCAACTTAAAAAATTACATTAAAAATTACAAATTGACAGATAATCCCTTTCGTTTTATTGCAATACACATATTTCACCGTCCCAGCTGAAACATTCAATCCTTTTCTAATGAACTTGACCGGAGAGAAGTAATAAAGTACAGCTGACTCGGTGGCGCCGAAATGAATCACCGAATCCCAAACGCCTTTATTTTGCTTCAGAAGATATGTGTAACCCTTCTCCCAGCATGAAGCCACTGAACCGTTCACACACAAAGGCTTTGCCATCAGCATAGTCGCAAAGTACCAACGGAAACAATAACAAAAGTAAAAACTGCCTGTATGTAACCTTGTTTCGCACTCATCCGTGTTTCCGTGGACTGGCAGCAAGTACTAGTAGTGTAGTGGCCCGATACACGTTAATAAATTACAAGCCCGGTAAAGTTGGCATTTTTTGGAGTTCCCATTTCTCTCCCCAGCTGCACCTGAAAGCCTCTACCAGAGCCACCCGATCGGGTTTCCTCTCGAGCTACCAGAGATATCAGTCAGTATCTTAAGAGCATCGCTTGTACCATCTGCGAAATTTACTACTGTTGCTGCTCTGGAAGTGCTTTTAGAGGGCAATTTTTCAAGCAATGAGTTATGGCATTTTTTTCGGGAAAAAAGTCCAGCCAAATTTTTGTTTCTCTTGGCAATCAGTGCGCGCATGGTGATTTATTGATGCCCTCTTCCACTCTACATACAAACATGTATGTATGAGTAAAAGATAGAATCATTTTTCCATGCAGAAAGAATGTAATTAAACTAGAAACTTATGGATTATGAAAGCTAAACACAAACATCAACTAATGGAAGAATTATCTGAGCATCAGAAAAAAAGCAAGGTAAAATTTATTGCGTGTTTTAGCATTTTCCAGACATTTGATACTTTATTGGGCTCCTGTCTCGCCAACTTCCTTTCCGACGCACGAATCACGCTGACAAGGGCACAGCGCCAAGCCAAAACAAACGAAAAAACACAAGTTTCCCGTAACACAGGTAGTGTCTCTGTTCACTGGGCTTTCTTGTAGATAGTTTTTTTTCCTCAATTTGTCTACGCCTCCGCCACCTAGGCTGTTGGAAATCGAGGGCCCGTTTTCGATCGAATTACAAGGTTAGGAGTTTAGGTAGCCACAACGAAAGTTGTCGCTCTGGAACGGCTTATAGGGATTAACTTTTGAGCCGTGAAGTGACGAAAAGAGGACGAACACTGCTCCCTAAACATTATTAGTATTATTAGATAATGAGTATCCACTCTGTTCTGGATGGATTTCGGTTTGTTAGGATGGGTGAACGAGCTCCTGAAAAATCCGACCAACAGGTAGCCAAACCCATCAATCATCAGTCGCTAACGAAACGAAGATTGATGCTGCTCGGCAGGCTGCTGGCTGCGGATAAATTGTCTGAAAGGAGAAGGTGGGGTGTCACGGCGTATCTGTCAGCAGAAATGCGTTTCTGCAGCTCTTTGTGCTGTTCGTTGGCTGATGGATTTTTGTAATGAGCTTATAGAGATATGGCGGAAAGCAATACATACACGGCTACCACATTTTAACGTTTATCGATGGGTGATTAATACATGCCAGTCACAGCGTCAAGGAACGATGCAATGGGCAGCACTTATCGTTGCGTGGCAATGATATTAGATTTAAATGTCAGACCGGTTTCGCTTCTGCCATTAACCTGAGGCGGGCGCACAGCAGCAATGATTTGCAAATAGTGTTGCGAGAGGAATTCTCATATATCGGACAATTCAGTACTAGTTCCGTAATGATAGTTATTTTGTATTTACATTCCCATACTACTTCAATTAAGAAAAACACCAGATGTAACAGTATAACCATCCGTTCATTTCAACGCCCACGCCATATCCAGGAGACGACTTAATATAAACATGCGAAACAAAAACAAGCACTCGTCTGCCACTGTCTACAGAGCACACCAGTCGGTGAACTGGCATGCATCACCCAAAAAAACAGAATTATTAGCAAGGTGCCCTAATGAATGAATTCACTTAAAACGCAATCTACTTTAATAGTTACCAAAACGGGTGGAATGCACTCACCCGAACCGTGCACCTTATAGATGCATTAGCCCGCGCTGAGTAATGTGGTACGAAAGCGTCAGTTTCGCAGTCTATTGTGGTAGCGAACTGAGCATGTCGGAACAAATTATTCCCATTTTTGGCGAGACGAGGTAAAACATGCATCGCGCGTTACATATTCTTTGTCTCGCCATCAGGTGTTAACAATTATCCAGCTTTTATCCTTTCACCGGCGTCCAGGATTCTCATGTTTTGAGTAGGCGATGCACTCTCTGGTCCAAGAAATTTCCCAGTACCCAAACAGACAATGCAAAATTGTGTTGTTCTACGATGCAGACATTGCAGTTCATGCTAGGTCAACTGCCGTTTACACTATAAGTATGTACCACTTTCAAGGTAGCTACACGTTTGTAAGGCTATACTGAACATGTAAGATATTACATATTAATAGATTGAAAAATATGGGGCTTTATTTTATAGGACGATTCGAACTTCGCTCGTCTCGTTCATTTTTGTACTACAGGAATCGAGCTCGACGACAAACAGACGAGTAGGCAGTGTTGCCTCACGTACGCATTTACCTGGAAAGGTACTGATTTTTTCGTTATTTTTGGCACAAATTCTGCGCGGTCCAGATTACAGATTTTCTTCAAAAAGTACAGATTGGTACAGTTTTTTTCCGCGTGTGAAATTCCTTCCTTTTTTCAGTATTAGTACTTCAAATCACTAGAGATGCATCTCTTGGTATGAATGGAAACAAAACAAAACGTACCTGTGAAGCTTGATGTGAAGAACAGATTTGTGCTTCATGATGCTTCTGTTGTTGTCCTGCTCTCTCTTCTAGAGTTGTATTAGAAACGTTTCCAGGATTCTACGAATTTACAAGATCTGGAGAACGAATTCTGTATCCTGAAAGTTGCTCCGGAATGGAATCACAATTTTAGAAAACAAACTTGTGTAGGATTGGTCGACAAAAATAGAATGCTTAAAAAGAATTGACGGTTTGCTCGCATTTTCTGCGTTTCGGTGCCTTGTTGCTAGCGTTCTCACTGTGCCTCACTAATTGGCAACCGTCGAGCGATTTTTATCTGAATACTAGCTGATTTTTTTTTGTTATCATTACCTTCAAACATTTACGTTTTCTTACTAAGCGAACGTTCAAGGGTCCAATCGCAGAACTGTTCATTGATTGATTTCTGATTGACCCTTAACAATTTCCTTTTACTATAAATTTCCTAGTACTTCTACCGAAACTCGTCATAATAATATCAAATTGTTTTCAGACATAATTCTCGTTCATGATTTTTTAATGACTTGCAAATTACATGTTTCTCCCTTAAATGGAATACATATTTGATACAGAAGTCGAGTGTCGAAACTCCATTGAAACGAAACGTATCGTATCGTGTTTCATTATATTTTTCTTGAAAGCTAAGGATTTTTACATAACATAACTCGATATCAAAGATGCTATTTTTTCGTTTTTGAGTTATGATTTTTCAAAGGTAACCGATGGTCCAAAAATAATTTTTACCTCTTTTTTCCAATACGAAAATTCAACTTACTACTTTTGAACTACTGGACTGATTTAGATGATCGACATATAAAATTGAAGCTTATGAGTTGAGTTTCTTAGAAATAATATTACTTTTGAGAAAAAATTGGATTTTCGTTTTTGTAATTATTGATTGAGTTAGTTTTTCATAGTTTTCTCGGTTAAAGATAGAGAGCGCTATATTTTTTTTCTGGAATGCTGAGGTTTGTTTTACATAATATATCCGAAAATCAGAAATGTGTTATTTTTTATTTTTGAGTTATTATTTTGCAAATTTTGCATGTTCTAAGTCTTCGTTCAATATTTCTATGTGACCTATTCCTATGTGAGACCTATGCGACTAAAATCCAATCTTCCCGCAAGTGTGATATTTTTTTCAAAGAAGGTTAGTTTATTGGCTTCAATTTAATATGTCGATGATCTAAATCGGCTCAGTAGTTTAAATGTTATGAATTATTGCAATACAGCGGTTCCATGCCAAACCGATATAGTGGTTCTCAGATTTACGTGAAAATTGGTAGTTTTGCTCTTTATCGCAAATTATCAGACCCGTATTTTTTTATTTTTTGTTTTGTTGAAGTGACCGTTTCCATTTTAGGGTGGTCCGAAAAATCCATTTTTTCGCATTTTTGCCAAAAATTACGTTTTTCAAAAATTCATAACTTTCGAACCACTGGACCAGTTCAGATGTTCGACATATTAAATTAAAGCCAATTAGCTTTTGCTTTTTTTTTTTGGAAAAATACCGCAGTTGCAGAAAATTTGAATTATGTTTTCGTTATTATTGATTGTATTTGTTTTTATAGTTTTCTTGGTCTCGGGACCGAAGGCGCTATATTTTTTATATTATTTCTGGAAAGCTGCGAATTTTTCACATAACATATCTCGAAACCAGGGAAACATTTTTTCCGTTTATGAGTTATGATTTTTCAAAGTTAACCGATGGTTCGAAAAATCTTTTTTTTCTCATTTTTTCCACTACAAATAAATCATAACTTTTGATCTACTGGACCGTTTCAGATGATCGACATATCAAATTAAAGCTTATGAGCTAGTCTTGTTTGAAAAAAATGTTACACTCTGAATAAAAATGGATTTTGTTTTCATAATTATTGATTATATTTGTTTTTTATAGCTTACATCGTTTCAGGACCAAGGGCGCCCTATGTTTTATATTTTTTCTAAAAGCTGAGTTTTTACACATAATATATCCGAATACCAGAGAGGTGTTATTTTTCGTTTTTAAGTTATGATCTTTCAAAGTTACCCGATGGTCCAAAAAAAATGTTTTCCCTTTTTTCTAAAAATGACTTTTTTTTTAAATTTATGTTGTGTAAAAAATTCTCAGTTTTCCAAAAAAAAATAAAAAAAAATAGCGCCTTTGGTCCCGAGACCATGAAAACTATAAAAAACAAATACAATCAATAATAACGAAACCAAAATTCAAATTTTGCCAGCTCTGGTATTTTCTCAAAAAAAAATGACTAATCGGCTTTAATATAATATGTCGATCATCTAAATCGGCTCGGTAGTTCAAAAGTTATGAATTTAAGAAAAAGTCATTTTTTTGAAAAAAAGTAGAAAAAAAAATGATTTTTCGGACCACCCCAAAAAAGAAATGGTCATCCTAACAAAAAAAAATTAAAAAATACGTGTCTAATGATTTGCGACAAAGAACAAAGTTTCCACTTTCCACGAAAATCTGAGAACCACTATATCGGTTTAGCATGGAATGGCTGAATATATAATTTTAGGATATAGTGGAAAAATTATTTATCGAACCACCGGCTCACTTTGAAAAATCATGTCTCAGAAACGAAAAAATAGCATCTTTGAGCATCTAAATCGGTTCATTGGTTCAAAAGTTATGAATTGTTTAAAAAAAAAGTCATTTTTGAGAAAAAGTGGAAAAAAAAATATTTTTCGGACCACTCTTAAATAAAAATGGTCACTCTAATAAACAAATAAAAAACGAGTCTAATTGCGATAAAGAACAAAATTAACACTTTTGACGGAAATCTGAGAACCACTATTTCGGTTTGGCATGAATGGCTGTATATATAAATAATCAAAACAGGAATAAAATCCGAAATCAGCTCAGCAACGACTCGATGAACGCAATTTTAAGATAAAAAGATTCGATTAAACATCATGGGGCAGCGCGAAAATTTTATTGAATACATATACAATACATATACAATCTAAATTTAGGAAGACTATGTATAAGAATCATCAAACACACGAGTGATTCGAGACTAGTATCTCTAGTGAGTAAATCTAGATATAAAGGTTGTAAGTAAATATAATATTTTCTAGTAATTAAATGAGTATTTATGATTTCTAGTGTATTTTTCTCTACAGGGTGGTAACTATCGAGCGTGTTGGTTCCTAAGCAGTTCAGTTGTCAACTTTGTATCGTTTTTTATTCGAGAATAAAGATTTTGTATCCTGAGACATATTTTTCATACGATTTTTTTTGTGCAAATCGGTTGCGTGAATTATGCGCCACCCTGTACACTGAATATTTTCGATGGTACAGATTTTTACTTTACAGTTGTTTTGAATAAAAAGTACAGATGAGATGGATTTTTCCCCTTCTGATACAGATGAAAATGTGACAACACTGCGAGTAGATGGTCTGACTCGACTGTTCGAAAGCTAGCGAAACAGTCGAATCGTCGACGACTAAAATGCACTTTTATGTTTTTGTTCACTATGTTGATTTGAAGCATCGGTATCCATTTGTTCCTCGATTGTCTTTAGAAAATGTATGTGGCTCAGCCAGGAATGTCTAAGAATTGTATGTTCAAAATTGAAATCATAAGTTTTCGCCAAACGTTAAATTTTGAAAAATCTGAACGCGAGAATTATATGATTTGAACTTTCTTCTTTTGTTAAAACAATAAAAAAAATACGAAATACAACAAAATACAAACTACAACATTTGTTTCATTCGAGTTCATTCAAAAGGCAATCAGTTAGAAAAATACATAAGGACCGTATCGTTAATTATGGGTACGCTCAAAACACAGCTTTATTTCAAATATTGCATTTATTTTTCAGTTCTGATATCAAAATATTGTATCTTATGAATGAAAGAAAGGAGTAACAGTAAAAAATAATCAAGATTCTGATTTTCGCGCCAATGATCGCACCTGCTTCTTGATGTCCCTCATTAAGTTCTGGACAACCGTCTCATCGACTTGTTTGCTCACATTTATCCAATCCTTTTTGAACTGCTCAAGGTCATCGGCTGCCTTGTCCTTCTTCCGCAGTCGTCCCTTCATCAAAGCCCAAAATTTTTCAATAGGTCTTATTTGCGGACAATTTGGAGGATTCATCTCCTTTTCCACAAAATCGACATTATTCTCGCGATACCAATCCAAGGTCAAACGTGCATAGTGGCATGATGCCAAATCAGGCCAAAATAGTGTCGGACCAGTGTGCTTTCGGATGAGCGGTAACACACGCTTTTGGAGACATTCTTTCCGGTAAATTTCACCATTCATATTCCCGAGAGTGAAGAAAGGAGATGATTTCATGCCACATTGACAAACAGCTTGCCAAACCAGCACTTTCTTACCGAATTTTTCGCAAAAAATTGACTTCTCCGCGTTCGGGACATCTGTTCCTTGCTTTACAGTGTAAAACTGTGCCCCAGGAAGAGTTTTGTAGTCCAGTTTGACGTAGGTTTCATCATCCATGACGATGCACAGTTCGCGTTTGCTTAAAATCCCATCGTAAAGCTTACGGGCACGGGTTTTCACGGAACTTGCCTGAATTTGGCTGCGTTTGGGACATTTTTGCTTTCTATATGCCTTCAGTGAGTTACGTTCTTTGGCACGTTGAACCATACCGATTGATGTTCCACACTTTTTTGCGCAATCCCGTATCGATAATTCCTTTTTTCTTTCAAATTTCCTGCAAATCTTTTTATCCAAGTTTGGCTTGAATGGCCCAGGTTTTCTGCCGCGACCGGGTAGATCCTTCAATGTATTATACATACCAAATCGCTTGATAGCGTTTTGGACCGCATGGACGCTTACTCCTTCCGCCTTCGCCAATTTTCTCATTGATATTCCTGTTTCGGAGCAGTATCTGGTCACAATGGATTTTCGTTTTTCTTCTGTTAGCCCTCTCATGATTGCACTTTTAGGAAAAAACGATCTTTTAACAATGCTAACTGAACGCTAACTGTGTCAACAACAGGAGAAAAATAAACAGCTGTCAAAACAAGCTATAGTCTTTTTCAGACGGAGACTCTAAGGCGTACCCATAAATAACGATACGGTCCTTAATATCTAAAAGGACTTCCACGTTTTTGTTTTTCTCATTTATATAAAATCAAATTGAAATTGTTGTGTACACCGATAGACATTGACTGATGCGATAGATAATCGCACTGACTTTTTTGATAAAATTTTGGTTCGAAAATAAACAAGGCTCGAGTCACGAAAACGGTTGATCCAGGTTTTGATCCAGAAGAAGTAGCCAGACAGTGGAGGGGAAATTTAATTTGCAAGTTTTTTTTTCCATTAGTGGAAAATCCTCCACCCACCAAGCCAAATGCGCGTGAAACATTTCATTCAAATCGGAGCAACTCTAATTCGGCCGATCCGGCATTTGGCTTGTAAATGCGCAATCCGTGCTCTATAAGATTCGCGATGACGGAGGTACGGTGTCGACATCTGGATACGATATTAGTTTCTATTAGACAAACTATTCTCTATCAGATTAGTCGGCCCGAAGGCAGTTTTTAATTGCTAAAATTCGTATGAAATTTTTTTCTTGGCGTTATTTTATTACTTGAAGTACGTTGTTCTGAACCTAATTTCAACTATTTTCTATAAATTTTCAGATATTCTTCCCAAACTCTCCAAATTCTCTCAAACTCTTTACTCTTTAAACGAGGAAAGCATATCAACAATGGATGAATTGTTGAAAATATTTTCAAATGTTGATGTTATCTGATTCGGTTATAGATATATTTTCTATAGTTTCAGCATTGAAGTTGATACTACTTTTGATCTGAGTAAAAGTTATATACATTCATATTATATTGACTTTGAATTAAAAAAGTTTCTCTTGAGTAGTATTATACTCTAAAAGTTATTATTTATTACAGTTAATTTTCATTCTGATATAGTGAAAAGTATAAAAATCAGGAAAAATCAAGATCATTTCTAAAAAATCTCGTAAAATCGAGTGTTTGTCAGGATATCAGGGAACGTACTAAAAAGTCTGGAAAATCCAGAAAAATCAGGAAGGTTGGCATTTCTGACGTAGAGTACTAATTTGATTTGGGAAAAATAATTTTCATTCATAATTTTGATTTTGAAAGTATGTTCATTCCTTCTGCAAACTTATATTGTCATGCTCACTCCCCCAATGTGTAATACGGGGCTAAAAATAGTAGAGGCATAGCCCGGAGAGACATAATACTCCAGGAGTCTCAAAATATTGGAGCTTTGTGTTATTCGGAAATAAAAATTACACCCATATAATTATGCGCATTTTTATTATATATTATTTTATATATAAAGAAGATGTAGTAAAACGAATTGGTTATCATCCATGCAAGTGTTACAAGTAAAAACATTAGTTGTGGATTCCGAAAGATACTAATTATAAAAAGATGTCACATGTGTGAGATAGTAGACATTCTGACAAGATTAAATGTGACAAATTTATTATTTTACGAATGACGGAAAACAACTAATTTTTTTACTATTTTACAACCAAGCTGGTTTGACCAATTGGCAGGTTTTTAATGGTATGAAAAATATGCTGCAATAAATTGGAGCCTCATTATAAAGTCAGTATATCTCAAAGGTTATGTTCAAATGTACGCTGAACATCACAAACGACTACGGCTCGGGCAAACTAGTTTGCTTCCTTCCAAGTTCACCATATTAATTCGCTTTATGATACAAAAACGAAGTGCGAAAGTCATATAAATTAATCGAGTTTTTATTTCATCTGGTAATTTTTAAACGAAGGCTTCCGAAAACACCTTTTGTTTTATTGGTTGTCTCCTTTTTGCAAATGGAAATGCATTAAATGACGTGATGTTACATAGTGTATTGTAGCAGGAAATAACCGGAAGTCGGAACTTGCGGTGGATACGTGAAAACCCAATTAGTATTACCTACTTAACAAACTTACTTAGCAAACAAGTCGTTCTTACCCATTTTGCTGAGTATTTCGCTGTACTATGACAGCAGTCACGGTTACAACTTAATTCAAGCAAACAACCGTTGTTCATCGAGTTTATTTTGAGAGAAGAAATACGTAAACATAGACATTCATGGCAAGAATGTTGCTAGAATGGGTCGCATTTGGAAATATCGCTTCCGCCAATAATCCATCGTTTTACCGCCGCTCTCAGTGACACCTAAAATTCGACCCATCTGCACGAAATTCTCAGCTGCCCAGAATCTGAGTTGTCCTGGTCGCAAAAAAAAAATATAACCGCCGCTCTGTATTTGGGCAGGAGTGGTCTTAATTGAAATTTTCAATCAATTACCAATTAAAACAAATTGCTGTCGCATAAAATTTGCATACATCTTGGGTCTGTTTTGCGTTCCATCTCATTCCATTTGGGTTGTTGGGGTTCGGAACGCGCTTTAATTTTGGGTGTTCCACGGAACAAAGCTACCACCGCCTGGGCATCACGGCACACGGATGGTACGGGCGAAAGTGTTCCGCTTCTACTGGGACCGCGAACGAAGTCTGAATAATTTTCACGATCTGAGTTAGAAACACTTCTGGGGACTCCCGAGGAAGGCAAAACAAAAACAGTCAACACCGGTTGCGCTACCTAAGCCAGAGGCAGCTTCAAAGAGACCGCAGGTAATGTTTTAAGTGAAATTTTATTTCATAATAAAAGAATAATAATGGTCATCCGCGCGGGACAGGCTTTAACTTTTCGGGAACACGGTGCTGTCACCAATTCACTCCCAAAGAGGAGAGGGTACCCGGTGTATGTGAGTGAATTTGTGCATAATGTTGTCCAACTGGGGTTTGATGGCACCAGGATGAGGCAAAGAACGAGGTGAAGTATCAATCATTCTATGCTTTTGAATCGTACAGGCTCAATCGCTTAGAGCTGACCAAACTGAGGAGCTGAGGAAACTGGTCACGCAACTTTTTTCCGCGATGGAATAGGAAATGGTGACGACAACGACGACGACGGTATTGCCAAGACGAGGAGGTGGTGATGACGCCGTAAACGGAATCTCGCGATGGTGAATGATGGCAATCAAACCATAAAATGCGACGTTTTATCTGATAATCTATGGGAATTTTATGCGTTTAATTGCTCGCTGTAGTGATTTATGAGGAAAGTGTTTGATTGCTTACTTTTCAACTGGTTCACAGTTTTGCAGACTTCGAATCGTTAAATGATTTCATAAATCATGCGCAATGTTGAGCTGCCGTGCTCTCCATTTTGTTAAGAAAATTGTTTTCTTGCGGTTACTTGAAATAAATGTTCAAAATGTTTGTTCGTACCATAAACTGAAACGACAATAATGTATTCGTTAGGCTCGAGCGTGTATTTTACAGTATTAGACAACATGCTCTCTTTTAAGAAGTACACTGATATTTTATTGTGCAACCTTTGCTTTGAAAGCTATTCATCGGAAACGTAAATTGCAGTTTTCCAGCATTTTCTCGAATTTTTCTCAGGACAAGCTCTTCCGGTTCACAAAAAGAGTGATGAATGAAACGCCGACAGATTCACCTACGCTTCTTCTTCTTCTTCTTCTTCTTCTTCAATGGCACTAACGTTCCTAGAGGAACTTCGCCGTCTCAACGTAGTATTACTTGCGTCATTTTTATTAGTACTTAGTTGAGATTTCTATGCCAAATAACACGCCTTGAATGCATTCTGAGTGGCAAGCTCTAGAATACGCGTGATCACAGTGCAAGTCGGAGGAAATTTCTTTGACGAAAAAATCCCCCGACCAGAACGGGAATCGAACCCGAACACCCGGCATGTTAGTTATGACGCTAACCACTCGGCCAAGGGAGCACATTCACCTACGCTACAAATGTTTTTAATGGCAAAAATACAGATAAAAAAAGCTTTTTACCCATGGTGGCACAGATTAATATGTTGCTAAACTGCACAGTGGTTCAGGAGGTACATTTAAGTGAAAATCAGCATTTTGAGCTCGACAGTTATTCTCCAGAGTCTAGACGAAAACAGTCTTCGACAAAGTTGTTACATATGATAGAGCGTTCATTTTTATGTTATCAAGTATAGACATACATTGTCGATGAAATAAAAAATATAACTTTCTCACATTTATAGATAGAGGTAAACATAGATCGACATTGTTGTAGACCAAGTTATTTGAGACATCTTTGTAGAACAAAGTTTTTAACCTATCTTTTGAAATAATCGATATAACGCTTTTTTCTAAGTTGCGTTAGGAGGAGGAACTTTTATGGAGGAACTTAGCCGTCTCAACGTAGTATTACTTGCGTCATTTTTATTAGTACTTAGTTGAGATTACTATGTCAAATAACATTGAATACATTCTGGGTGGCAAGCTCTAGAATACGCGTGATCAGAGTGCAAGACGGAGGTAATTTCTTTGACGAGAAATTCCCCCGACCAGAACAGGAATCGAACCCGAACCGCCGGCATGTTAGGTTTGATGCTAACCACTCGGCCACGGGAGCACATTTTGTAGATTGAAACATATTTATTTCATACGGAAAATACTTACGCCAATTTCTGCGGACAATCAATTGTTTCTATGAACATTTCTTCACATAGCTTGACGTAAGCACCAGGTTGTTTTATATGTAGTATTGGTATTTACCAGCCTTAGGGCATCCATATACTAATACACAGCATTTGACAGCGTCAAACATGTCCGGGTCGCAAATGCAATTTGCGACCACTGTCACTCGCGAGAACTGCCAAACTCTCAAGCTGGTGTAAATCAAGGCGCTTAACATACTGCCAGGTGGGTAAAAATGTGAAAACCACTCTACAGCCATTAATTTACAGGATGACATTAACACACTTCTAAAATAAAAAATTATGAATGAAAATTTTATTTTTCTATTTCGAATATGTATTTCATACAATACAGTATTACGTAATATTGAACTGGAATTGTGTCTGATGATGATTTTATATTAAAATGGCGAGTTTTTGTAAATGTTGTGTGTTGTGAAATATATAGCCAAATGGTTAAGAGAGCGTCGTGTTTTAAGTAATCGAATAACTTAAGAATCTCCATTCAAATTTTAAAATTGCAGAACTGCCTTCTTTAAAATTTCCCGAATTTGACGATTGTTTCGAGTTGAATTTGATTAGCGAATGGGCGCACCTTGTTACGTAGATCTGCCTTGAGCTCACCGAGAAGTTTGATAGTTTGGCAATGACAGCTAAATTTGCGATACATCTTGACTCGGGGATCATATCCTCTTGGCCGGGGCCTGGTATTTACATTTCCGGTAATAGTCAAAACATCACTGTTGGTACCAATATTTGTATTTCAGATATCATAAACAAGGTTGACAGAGAAATTTCGTATTCATCGAATATATAATTAGTCTGTACCATCACTATTTGCTTCCAAGATTTGTTGATGGGCAATAAAACGTGTTGCCAAGACTACTACATCTTTGAATGTTTTTTTTTTCAGTGGCTTGTTTAGTTTCCATGTCATTCTAGCTATTTCTAACCGTGGATGTAAATTTCCGCGGATTATGTATATTTGATTCACGATTACTTATGTGGCGTTATGTTGGTACACATGTCTTTCATTTATGCCGACAAGTTCGGTCATATCAGAGATGAACCAGCCTTCGGCTGAAAATCTCTTTGATAAAGAAAGAAAAAAAAAGTTCGGTCATTTTTAATGTTCAGTTTAATTTTGAAAACTGCTTTGCTTACTCGTGTTTTGGCTTGTATCCGGTCATGGATTTTTTGTGACGAAGATTCACGATGAGCGACCTGAGAAGGCAAATTTTTATTAGTATTCAAGCAACATTTTTTTAAGTAACCCAAATTTTATTAGTATTCAAGTAACTTTTCATAAACGTAAACACTCGGTGACGGAAAACCGCTATGGGCAACCTTAAAAACGACTGAAGTAACACCTCTTCAACAAAATGAATCAACGATCATTAACAGAACTCATCGTATCGCAAACTTTTTTATTTTTCACATACTTAAACACCCGGTGGAGTGTTTTTCAATGGAAAATCCGCGCTATTTACACTAACTCCTGAAATCTGAATAAATCCTTTTAGGAATCTCGCTAGTTTATGCAATATCTAAAATCTAGAATAGCAAAGCGATCGTTTTCATAATTTTACTTACATATTTTGAACGCACAGTATCCTAACATCTGGATTTCATATCGATCTCCTCTACATCTCCAGAACATCCCACCCCCTCTGAACACTTCACTATCCATGTATATGTTTACCCAGCTATAGCACCTTTAACTGATTGTTTCCCTCCGGCCTAAACCAGATGGGAAAACTCTTCCATTAATAGAGCGTGAAAAATCTGGTGATATAGCCTTTCGTAACTAAAATTTCAAAGTTTAGACCGAATAATTTGCTTGTTGTTATGGTTGGTTGGAAACACGCAAACGTATTTGTCTCCGATAAGCATTTTACTTTAAAGTATCAAGTCTACATCCTTTGCTTTGATGTAGAAATTGAGGAAGTGATCTAACATCTGACGAAATTATAAAAAGTGATGAGGTTGGACAGCTCAAAAAGCTTTCCTCGAGTGTTGTCAAAATCTCAGTAAAACTGAGCATTTTGTTAAAAACTAATTTTTACAGGCTATTCTGCACGTCATTCCTCGTTTATTTTCAGTCTTGAATTGTTTAGAATCATGGTTAGGAATTCCATCAAACAAAACACTTTCTCCCAGTATATTTTTTTGTTTGAGGCCCATCTGAACAGCCGAAGACAATCTTCTTGATTTCAGATAGGAGCTGGCCAATGAACTACTCATGTGGTTTCAATGGTACGATTCTAGCTTCTCCTGAAACCCGATATTAGGAAACGACTATTTCCTCATTGAAGTTCACCGATAAGGCTTATAGGCACTCCACCAAGAACTCTCTACATAGATGACCTGTTCAAGACCTTGACTGCCGTAATTTTGCAAGGTGACGCAAGCGCCCGAGGGAAGAATTTTCAGTACGAGACTTTTCTTAAAATTGTATGTATTATCAGCATACGTGTACACTACAAAAATCTGATCTGTACAAAATGTGTACAATAGATGAAAAAACATTGCCGTCGGCTTGATTCTTGAAAAAAATCAGTTTTATTTGAGTAATATTACCAACGCCAGTTTGTTGTGGAAACAGCAAATTTAAAATCGCTATTTCCACAACCGATTGGCGTAGATCCATCAAAGCATGCGAGAATCTGTCTCCAACTATTTTTGCACATAACCAGTCAATTTTCTTTCGCGTTTTCCAAGTTCCACCTAAATACAAGTGAGTGAAAAGATATGGAGCTAATTCGTGAGTACGATAGCACTAGTGATAGTGAATCTGAAGAAGCGGCGGTCCGTGAAGCACCTGTTGAGATCCGAAAAAAGCCACTTTGCAAGTGCCAGGAAGCTCACCAACAGTATGTAGAGCGTAGAAGACTATCACGGGGCGTAATTGCTGTTGACTGTTTCTGTGATTTGAAGTGCTCTTCACACATTTCAAAAAGTAGAAGAATTGAAATCAATGAATTTTATTGGAACATATCTTTGGATAAGAAAAGTTCGTTCATACTGGAACACAGCTCTCGTCAGGATATAAAACGTAGACGTGTTGAACGTGGTTCTGGTTTCAAGCGGACGTATACGTATGCTTATAGACTGACCGACGAAAGTGATTCTGTCTATCCAGTATGCTTAACATTCTTTCTGAACACATTAGAATATCAATCAAACAGCAAGTAAGTTACAGAATACATTTATTATTTGTAACTAAAATTGTCAATATTCCATAATGTGTAATTTATTCTAGCAATTTAATATATAGAACACATGAATCAATCAACAAGGTGCTGCCTGTGAATAATTACAATTCAAGGAAGGTTCCATTGAACCCTCTTGCACAAGCTGTACATCAAGATATACTGTCCTACAATCCAACCATTTCACACTACAGAAGAGAGCACGCGCCAGATGTCCGTTACTTACCGTCGGATCTAATGTGTAAGAAATTGCATGAATAATTCATGGTCCGACGTGAAGATAAGTCTCTAAAAGGATGCAGTTATTCTTATTACAATAGGATACTATCGGATATGAAAATTCACTTCACCAAACTTGGTCATGAACTCTGTGAAAAGTGTCGTGTGGCAGAGATTCATATGAAAACGACTGGTCATCGGAAGCAGAACCACGAAGGGATTGAGTTTCGCAACCAAGTTTCAATGGCCAACGACAAATATGATGAGAATGAAAATCATCTTGAGCGGGCTGAAAGTAACTGTAGTTTCGAATTCGTCTCAGCTGCACCAGAAGTGAATGATGAGAAATGTGCTGAATGCATTGCTTGGTTAGAACACCGTGACGCAGCTATCACATCGCGAAATGAATATGAAAAAGATAAACAACTTGCTGAAGGTCTCAAAGTTTCCGTGGATATGCAGTAGGTTTGATTTTTTTGATATTTTTTCAGTTAATTAATACCTATATCTCTCCTTCAATCTAGAATAGGTAATCCAGTTGCCTAGGATGGAGCGATTTAAGGATGTCATTTTTGCCAGGAGAATTGTTGCCATGAATGAAACATTTGCACCACTAGCAGGAGAAAAGAATGGAGCAGTCCATGCTGTGTTATGGAACGAAACCATAAGCGGACGAAAGTCATCAGATTTGATGAGTGTTTTCTCAAAACATCTGATTTTGAATGGTTCACGAACACGGTTCTATACTGGCTAGACAATTGCCAGAACAAGAATTGGAACCTTTTTATTCACATGATTCTGTTAGTCAATTCTTCACTCGTGAACACTGAAGAAATCTTGTTCAAATACTTGGAATCCGGGCACACTTTCATGTCTGCTGACGCGTTTCATGCCGCCGTTGAGCGAAGTATGAAGAAACATCAGAAAGGAGAGCTCTACACATTTTCCGACTTTGTTACGTGCGTCGAACATGCTAATGTAGTTGAGAAGCCGATCGTAACAATAATGAACTTCACCGATTTTTTCCAAAGCAAAATACAATTAAAGCCATCCACGTTAAAACACATGAAGCAGCGTCCCAAATTATCCGATGTAAAACAGATACAGTTCACGCGAGGATGCTTTGAGTTTTGCTACAAGACGCGTTTTGATGGAGAATTTAAGAGAGTGCAACTGTTCATCAAAACGCAGCTGAAAGAAGTGAAGAAACCGTCATTCACCCTCCAATCAACACTAAGATTCAATTCTTCCGAAAGAGGAATTGCGCAGTCGAGGAAAGAAAATATCGTCAAGAAGCTTTGTCCCTTGATGCCTGAGAATAAACGACACTTTTGGGAAGACCTCACGATCAACAATAACATTGATGACGATTAATTATTCGATTACAATAAATATTGTAATGTGCAATATGATAACAGAAATACATCTCAATCTAGGAACAATTATTCCTTTAAACTGACTTTGATTTTATGAATTTTAATATATAACTAGATTTATAAATAGAGATTCTAAATGCGTGGTTTGCAGTTCTAATAGAAGATGATTATTATAAATGTAGTACTGCGTGGAGATGGACTGTTTTTTATTAAAACATTTGGCTTAACCTTTTCAAAAATGTAGTTTCTTACAAGAAAGAAGACATGTGACTCTCATTATTCTGAACGTCCATCGCGGAATATGTTGTTGGGTGAAATTTACTGTCCTAGCTCGTTTATTCTATGCCATCAAATCAGATAAAAAATCGCATCGCATCACAATCAGCTTGTTTTCATCATAGTGAAAATTGGCGCTTGCGCCACCTCACAGTGGAAATGGCGCTTACGCCACTTCGTTTTCAAGCTTTTACGGGGTCATTTTTCCACATTTCTGCAAAATTTCGCAGTTTATTGAAAGTATTTGATATTCTTTATCGATCTATAACGAAAAACGAAAAACGTCAACTTTGGCGCTTGCGTCAGTATGCGAGATTACGGCAGTTGAGCCTTGAACCAATCGAAACTTTTCGACAGTTCATTTTTGTGAAACAGTTCGCAACATTGTGGAGAACAGTAAACAAGCCCGACCTTGCAAAATGGTCAATAATATGAAATTACCCGTCTTAACGGACATTAATTCCGATGTGAAATCAACGCTACTGCTACTGAAATATGATGGACGTATGGTTTTTTCATATTTTTGTCGTCTTGCCATACTTTTCGAATAGTGATAAACATTATCACGAGGCAAATGTGTCTGAAACTCTAAATCGCTTCCGCGAAGACTCTAGGAGTATTATTTCGCAGGATTTTTAAAAGACAAAATAACAAAATTGATAACTAAATTAAATGTCCGAGATATTATATGAAAGTATAAATTAGTCGACAAGGTTTGGTGATTTGTTCATTTCAAAATAGTGAAATTAAAAGTTATGATTTTTTATTGGTTCATGCGATAGAGAGATGTATACAGATTGTATTCACATAAATTCGACATAAATCGGATCAATAGAACTTGAGATATCGTGTACCCCACTTTGAAAAACAAGATTCGAGAAAAACGCGTTTGAAGTTAATTGTTATGGCCGTAGTAGATTAGATACCGCATCACAAAAATTGCTATATCTCGGTAAATAATTGGATTTCCGAAAATTCCTTTCTAGGGTATATTCTTGAATGCCTAAACTTCAGAAATGTGAAAAAAAAATATTTTTTTTAAATTTCTAGACTGTAATACTGCTTTAACACCAAAAAAATTATGAATCGAATTTCTGTCTGCGAAGCCTTGCCCAAACGGAATGAAATCGACTCATTTCATAAACGGATGGTGACTGGGGATGGGCAAGGGATCACATACGACAATATTGTGCGAAACGTAGTCACAGCGTAGTGAAGCAGCTCGAACGGTGGCCAAACCAGGATTAACGGCCAGGAAGGTTCTACTGTGCATTTGGTGGGACTTGAAAGGAAAAATTTGATATGAGTTGTTCCGTATGTCCAAACACTAAATTCAGATCTCTACTGTCAAAGCTAGCGATTGATCTGAAACGGTCAGAATTGGCCAACAAGAGAAGTGGTGTGTTCCATCAAGGCAACGTAAGGAGAAAAACGTCTGTAGTGACTCGCCAAGAACTCCGAGAGCTTGGTTGGGAAGTTTTAATGCATCACCCATATAGTCCAGACATGGCATCAAACGATTACCACCTTTTTCTCGCATTTCAAAACTTTCAGAATGATAAGCAATTGGAATCAAGAGAAGATTGTGAAAATCGATTAGGGTAACTTGCCAAATGTTGAACGCTTAAGCTAGATATGTTCATATGTTCCTGATTCCTTCGTGATAACACATGAAATTACTGAAAACTCCCCAGCATCGCTCTATAGCAACCATTAAGAGTCATTTCTTGTTATATTTATTATGTTAGACCACTTGCATTGTTCAACAAAATATATTTTTTCAATAGTGTTCTGGAACCCAAATGTTGAACACATATACATCCATTCAACCAAATGTTGAACGATGTTGAACAGTTAGTTTCTAACCTCAACAACTTTCGTTCGAGAGACCAAGGCGCTTAGAGGTACATCATAAGGTAGACCAATATGTGTAAATTGTGTAAACAAAATACAATACGCTTGTGCGAAACCTGGATTGTGATCAGCCTGCCTCTTTCGAGCTTTAGGTAAATAATTTCGCTTCTGCTTTCTTCTGCTTTTGTCCGTACTTTCTTCCGTACTGTATATCACGCGAATGAAATCACGACCGACATTCAATCCCTTAAACCAAGCTTTCGTCGAAACCTTAGGGATAATCGTGTGTAACCAACGACCGAACTCATCTTCACTCCACATGCGCTGCCAACTAACGAGTGTGTCCTGACGAGGAATGTGAAAAAATTCGTTATAAGTAATTTGCCTTTCAAAAAGTGTGCCTTCTGAAGCGCCCACCTTAGCTAGCGAGTCCGCTTTCTCATTCCCCGGAATCGAGCAATGAGAGGGAACCCATGCTAAGGTAATCTTGAATAATTTTTCGACCAAAACACTCAATAGATGTCTTATTCTTGTTAGGAAATAAGATGAGCGTTTATCAACTTTCATTGAGCGGATTGCCTCTATTGAGCTGAGACTGTCTGAAAAAATAAAATAGTGGTCGATGGGCAATGTTTCAATGATCCCCAGTGCGTAGTATATCGCACCCAGTTCAGCGACATACACGGAACAAGGATCGTTATATCATGTTATTGAAAAAAGTATGGCTCCCCTTCTAATGGAAAAGACAATTTGAGGTTATGGGAGTGTTCGACAAATGGAATATGAGATGAAAAATAACAGCATCTAAAAATATACTATTCATATAATAGTTTAGTGTAACAGAACCCCGGATGATTGAAGAACTGTTGAAACGTCAAACTATCAGGCGTTGTGACAAAATAGTGGCAGTGAAAAATTCGCAGCTGTTTTTATTATAAAGCTTATTTTGAGGATGCACTTTCTTATTTCTATTTTTTGTAAATTACAGTTCCAAATGATCATTGATTACACAATATTTTGATGGCATTTCTCAAAGGCAAGGGTTATGTAAACGAATTTATAGGACAACATAACATGTATAACTTTCAAACGCAATTTTTTTTGAAGATAGTGTTAGTGAAAACAACAATTGAAATTGATTTCTAGCTAGAATTCCTAAGACTGTTCAACATTTGGAAAGTGTTCAACAGTTAGCGAAGTAACTAGAGTTTTTCGCCAATAATCACCAAAACTTCCACGACAGAGGCATTATCAAGCTACCTTTAAAATTGCTACAAATTATACAACAAAATGGTGCGTATTCGACTCAAATCGGATAATCCGAAACGTCTCAATAAAGTTTTGAATTTCATGCGAAAACAATGGATTTCTTTTTCCTCAGTATACGGATCTCCGTTAAATGGATTCGATGCGACCATACCGTGCTTCATAGCAGGAAATATCTCTGAAATCCTTGGTGAACTAAAATATGGAGTCAAGTTGTCTTGAGGCCTCAGTTGATTCGTTTACAACATGATCCTTAAAGATAAATTATAAATCAATAAGACGCTTAGTTCTTTAATGTTTGTCACGCGGTGGATGATCCTGTAAATGGCATGTGACCCAGATTGCTGATTTTGCTCTACAGATACTAATAACTGTAGCAAATCACCAAGCAACAGCAATTGTTTATTTACATATTTACATATTTGCATATAATTGATAAGGTGTATTGTAGAATATTTATTGCAGATGATCTCTTCGATAAAAACCCATGCTGTTCGAAGACAATGTATTCCAACACCAGTAGCTCAGAATGTTTCAGCCGACTGCTAGAAGATTGTACAGGCAGAAGAGACGTTCCTGATCACGAGGAAGAACCCAAATTTCATCGAGTTGAAGATTGACAATAATGGTGTGATTGATCGTTGGTGTGGCTCCCGAAGTTTCGAGGAATTCTTTTGTACCGCGGTTGACTATAATTTCATCTATAAACAAAATGGAGGTCAGACCTTACGTTTGACAAATGTAGGAATGCAGAATGGTTGTCAATACGTCATCTGTATTGTATTGCTAAAACAAGTTTTGTACCTTCAACCAATCCCGAAATACAGCTGGTTTTGTAATTCCGCATTCTAAACGAATCAAGTTTTAATCAACAGTACGAAGGGAAACATCATGAGAAAAGCTGGCTTCGTCTTCTGATTGAAGTTATTCATTAACTTTACTAAAACAGCAAAACAATAATGTACTATAGACTACGTTTGTGAGTACTTTATTATGCTTCGATATAACGTACAATTCGATACAACGTACAATTTTGAAAGTGAAATGTACGTTATATCGAAGTTTACCTGTAATATTTTATCATTTTTCTCAACATCTTGTTTTATGGAGTTAATCGATTTGGCAATTGAAGCATCCATATAATGATCACTTTCTTGCAGAATGTGTCTATCATCTAATACAATAGCTAACAGTACATCATCCTACAAATTATCCAAGCAATTCTACAGTTCCACTCCAACAATCTAGCGCATGCAATCCCTCCGAATCGAGCAAAAGCCGGACAATCCCTGTTAATGTCAGTTTCGTACAAATTAAACCCAACACCCGAAGGAATTGCCTTCGATGGTGGGATAATTGGTCATAAATCTCCTCACGAAGCGCTAGATATATGCAGCTCACTTGCAGACTCTCGGGTGAAATTCCACCTCAGCGATGGGGGGGAGAAGTGAAACACAATGGAAACACGTCGGACCACATAAATCTAACAACTAAATACCGCCATTTGCGACCTGGGCTGAAGGTATGTGTTTGTATCAAATGCTCCCGTGTGAATCGACATCGATCGGTTGGAGGAAATTTCCCGCCACTTAATGGCCCGATGCCATGTGTTAGAATCGTAAAACAATTTGTTGGTATTCGATTCGAGCACAGTAGCAGCAGCAGCATAAATATGGAATGCAATACAATAATGGCTGCTTAATGGATGGGCCACTCGGACGAAGCTTGTTTGGGCTTGGGGTGAGCTTTCGATGCTGGCCTGCCTCGACGTCAATTAAACGGGGGTTCGAATGGCGGCCATTTGTGGTGTAGATGTTCGGATAATTAAGGGCTCTGAAATAATTTAGTTGTTTCTCGGAACAACTCAAGGGAGCTGGAAAATTATCGATTGATAAAAATTGTAACGAGTTCACAATTCAAAAACGCATTTGGAACTGTCCGACAGACAGTTTGCAGCTGACAAATCCACAGCAATTAGTGAATAGCGTTTTAACCCTTATGATGAACATGTTTCATTTGAACTCCTTATGGGTAATGACTTAAGACCACCACGCAGCTGTGTAAGACGAAGGCACTCAACGTTCCGAACATGTGTTCCTACAAAAATCATCCCTAAGTGGAAGTTTATTTAGTCCTGCTGAAGTTGTTTCACTTGAAAATAACTAATTTCCATAATCGCCAGTTACAGTTATACGATAAGTGTCTTTCATGATTTCATATTGTCATACTAATTCGGCTTCTGTTTCATCTCATTCCTCGGTTTCATTTTGATGGTTCGTGAGAAAAGTCTAAATTCAACACTTGTCAAATCACACCTTGCCTTTCCAGCAGTGGTGAACTGCATTCGTCCAGAGCCGTATTTTACCAGGAACGGTTGGAACCTACAATAGCTGCGGCTCGTTACAGTAACAAAGTGGAACTTCTGAATGAACGTATGCTTGCGACGGACGATGGGTCACTTAACCGCGAGCTTGAACTGCTCAATGAAAGTGGACGCAGACTTTAATGAATGAGAAATTGCCAAAAGGGGTTACCCTAACGGCTCATTGACTGGCGACAGGAAATCTCACAGTATGAAACACTAATTATAGCATATCAATCAAGTATTTGCCTAAAATAGAAAATTGTATCATGTCGAAAGCGAATGCAATGGTAAGTAGCAATGTTGCAATTCAACACAGGAAGCCATAAGTTCGAAAGGGATAACGACAAAAAGAATCCTCTGAAGGACAAACTGTGTGCCCACAGTTTACCATCCAGACGAAAACAAGCGTGAGATTTTCTTTAGCCAAATTTCAAGGCTTACACCATGCGCCGGTTACTTTCTGGAAGTGGCACAGGTAGGCGGGATGGGTCATAAATCTACAGCTAGCGTATCTTCAATGAACACATAAATCATCGCCGCATCAGGCAGGTATGAGACAGTAAAAATATTACACTGCTGGCGTGTACCTATCGGACACCACTGCCATATCCCGGGGTCCATCAGCGAGAAACGAAAAAAAAAACGAGCCAATAAACACGGCTCCACTTCCAAGCATTAACAAACCGAGAGGGCACAAGAGCAAGTGATATAAATCTTCCCTTTCCCTCTCCGGTGTGCATTCATTCATGCTTTTGCGTCTTGTCCAGTGGTAGGAAAGTAGAAAGGCGATTCCCGTACAACCATCATCATAAAAGTATTAACTTTTATTGAATCATAATTAGTCCCTAGTTCTGCTTTCTTCCTCCCAGTATCATTTCTGCTTAAAAATGACTTTCGAAGTATGTATCTCCTATATGGCTGACATTTCGCCCTAGCTGAAATTGCAGGATGCACACTGCTTGGAATGCTTTTCCCCTTCCTTTATTGCACTTCCCTTACTGTCAGTAGTAAAAGCCAAGTACTTGACTTCCAGCAATGTGTATATTGTATAAAACGTAGTTTTATTAGTCAAAAAAAAAAAACTGAAACATCCGTAACGACGAGGTTAAAGTGCTTTCCTGCCTATGAGTACGGGTTTAGTACCGTGAAATTGAGACGTGCTTGTGGTAGTTTTGTCCGCTCGACTTTATGTATCTTCAGAGGTCTCTATTATCACATAAAATAGACGGATTAGCTTGAGGGGAGTCAAATGATTTGTTCCTTTGGTATAATCCGATATATCGTAGAAGATTGGCAAATCTATCACATTTTTCGAATACATTAAACGTGCAATGCACCGGCTGTCGTGATAAACATGTAAACATCGTAAAAAGTTTACGACAACCGACTGATCGATTGAGAACCGGTTTTTGGTGACTTAACGATTTCGCTCTCTCCGATCATTTCTCATATTCTTTCGTTTCTTCTCAAACCGAGCGAATCCATTAGAACACAACTGTTTGCCAACGTGCGAAAACGATTGACTCGTCACCAAATTTGATGATCTCCGAGCCGGTGAGAGGTACTGTCCCTAATGGACCAAATGAGACGGCTGAACTGACCGGCGACTTCGTTCCTTATGCAAAAATTTACGATCTCAGTCCATCATCTGCAGGAGAAGTTTTCGATCGATCGATCGAGAAGAAGAAACTCACATTTACGATTATGATCTGATGATGGCCGCGACACGCCGCTCGTAAAAAAGCTAAAAGCTTGTCCTCCGCCAAGAACTTCCCAATCGTTCTCTCCCCCTGCTATTGATCGTGATGCTGCGATCAGATGCCGGTCGCATCACTGATCCACCCGAAACAATATCACCAGCTGACCCGTTCTGGTTTCAAATCCAACCAACTTCTTCCATTTTTCCTAGTCAGGTGCGGTTAGGTGATGTGTCGCCAAGAAAAAAAAATAAATCTCTCAACCGGCGGCAAACTCCAAAGACACGCAGAGGAAAATCGACCGTCGGCGAAACACTAATGGTGGCGACGATGGCTTCTGCTAGCTGTTGGCCGCTGCTGGAGAATAACCAATTTGGCTGAAGCAGCTAAGCAAAGTTTTGGACTTAGTAAGCCTACTAGAGGTTGATTTATCACGTTGGGTGGCCAATTCTAGAAGCTTTCGGGTTCCACTAGCGTGATCAATGGATTTAGGTACATTTTTGAAAGTGAACGTTTCGTCGCATAGCAAGTAAAAACTGTCTGCGGTAGCTCCTTTTTGAATATCGATATTAATCGGATTGACGAAGTAAAAAGTATTAATGAACAATTATCTATTTGGCATGCTTTTAAACAAGCTGCGGTATGTTGAAATATGTATCTCGTTCCTCAGGATGAAAACACTCCCTTGAAAATAGTTTTTTGAATGTTTCTCGCCTGACCAAAACAATAAAGATTATGAACGAAGACAGTTGCTTTATCCCGCCGTATATATTTCCTATCAAATATATACCGGGAACATGTAGTTTTCAATATTCCAGCTGAACATTTTTATTTTTTTTAGGTTAGTACTACTATCAGTGGTCTACAACAGATAAAAACGGTTGTATCCCATTCACCCGAATACCATTTACCCGAATAACTTTCACCCGAATTGTAACAAATACCCGAATGTAACATATACCTAAATGGACATTTACCCGAATGCAACATATACCCGAATGGACATTTACCCGAATGCAACGTTTAGTCGAATGTAACATATACCCGAATGCATCATTCACCCGGATGGAATACTTACCCGAATGAAGAAGGGAAAATTCCGACAAATCAGATTAGAGAGTTTTGTCGATTCTCTTGTTACGATGTTACGAAGTAAAATGAGAAAATGTAATGGGGAAGTTCGAAAAAGATGTTGAAGACTTCGTTGTGTCATTTTTAGAAATTGGGCAATCTTGTGTCAAGGCCATTCAGAAATGAGCATGGGATATGAAATATTCCGAAAATTAAGCAGGTAACTTTAACATAAAAAAAATGAAATGAAAATGTGAGAAGAACAGATAAGAAAAAAAAATGGTACTTGCGTATTTACCACCGCAGTGCAGTTTTTATCATGAATTTATTGTTTCGTGATGAAATCTGTTTTGAGACCCGTTTAACGAGGATAAGGAACCGAGGCGGCACCAAGCCGCTGAAGTGATGCAACCGGAGTCAGCCGCCGACCCGCCGTCGGAAGCGGTGACCTCTCGCAAGCAAACTTGTGTTACACCGATTGCCCGGTGAAACATAGGAGACGATCCTCTAGTTAGGTCCGACCGAGCGTTAGCGAGCAAACGTTGTACTGCCATATAAATTATTTCTAGTGAATATTTGGGTGTTTGATAAAAAATAACTAATGAATTCTAAGTGTGTTTAAGTGGAGGCGATCTGGCGTAGTGGTAACATCCATACCTCTCACGCAGAGATCACGAGTTCAATTCTCACTCCCGACATTCTTCCAAAAATGGAAGTAAAAGTGACGAACCAACCGCAATGTGTTGAAAGTCACTATAATAGAGAAAAAAAGGGGGTTTAAATGTTTTAACGATCTATAAAATTAATCAATTGTGATCGATGAAGGATAGATTCCACGTAAATATCGGGCAGATACGTGAAGGTTTGACTACATATTGCATTGGACCGTGGGAAAATGGACTTCCCGAACCCGAGTGTAATGTGGAGATGAAGATTAGATCTATGACATACAGAGAAATGGAGCGCTTTAGACGATGATCGCCGACAAAAATTTAACAAAAAAAAAACATTTTTTTAATTCAATGTATTTTATTATTGTAACTGACATGTTTGATCTCTTCAATGCTAAATGTAAGTAATATATTTTTGTCGTAAATCGGAAAAATAAAATAAATAAAATCAATAATAATTTTCATTCATTCGTTCGATAACTCGCAAGTAGATCGGACAGGTTTTCGAAACGATCCAACAAAGGTGTTTTTTTCCACATCGAATCAGACTGTGTTTTTTTTTCATCGGTTGCGCTTGCGAGTAGAGCGAAGCTCAAAGTGGTGCGCGACCGAGACGCAGAGGATACAATTCAGACAGATTCATCACACACGCCACACAGCAGCGGCAAGTATAAGTTTATTTTTCTTTTGTCCTCCTATCATTCCTTCTACCATCTGTGCTCGATTTACACCATTGTTCATCTGTGTGTTTACCAAATCGGCAAACGTTGGCATTAGGGGTGTCTATTTTTTCTTGGTTACATTACCGTTGAAATTTTATTGGAAGTTTTTTTCATTTTAGAATTTTATATAAATAAAATAAATTAATATAAATATTATCCGCAGCATAACCTTATAATATTTTTTTTTAATTATTCATTTTGATAATTATTATATTCTGTTCATATCGAACAGTTGGCCGATTTTTTTAATATGACTGAGGGCGGAAAGGACCCCCGTTGACGCAATTGAATATTTCTGATACCGAACCTCCTCCTGAAGAGCAGGAGGATGAAGCAGAAATTGAGGTAGAAAATTCTGTTTACGAAGTTGATAGTTCCGAAGATGAGGAAATCGACGAGAAACAGGATTTTCGTCCTAAAGAATACCCTGAAGGCTCCAAAGGCCCATTCATTGTGTACTTTAGACGAAAATCCAAATCTCTCAATGTCATTCGCATCTCGAAGGAGCTAACTCAACATTTTTCTGACGTTACCGAAATTACACGGATGGGGCCAGACAAACTACGAGTTGTCGTCTCAAGCAGGACCCAAGCGAACAAAATAACGCGCTGCGACCTCTTTGCGATTGAGTATCGTGTATACGTACCCTGTTGCAACGTCGAAATAGACGTCGTAATAACCGAAAAGAGTTTGACCCGAAAAGAGATAATCGATGGTGTCGGTCGCTTCAAGAACTCCACACTAAAAACTGGAAGATTCTTGCATGCGATCGACTGAAATCTGTGTCACATAAAAATGACAAAAGAATTCTCAATCGGACAAACTCTTTTCGTGTGACTTTTGAGGGTTCCGCCCTTCCAAATTACGTTGCAATAGGGGCACTTCGTTTACCTGTTCGGTTGTTTGTACCCCGGGTAATGAAATGCAACAAATGTATGCAACTCGGTCACACGGATGCCTATTGTTGCAATAAAAAACGTTGCGCAGATTGTGGAGAGAGCCATGATGAGAATCCTTGCGCGAAAGAGCACAAGTGTCTTCATTGCGGCGGGACTCCTCATGATTTTACTCAATGCCCGGTGTACATACAACGAGGGGAAAAACTCAAGCGTTCCTTAAAGGAACGTTCCAAGCGGACTTTTGCAGAAATGCTTAAGAGTTCCGTGCCAACGACACAGGACAATCCCTACTCCATTCTGCAGAGCGACGAGCCTGTTGCTGACGCTCCCAATACCGGATGTTCCGGTACATCGCAGGGTGCCATCAGGAAAAGAAAAATTACTTCTTTTCCATCACTCCCCAGAAAGAATACCGAGACTTCCCAAGTTGGAATGAAGCCTCGAACTGAACGTGCTGAGAATAGACCGAAGCAAGTACCTCCTGGTTTACGCGGTTCTTCTACGTATCAGGGGTCCTCAGCACTTCCCGGAGCAGCACCCAACCCGTATGTTCCATTTTCGCGGTCGAAGCAACAGCCACTACCTGGCCTGCTTGCGCTTTCAGACCTTGTGGATAACATTTTAAATGCTTCAAATATAAATGATCCTCTTAAAAGCATAGTATTATGTTTGCTTCCGGTTGTGAGAACATTTTGAAAGAAAAATGTCGCAGCGTTCATTTCCCTCGATGCCTAATTCAGCGCAAGAGGTCAAGGATTTGACCACTGTCATACAGTGGAATTGCAGAAGCATCATCCCTAAACTAGACCAATTTAAATTTTTATTTCACAGTTCTAACTGTGATGTATTTTCTCTCTGTGAAACA
Source organism: Toxorhynchites rutilus septentrionalis (assembly GCF_029784135.1). Taxonomy (NCBI): domain Eukaryota; kingdom Metazoa; phylum Arthropoda; class Insecta; order Diptera; family Culicidae; genus Toxorhynchites; species Toxorhynchites rutilus. Next base: position 253,595,199 of record NC_073746.1, on the reverse strand, counting down.
TGGCTTTGTTCAGCCGACGAGCTGAATTTTCACGATTTCAACATTATTCGCCTAGATCGTAACGACTCGTTTGGTGGCGTACTATTGGGGATCAAAAAACGTCACTCCTTCTATAGAGTCACTATCCCATCGATGACAGGCATTGAAGTTGTCGCTTGCCAGATACAAATCAATGGCAAAGAACTCTGCATTGCTTCGATATATATTCCTCCCAGGACTACGGTAGGCCGCTATCAGTTCTTTGATATTATCGAGGCATTGCCGGAGCCGCGGTTAATTTTAGGTGACTTCAACTCCCATGGAACAGCATGGGGGTCACTCTACGATGACAACCGTGCCACGTTGATTTATGATCTGTGCGACAACTTCAACATGACAGTTTTAAATACTGGGGAAGCAACTAGGATAGCCAACCCTCCTGCACGGGCAAGCATGCTAGACATATCTCTCTGCTCTTCTTCATTATCCCTGGATTGCACATGAAGGTAATCCAAGATCCCCACGGTAGTGATCACCTACCAATAATTTTATCGATCGCCAATGAATCAAAATCTAGTGAGTCAGCCGATATTGCGTATGACCTCACGAAGAATATTGACTGGAGAAAATTTGCAGAATTAATATCTGAAGCAATCATTTCGATGCATGAACTTCCTCCCCTTGAAGAGTATAACTTTATATCAAGTTTGATTTACGATAGCGCACTTCAAGCTCAAAAGAAACGTGTACCGGCTACCACTTTCCGACGTCGTCCTCCATCACTTTGGTGGGACAGGGAGTGTTCAAAGGTCTACCTTGAAAAATCATCCGCTTTCAAAAAATTCAGGAAAACTGGATTAGTGGAATGGTTTCGAAAGTACCAAGCTCTAGAAGCCAAACTAAAAGGTCTGATTAAAGCAAAAGAGCGTGGATATTGGCGGAAATTCGTCAATGGTTTGTCAAGGGAGACCGCTATGAGTACTCTTTGGAATACGGCTAGGAGAATGCGTGGCTGGAACCATACCAATGAAAGTGAGGAATACTCTGACCGTTGGATTTTCAAATTTGCAAGGAAGGTTTGTCCCGATTCTATTCCTGCACAAAGCGTCGTACGCGATATTCCGCTCCAATGCGATTATGAGAATTTTTCGATGGTAGAATTCTCAATTGCCCTCCTCTCATGTAACAATTCAGCTCCGGGGTCGGACAAGATTAAAATCAACTTGTTGAAGAATCTTCCCGACTTGACAAAACAGCGTTTGCTGAACTTGTTCAACAAGTTTCTGGAGCTGAATATTGTCCCGCATGACTGGAGACAAGTGAGAGTGATAGCCATACGAAAACCCAACAAGCCGGCTTGCGATCACAACTCGTATAGGCCGATTGCAATGTTATCCTGTATTCGCAAATTGTTAGAGAAAATGATTCTACTTCGTTTGGACAAGTGGGTCGAAACGAACAATTTGCTGCCAAATACGCAGTTTGGCTTCTGCCGAGGTAAAGGGACGAATGATTGTCTCGCGCTGCTATCTTCTGAAATCCAAATCGCATTTGCTCGCAAAGAACAAATGGCTTCCGTTTTCCTCGATATCAAAGGGGCATTTGATTCAGTTTCCATGGAAATTCTCTCAGAGAAACTTCATAATCGTGGACTTTCACCAATTCTGAATGATTTCCTGTACAATTTACTGTCAGAAAAGCACATGAATTTCGCTCATGGCAACTCAAAATCTTCTCGATACAGTTTTATGGGCCTACCGCAAGGCTCCTGCCTAAGCCCCCTCTTGTACAGTTTTTACGTCAATGATATGGATGATTGTCTCACTAGAGACTGCACGCTGAGACAACTTGCAGACGATTGAGTTATTTCCATCACGGGTACTAATCCCGTCGCTCTGCAAAAGTCGTTGCAAGATACCATGAACAATCTGTTCACGTGGGCCCTCAAGCTGGGTATCGAATTCTCTACGGAGAAAACTGAAATGGTCGTTTTTTCTAGGAAGCACGAACCCGCCCAATTCCAGCTTTACCTATCCGGCAAAACGACGTGCACCCTTCACCAGGCATCTCCAACCAAGTTTGCTTCCCATACTTTTGCAATTCCTCTGTCATTTTTTATCTGTCCATGCGACAAAAAATCCATGGCATACCAGATCACCTACGCTCCAATGTTATTCCGTCGATATTTTCGGAAAAATTTGGGAAAGTTGGATCTGATAAAATGTTCTTTACTGACGGTTCATACATAAACGGGTCCACTGGCTTCGGCATCTTCAATGAAAATTCCAGTGCCTCTTTCAAACTCAAAGATCCTTGTTCCGTGTATGTCGCAGAAATGGGTGCGATATACTATGCTCTAGGGATCATTGAAACACTGCCCATCGACCATTATTTTATTTTTTCAGACAGTCTCAGCTCAATAGAGGCAATCCGCTCAATGAAAGTTGATAAACGCTCATCTTATTTCCTAACAAAAATAAGACATCTATTGAGTGTTTTGGTCGAAAAATTATTCAAGATTACCTTAGCATGGGTTCCCTCTCATTGCTCGATTCCGGGGAATGAGAAAGCGGACTCGCTAGCTAAGGTGGGCGCTTCAGAAGGCACACTTTTTGAAAGGCAAATTGCCTATAATGATTTTTTTCACATTCCTCGTCAGGACACACTCGTTAGTTGGCAGCGCATGTGGAGTGAAGATGAGTTCGGTCGTTGGTTACACACGATTATCCCTAAGGTTTCGACGAGTGCTTGGTTTAAGGGATTGAATGTAGGTCGTGATTTCATTCGCGTGATATCTCGGCTCATGTCCAATCACTACAACCTAAACGCGCATCTCTATCGCATTGGGCTCGCAGCAAACAATCTTTGTGATTGCGGCGATGGCTACCACGACATCGAGCATGTTGTCTGGTCGTGTATACGGTTCCATGCTGCTCGCTCTCAGCTCTCTAGAGCACTGAGAGCACAAGGCAGACAATCGGATATCCCCGTCCGGGATATCTTAGGTAGCCGGGATCCTGATCTTCTGCTTCATCTATACCTGTTCCTCAGAAACGCCGATGTCAACGTTTAATGATGTTTCCTTCGTTGTGTCCCCGTTTCATATCCCTCCTATCCGAACGATAAACTTTTACTTAGTCGCGGCAATACATACACACACTCTTTACAGATGCACGGGCCGAAGGTTGTGCAGTCCACTGATCATTCAACAAGAGCCAAAGGTTGTACCGCTCATGACAACTCTACACGAGCTGATGTTTGCGCCGGCTAGTGACCATTCTATCCTGGATTCCTCGAGTCGAGAAAGACGCACCATGGGGTACAGAATAGGGGGGCGTTGCTGATCAATGGTCAGCTGCATCCCAATAGGAAGTATCCCGTGTCGGGCACACGTACAGAGCATCGAAGACTGCAACATACCAATTATGAGAACACTTGTAATACTAACCTCGAGCCAACCGCGAGTAATCGGTTACATATTACTAACATAGTTGTAAGCAAACATTGTCGAAATATTGAACTCCCGGCCCCGTTAGGCTGACGCCATATGAGCCTTAATAAAATATATATTTTGGATAAAAAAAAAAATAACATTTAATTTTGGATCTTTAATGTTGGTTGCTTCGTGAAATTTCATATCAATGACCGATCGAGTATTGTGAAAAATTTAGCACAAGTGTAAGTGTAAAATTGTATATGGTAGCAGTTGTGTGACTTGATATATGAAACGATTCATTTCAGTTCTCATAAATAAAAACCAAGGTTTGTTCCCGTTCGAGAACGGATCGTTCGGCTTGAGTTGTCTGTTTTTTTGTGTTCATTTTCACCTAAAGAAAGTTCATACGGTGAGAAAAATTTGAAAAGTGAAAAAATATTCGAAAAAGTGATTTCCCATATGCTCTACATATAGTATTAGATGTTGTTAGTCCAATTAAAATTCGCATTGGGTTTGAAAAACACTCAGAAATTAAAAATTATAAAAGAAAATTACCTTTTCCATTTCAAATGTTTTCTCTATATTAAAACAACATGCTTTTACTGATGAGAAAAATCGATAATTGTGTTCGTTATTGATAATTATTTTATATTACATTGGTGAGCTTTTTTTTCTTTATTTCATCCACACATAACACAGGAGGTATTTAGTCTAGGGTCACAAAGGGCGGTTTTCATCATGTCTCATGCCACTTCGGCATCTTCTATCTGATACGCACCATCCAACGACTTTTTACCATCCTTCTGTCAACATCATCCGGTAAACACTGGTGAAGAGAACAAAGAATATCAAACAAAACGGCCCTTTTCAGGGCCACAAAATCATTATCAAAGAGTTTAACGATGTTATTCTTCAAACATATCCAAAATCAACAGATAGCCTTACGGGATCCTACGTCAACTATGCGGTCGTGTCTCGGACACAACTCTCCTGTGACTTTTTTAGACTAAATACACCAATTGACTATTGAGATTGTTCTTTTGTCTTTATGATCACCCGATAACTCACCGAAAAAAAAGAGTTTTGCGGGAAAAAAATATAAAAAACACTATTAAAAATGTCACATTTTTGTTCCTGTCAGCATCGATTTTAAGACGCAACAAATTCTTGTGCAAAATATCAATGAAACCCGGAATGTTCTCTCCGTGCGCAACTGAAACTGAATGGTAACGTGAAGCGCCCTGGAAAACACTCAATATGGGCAAGAAAGCATCTTCCAGTGGGTAATCGAGGACGGGGTTTCCGATTGACAAGAAACGTTTGATTACATCCTCTGCATATTTTCTGCAAACCGTTCAAAGGAAGAACCCATTTACGGGGGGTGTCCCTGAATACAAGTTGGTGAATGGTTTCCTAAGACGTCATCCCGACATTAAGCGAAGAACTTATGAAATATTGTTTACGGTTTTTTTTTATTTCCAATGTAACTAATCATGATACAGTTTCAAGACTTCATTAACTGTTTTGTGATATGATGCCTAATTATATTACAGAATAGTTTAAACTTTGAAAAGTCTTTACTGCGCAGTATATGGTGGAGTTACGGTATCAAAAGAAAAATGAAAGCAAATATTCAGAAACAGTATTTGAATATATTGTACAGTATTCGTTTGCACAAAATTTATGTCATCAGCAAGAAAAAAAATGTCGCCATTAACAAACCAAATGCAAAAAAACTATTGCTCCATACATATATATATATTCACACATATATGCAAACATGAGCCTTTTTCTGATTCCTCAGTAAAAAGGGTTGTATCCGAAAGATAACCGCATAGTCGACCTAGGATTAGGGAATTGACGCTGCTGAATTCTCACTCACTCAGAACTCACTTCTTGTATCATCAATAGAGATTCGTTACAGTACCCGATTTTTTGGCCCGTGTTAGGTAAACGTCATACGAATTTCTGGGAAATTAGAAGCTCTAATCTCCACACTTCTTTTTTTTATAAAATAACTATTGCCAAACACATTATTTTCGATATTGTAATAGATTGTAAGGAAACTTCAAGAATTATTGGTGCAAGAATCTCGTAAATCCATCAAGAAATGACTGAACAATAATCGCACAAAATTGATCGTTTCTTTGTGACGCAAGCAATGTTCAGTTTTTCAATATGTACATACCCCCAATATGTTCCTGGAACACGTAATCCCACGTCAAACGAAGGCTTCTTCGCAGGGCAACGCGGAGTTTCAACACTTTAATAGAATCAAAAGAAATTATAAAGTTGTTCTTTCTTTGATTAGCTCACAAATGGTGCTTACAAATAAAACATTTTCCGTGTGCTGTCGTAAAACAGCTGATTGTCTTAGCGATCGTGTGACATGAATTCAGACTACGGAATCGTCTCAACATTCAAGTTAACTGACACTTTTCAATTGTTCATAGTGAGTTGCAAATGTCTTATCCAATACAGTATCAATAAGCATCCTCAACTCATAATTGGGTGTGAAGAAGCAGTCACTACTGTTCACGTTCTGGAAAATTCTTGGGCCATTCCAGACAGATATATTTGTAATAGAAATTCAGTACATTAGTTTTTTGTAATGTTTGTAGTTTAAATTTTCGATTTCAGTGTACCACATGAAATACAGTTTGTACATGAATAAATAGAATTGAAAAAAGTTTCTCAATAACGTTAGCATTTTAAATTTATCTATTCAGGACAAGTTCGGTGATTAGAAGTGGTTAAACTTATAAATCTCTCAAGCGGCGACCTGATTGGAGATGGAAGATTTAATAGAACAGTTGCAATTGCCTTGAGGTCGTCGGTATTGGAAAAATAAGTTGGTCGGACAGGAATCTAAATGTTTATGCAACAAAGTATCCATATCAGCTGTTATATTCATTTCGTAAACGAGCAATTACTGCGCTCGACTTATCGGCGACAAATTGTTGGTCCACTTATAGTGATTTACGCAATTACGACCGTTAACAGTAATCGTAAAAACCAATTTACTCACCTAGATTGAGTCAAGTACGCATAGAAACAGCGTTCGAGTTTTCTTGCTTTGCAAACCTCTGAACCACTAGCATTGGTCTTTCTTCACGCTCAGTGGACAGCAATGACAAATGTTGATCACCACTGATACATAGAACCCGAACAACCAAGATAACAAATAGTTTCTTATGTTTCCTGCTTTCTACACTCCGAGATCAGTAATGTTGGAGACACTCAGTTATGTTGCGCACACACATAATCTCATTACCATCACAATTATACACATGGAGATCAATGAAAGACAGCTCACGCACGTTATGCTCCAACTCCTACTCAAACTAAGATGGCGCGAGTCTGCACGCGATGATCGAAAAAACCGCACACTGAATCATACGCCAGATGTATTGCACGCCGGTTAACTCGGGTGATCACTTCTGCATTAATAAAAACGTAATATCCCACAACATAAATGAATTATTCATCGACCACTAAATAATCACTTCACAAACAGCTTCCTCTTGTTTCGCATATGTTTCTCTGCTGCACTATGCTGCTATCTGTCAACAAGACGTAATCAGCAAACAATCAGCACACTTCTTATCATAAAAAAATACACACCCCTCACAATGGCTTCCCAATTCCCTCGGGGAGAGAGAGAGAGAGAAAGGATCCAGCGATCGCACTACGCCATACAGAGCCAGCAATCAGTAATACGTTTGAGCATACGACACATACGAGCGATCCGCACGAAAATTATCATAAAAAGCCGTCTTATCCCTTTCGATAACTTCAATCAACTAAAAGACCGGAGTGGCGCAATCTCGATCCAAAGTCGCTGCCTCTTTTTTTCCGTCGACAATCTCTCGTTCCATGCCTCCTTCTTGCTGCATACAGCGACAAAAAAAAGCACCTCACAGAAGCGACTGGCTGTTGTTGACTCATTCTGACGCCCCGAAACTTGCTACACAACACCCATAGCATATATACGGCATTGCCAACAAACAGCATGCCTTCGAAATACCCCACACAAGCAAGAGGCAAGTCCCGAGTCAAAATAAACCGGCTCAAGTCGAGCTGAAGAACATCACCCGCCACTACACCACGAGTCCATGACGATGGCAAAAGGCAGGCAGTTTGGAAAGAAAGAAACACTACTGTCCTGTCGACAGCAAACAGCCCTTAATGCAGCGTGAGCGAATGAGCGAACGAGAAGGCACCAATCTTGACTTGAAATGAACAGCAAAACTGGTTGGAAGAGAAGCTCTGTGTATCGCGAATGACAATGGATAAGGTAGCTCGTGGAAGAAGAGCTACTTCTGGCCCATTCGATCCTTGTTTCTTAGATATTTTGACGATTTCGACGCGACCTTCTCCGATTTTTCTAACATTGTACATTAAGTGGTAATTACCCAAAATCACAATTTTGATTACCATATGATCAATTTCATATATGTACCACTGATTTTTTTTTATGATGGCGTATCTACAATCATTGAAAACAAAAAATTCTTCTCAAGAATTGAATTCCATATTTAAAATTTGTATAAATTAAAACATTATTTTCGTTAAGGTACACCGGGGCAAGTAGAAACACGGGGTAAGTTGAAACGGAAGCCATAACTAGTACTAGGAATGATGGATTGATATATTTTCTCAGTGAACAGTTATAACCAGAATATTGGAATATCTTAACGCAATCCGTACCTTTGTTTACTTTTCGTCGTTCGTAAAACCGAAACAAACATTTTTGCGCGCTGACTCAATCGGTCCGAAAGCACATATTTTTATTAAAAATACTAGCTGACCCGGCAAACTTCGTCCCGCCCAAAACTTGTTTTTTTGTTATCAATACCTTCAAACATTCACCTTTTCTTACTATGAGCAAGTTCATGGGTCCAATCGCAGAACTGTTCATTGATTGATCTTCTATTCGATCCCGTTGAATTCACCTTTTACTATAAAACTTATAGTATTTCTAACAAAACTCATCATTATAATATCAGATTATTTTCAGACATAATTCTCGTTCAAGATTTTTTCAACCACTTGCAAATAACATGTATCTCCGTTCCATGGAATAAATGTTTTATACAGAAAATATGATAGAATAAAGATAGTCCTAAATCGGACAGTTCCTCCCTCGAGTTCTGTTCTTATCAACACATCCGGCGATCCTTTTTTTGGTATAGATAGAAGAAGATATGGAGTGCGTTTCATCTCATTAAAATCCATTTCCAGTTTCGAACAAAGATCAATTTCGCCAGCGCAAACATCAAATGGACTAACAGCACTTGTCACTATATAATTGTATAACATATGGGAATTTAATTTTCCGAATTTTCCCTTTTTCCTTCAGATATTTTCCGAAAATTTTCAATTGTCATGTTTGGTTGGAATATTTTTGGTTGAAATATGTGTAATATTTTTATGGGACCCCCTCTCCATTCCTGAGGAGGGAGGGGTGTCATACCAGTATAGAAACATTTCTCATACCCAAAAAACTCGAGTTATGCAGAAGTGTTTCGTTTGTCTGGCAGCCCCCCTTAGAGAAGGGGAGAGGAGTGTATTCACCATAGAAGCGTTTCGTGCCCCGTAAAACCTTCACATGCCAAATTTGGCTCCATTTGCATGATTAGTTTTCGAGTTATGCAGAAATATGTGTTTCATTTGTATGACAGCCCACCCTTAGAGAGGGGAGTGGAGACTCTAACCACCATAGATACATTTATTGCACCCTAAAATCTCCACATGCCAAATTTGGTTTCATTTACTTGATTAATTCTCGAGTAATGCAGAAATTTGTGTTTCATTTGTCTGGTAGTGCCCCCTTAGAGAGGGGGGTGAAGAGTCTAACCACCATAGAAATATTAGGCTGTCAAAAAAGTCCTGCGGTATTTTTTTTGAATTTTCATTTGTTCATAAAATTAGTTACAATCATCTGTTTTAAGTCAAATATGCGCCGTTTTGCTCGATGACTTGTTCCCAACGAGATGCCAACTTCATAATATCCCTGTTATAGAAGCTCGCTTCCTTATTGGCAAAAAACTCGGATAGCCAATTTTCACAGGCCTCTTTTGTGGCTAACTTCTGACTACCTAGCTCGTTCGCCATGGACAAAAACAGGTGGTAATCACTTGGTGCAAGGTCCGGACTATACGGCGGATGCAAAAGAACCTCCCATCCGAGCTCCCGGAGCTTCTGGCGCATCACCAAAGAAGTGTGTGGCCTGGCGTTGTCCTGATGGAAGACAATGCGGCCTCTGTTTATTAAAGATGGCCTCTTCTTCATGAGTGCTACCTTCAAGCGGTCCAGTTGTTGGCAGTACTGGTCCGAATTGAGCGTTTGGCCATAGGGAAGCAGCTCATAATAGATTATTCCTTGACAATCCCATCAAACACACAACAGAACCTTCCTGGCCGTTAATGAGGGCTTGGCCACCGTCTGAGCCGCTTCAGCGGGCTTCGACCACGACCGTTTGCGCTTCACGTTGTCGTAAGTGACCCACTTTTCATCGCCAGTCACCATCCGCTTCAGAAACGGGTCGATTTTGTTGCGATTCAGCAGCGATTCACATGCGTCGATACGGTCAAAGATGGTTTTTTTTGCGTCAACGTGTGTGGCACCCATACATCAAGCTTCTTTGTGAATCCAAGCTTCTTCAAATGGTTAATAACGGTTTGATGACTTATCCCCAGCTCTTGGCCGATGCTACGGTTCCTACTATGCCGGTCTTTCTCGGCTAATTCAGCGATTTTGTCGCAATTTTCGACGACAGGCCTTCCGGAGCGTGGCGCATCTTCGACGACCTCTACACCAGAACGAAAACGTTGAAACCATCGTTGTGCGGTGGAAATGGAAACTGTATCGGGTCCATAAACTGCACAAATTTTATTGGCAGCTTGATATGCATTTTTGCCTTTGCATGCATAGTAGTACTGTAAAATATGTCGGATTTTCTCTTTATTTTGCTCCATATTTGCGACACTATAACTCACGAACGACTTAACCAAACAAAAACTGTCAAGGACTATATTATAGCGCGCAAAAATACCTTTCCAACAAGCTATAGTATGACAATGAATACAATGAATACAACTAGAACAACGCGCTTACAACGACACCTCGCGGAAATACCGCAGGACTTTTTTGACAGCCTAATAGCGAATTTGTTTTTAAAACTGAGTCAGTGCCAAACTGATTCTGTAATAAAAAAACGTTTTCAGTTTCACGAATGCGGTGGTTTGTTGGTGTGCGTTATATAGTCTGATTTGTTTATATTTACGACGGCAAATGTACAGTATCGACGTCTGGTGGTGATATTAGTGCTTGGGAGGTAAATTGTTCTCCATCAGATCAGAAGGGCCAAGTGCAGTGTAAACATATAAAAGTTTGAATGAAAGTTTTTACTTAATATTGTTTGATTACCTAACACATGTAGTTCTGACACTCACTTAACCATTTGTCGATGCATTTCCTGTTTGTTCCACAAATAATTACTATTATAATATAAAACCATCATTAGACACAGTTTTCGTTCAATATTCTGCGATATCGGAAAAAAAACTTTTATTTAATCACATAAAATAAATATTCGATACGTTAAAGTAAATTTTCATTCATAATTTTGATTTTGAAATTTATTCCACCTGAATATCCATCATTATTTTCACCTCCCAATGAAAGCACACGTAGCTTAATGCCGTCTACTCTACTCTTCAAAATCAGAATCCGAATTGGATTACGATTCCAATAATACAAAAGCAAAAGCAGCAGGTTTTCCATTTTCATAGTCTTTATTTTTAGATTTTCCAAAACAATATTCGGAACTTGACAGTTCAGTATAGTTGTATTGGTGAACCCGAGTACCAACCCGTGAAACATCTCAGTGCGAAACTAACAGCTTTCGGGGCGAACTAGTGCGACACTGAGTGCGAAACTGAGTGAATAAAAAAACGTTTTGACAGCAGTTAGTGCGACACTGGGGTTGAAACTGAACAAAAACGAATTCGCTATAATATTTATTGCAGCCTCAAACCTCAATATGCCTGATTCGGTTTAATTTGCTAGAATAATTCTCGAGTAATGCAGAAATTTGTGTTTAATTTGTATGGCAAATATGTTTTCTCTATATTAAAATAACATGTTTTTACTGATGAGAAAAATTGATAATTGTGTTCGGTATCTTATATTACATCGGTGAGTTTTTTCTTCTTTATTTCATCCATACATAACACAGGAGGCATCTCATCTAGAGTCACAGAGGGCGGTTTTCATCATATTTCATTCCATTTCGGCATCTTCTATCTCATACGTGGGTGGTGATGATTGTTTACCATACTTCTGTCATAATCACTCGGTAAACACTGGTGGAGCGAACAAACAATATCCAACAACCAAACAAAATTGCCCTTTTCAGGGCCACCAAATCTTTATCAAAGACTTTAACGATGTAACTCCTCAAACATATCCAAAATCAACAGATAGCCTAACGGAATCCTACGTCAACTATGCGGTCGTGTCTCGGACACAACTCTCCTGTGACTTTTTTTTGACGTAGGATTACGTCTTTCGGGAACATATTGGGGTACAAATTGAAAAATGAAAATCGATCGCATCGTGAAAAATGTCCAATTTCAAACGCTTGTTACTCATTCATTTCATGATGGATTGATGAGATGTTTGCATCAAACGATTACGACACTCCATAACAATTTTTCACATTGAATAAAATAGTATATATCATATAACTAACTATCGAACAATTGAAAAAATTCAACCCCTATCCAAACAGTGATACCCAGTCCTGATTGGTCGACAGTGATACCCAGCCGATTCGTTCTCTCACCGGCAAACTGCATGGCAATCGAGTAGGAGGCGCCTACATCACACATACCAAATGATATAAAAGCAAGGAGCATTCGTGGATCTCATTCATTCTTACAACGGACGAGGAACGGACAACAACAAGTGGAGAGCAGTAGCAGTGAAAGCGGCTAATATATAGACGAGCATAGAAGTTGAGCGGTCAAAATGCGAGCTGTGTCTCGCATCGAGCTTCTATGGCAGCATAAGCAGCGGCAAACAGTAGCAACGGTTGTTGAAACCGGTTTACTACTAGTGGCAGCAGCAAGCATCACGAGCGGATCGTTTCAGGCACGCTCTCTCCGTCAGAAGTGCGAGAACGTTTCTTGGCATCGTGAAAGTGCAGCATCGAATCTGAGCGGCCAACAATTGAGCTGTGTCTCACATAAGTGGCAGTAGCAGCAGCAGCGGCGGTAAACATCGATGCTGAACCTCAACAATCGAGCTGTGTCTCGCATCGATCCACTACTGTTGGCAACAACAAATATCATGAGTAGAGAGTTTCAGGCATTCTCTCTTTCTCTACTGCTGCTGCTGCTGCTACTCAGTCAGATTTCTCATTCTTGTTGGACGCTCAGATCGATAAACATATGTGTTTCTAATGTGCATTGCTGGTACTCCTGTTCACATCAACCAATACAATTGGATGCGGTTATGGAGTTAAAGGATACAAAGGACCCGGTTAAGGAATAGTGTATCGCACGGTTCCACATGGCAACATCCAGTGTATCAAACCCGCTATCCGTTGTTTAGCTCACCGTGATGGTGTCAACGAAACCCTTGCAAACCGACGCACAGAAGCCGAAGATGCCAAAGCCAAGGAAAGCAGCAGCGACTCCGAAAAAACTACCGCTGCCAAAAAGTTAACAACTACTACATCCGACTGAAACCTCATTACATTAGCACGCAACCCATTTAACCATTCCAGTTCTTCTCAGGACTTTCGATATTGCTTTGAAACGAAAGAGTTTCATTTATTGTTTTCCACTTATCATAAAAATGATATAAAACTACGATCAAAAATACTGTTTACTTTTCATCATTCTTTGTGTGGACACCGACTAGACAACATCGTTGCTGGACGGGCTGGACGGCGAGGGATCGAGTGCCTTTCTCAAGGCAAGAGGGCGGAGGTGGTAGCGCTGGAGTAGAATAGAGTAGAGTTTTCAAAGGGCCTTTCTCAAGGCTAGAGACGAATGAACTGCAAAAGTTTAAAGTCTCTATAATACAATACCTTCCTTCCTTCCTGTTTACTTTTACATTTTCTTTGATCATGTGCAACTAACAGGAAACTTATCACGTCAGAAATATACTTTCCATCAACCAACCTGACTGGATGCGGTAAGGGAGGCGAATGACATATGTATGCATATATATATAGCGAAACGGCTCCGGTCATACACAGCACGTTTCAGACAAATGCCTCAAGGAATTTTCTAAAATAATATTTTGCCGATGCCTTTGCGCGAACTACACAGGCGAGTAGCACCATAATAGCAAATCAAATGTCGAAGTTCGTGATATGGGTGCGTTCATCGCTATTCGGTTCGGCGTCGGTTTAACCCTTTCATTACGGCAGTGTGCTCCGCCGAAGTGCTACCCCTGTACGAAGCACTGCGCCGAAAAGTATGCACATCGCGCTGGTGTGATCGAAGAGCAGTATGAATTTCATGTCGTCTAAAGACGACGCTCGTACACACAGCTCGTCGCGTGGATGTCGTCTATAGACGACGCTCGTAACGGATGGGTTAACCATCAATAACTACGCTTGGCAACATTGACATCTGGCAATTTTCATATAAGATTTTTTCCCCGCATGTTAAAAGTGGTTTTTCATGTACATAAAAGCGCAGCGTAGTATGTCAACTGCTTCCCGGTTAGAAAATAAATGATCGTTAGAAAATAAATGAGCGACCCGTCCAATTTCAAACGCTTATTGCTCATTCATTTCATGATGGATTGATGAAATGTTTGCATCATACGTTGTCGGCACTCCATAATAATTTTTCACATTGAATAAAATAATATATATCATGTAACTAACAATCGAACAATTAAAAAATCTCAACCACTATCCAAACAGAAGATACCTAGGCCTGATTGATCGAAATTGACGTCATTTCTTTTTCGCGCCCGATTCATTCGTTCGCCGGCAAGCTGTATGACAATCGAGGAGGAGGCGCCTACTTCACACATACCAAATGATATGAAAGGATGGAGCGTTCGTGGATTTTATTCATTTTTACAACGGACATGGAACGGACAACAGTGGAGAGCAGCAGCAGTGGACGCGGCTAATATATAGACGAGCATCGAAGCTGTGTGGTCAATAGGCTAGCTGTGCCTCACATCAAGCTTCTATGGCAGTATAAGCAGCGACAAACTACTACTACTCTACTAGTGGCAGCAGCAAGCATCGCGAGCGGAGCATTTCGGGCACGCTCTCTCCATCAGAAGTGCGAGCACACGCTTCTTGGAATCGTGAAAGTGCAGCAGTGAACTTCAAGATGAGCATCGAATCTGAGCGGCCAACAATTGAGCTGTGTCTCATATCGAACTTAAGTGGCAGTAGCAGCAGCAGCGGCGGTAAACATCGAGGCCTAACATCAACAATCGAGCTGTGTCCCGCATCGGTCCAGTACTGATGGCAACAGCAAACATCATGAGCAGAAAGTTTCAGGCATGTTCTCTCTTTTTGCTGATGCTGCTGCTCAGTCAGATTTCTCATTTTGTTCGACGCTCAGATCGGTAAACATATATGTTTTTAGTGTTTTAAGTGTGGTCACATCAGATCAACATCAACCAACATGACTTCATGCGGCAAGGAAGGCAAAGGAGGATCGAAGCGTATCGCAAGGTTCTACATGACAATATCCAGTGTATCAAATTCGCTATTCGCCGTTTAGCTCGACGTGATGGTGTCAACGAAAACCACCAAAATAAAAACAGAAATAAGCAGCAGCGGCTCCGAAAAAGCTACCGCTGCCAAAAAACAACAGAAGTGAATTGTTGTTTTTGTTGCTCCATAAAGTTTTACGCGAGTAAATATGTCGGAATATATGTTCACGCAATATGAGCGCCAATCTCGTAAACGTGCATCGGAGCTGAAACAACTTTCTATCACTGATACCGAAAGCTCGATTGTAACACTGGTGAAATGAACAAAAAATACCCAACAACCAAATCAAACGGCCCTTTTCAGGGCCATCAGATCATTATCAAAGAGTTTAACAATATATTTTTTCAAACATCCAAAATCAGCATGCGACAGATAGCCTAACGTAATCCTACGTCAACTATGCGGTCGTGTCTTGGACACAACCTTCTGTGACTTTTATTTCGTTCCTTAGTATGTTGTACGTTATTTATGAATACACAGGCATGAGGCAGGCCAAATTTGTTATTTTTCAACTAGGGGTCGTTCAAATATTACGTAATGCAAATTTTGTATTGTTTTTTACCCTTTCTTCCCTACATAACTCGTAACAAATGGTCATTTACTTTAAACTGTTCAATTTATTCAGATTTATTTTTTAACCAGATTCCACAAGATATCTCCTTCTCCCAACCTGAGTGCGTTACGCAGTATCTGGATATTTGAATGATCCCATAGAGTTCAGTAGTGACCGTTTTGAGTGGCTCTACTCTGACATGAAAGCAGCTGAAATAGTATTCTTGATTTCATTGTTTTGAATGTTAATCCGTAGTATGTAGAGTCCATTTTGCGTGTAACAGACTACTCTCTCACGTCTCACGTGTACCAAAAACCACCTTTTCCAATTTATATATAATTTGTGTATTTGTGTTTTTAAGATGTTCTTTTTTCTAAATAATTCATTGATGTTCCAACAACTTTGCTGTTCATCATATGAAGATAGGGCATCTAGATTTTAAGTTATATCTTTTGAAAAAAATATCAATTCAATTCAATTGTCCCTTCTAAATTAGTCATCCGATAATGAAAATCGTTTTTAGGTAGCTTCCACCATATATACAAAGTTTAAAAACAATCGGAGCGGATCGAGGCAGCGGTTGACTGATTTGGCGTGGAATTGTTCTAAGTGCACGTGGATCCAATAATCACATTCCGTTCCGCAAAGATTTATTTGGTTTCTGTATTAGTTTTCTATAATTTTTATACTCTTTTAGAATTTTTTGATGCAGAACTACTCAATAAGGGGGCCCATTTCAATGTTTCGGGAGAAAAAAGTGAATAATTTATACGTTGATATCTCCTAAAAAATAGAAGGATTTTGATTTCAAATACACAAACTTAGATAAAATATCCCCACCTATATATTTGTCCGAAACATATACAGTGGAAATATTAAAACAAGTGAACAATTTAACAAAAAAAAAGAGGTCGATGTTATTCTCACATGCTTTACAATGCAACAAGCAGCATTCTCCATTCCATTCAACTCAAGAGTTAGCTTACATGGTATGGTTTCTTTCTCGATGTCATGTTGCATCGGAAGAACGAGGACTCTATATAAGAGAAGGGGAGAATATGCAAAATTTGGGGAGAATCGAGTGTCTTTCTCAAAACAAGATGGAGGCAGTTCAGCTTAAAGTTGTCGCCAAGGGCCTTTCTCGAGGCTAGAGGCGAATGAATTGTTATTCGCTTTATACTTTGATTTTTGGCTTATAATTTGACATACTGAACACAATAACTCAAATCACCTCTCCCCTATGATTAAGTTTTTGTTATTGATAGTTCGCTGAGTGATAGAAGCGATTCTCTAACATATGGTCGGGGTTCTGCAAAAACGAACCAAGCGCCATTTTTTTCAAAATTGAGCTACTTACACCACTGGATGCAAACTCGATAAAATGCTTATTATGATGCTGAGATACCAATTCATGCAAACATCGATGGGGTGATCACAGTCAGTGACGTTTGGTGTGATCTTGCCGTGAATTAAAATACCAGAATGAATTTTACCACCAAATTGAGGGTTCACATTTCTGTGTTATTTGAAATTTAGGCGCGATGCACTACTTCAAGTAGATCCTGCACAAAACCATTTGCAAAGCGAAGACTTACCTCTTGATTACGTTGTGACCAGACTTAATGCACTGAAAAGGATATTCAAAGGGCTTTATGAAAATCCAATGATCACAGATTCGCTACTAAAAGAAGTATCCGTCTTAGGATAAGCAACTAAAGCAAAATACTTTCAAGAACTGGGCTAACAGTGGAGGATGAAAATAGGAAGGGAACGTTAGAGTGAATTGATCGTTTTCATCGGGAATTACAAAAACCGTCCATATCTTCCAAAAAAGTGGACAAAATTTTTGAAACAATTCAAGCTCAGCACATGTTTCGGAAAACAAGCCTTTGCTATAGCTACCCAGATCCTGTAGAAGGCCACTGATATTATCCTGGACGATACCAATTCCTGGACTGCAAGAATCTTGCAAGAAGAATCGTTGATAAATCTTACATTGAGTTTAAAGCTGTTCATAACCATTTGCATTTATGTGACATCTTGTTAAATGAGCTGTTCATAGTTGAAATTGAATGAAAGAACTCTATTGACTTTAATTATGTGAACAGAGAATGTGTTGATGTTAAGTCGATACGCTTAAAGATACTGTAATGTCTTGTTCGTTCAATCTAAAATTTCAATAAACAAAGTTCTTAATTCTGTAAATTTGATTTTCCATTGAAAACCAAGAATAAAAACTTGATAACACTGATTAATTGCAAGTGTGACCCCCAAGAAGTCCGTCCGAGTGTCACCCGGTCACGCTACGTCACTGCCTTCTCGCCAAATTAATTTTGACGTAAAATGAAAATCTGAACACTGAACATGCAGGAAATAATGAAAGATTTCGCAGCAGTTCTGAGTCACTGGTCTTGAGCGTTGTTTTTTTCTCTGCTGGGGTCACTGGTATAAAATTTAATTAAGCGAAATATAAATAACCTAGTGAATATTTGTAATAATTTGTAGTTACGTCGCTTTTTTAACATCTGTCAACAGGTATGTTTTTAAGTTATTATAGCCCAAACAAATAAAATGAAGTGTGCAACTACGAGTTTGTATGGAGTCGAAAACAAGTTCGTTATTAAAGTGTTTTGGTGGCGATACTCTAAAGAAAACGGCCGTTTACGAGCCAAACATGTCAAACATTGACTAATTAATAATCATCAATAAACAATCAAATCTTATACCAAATAACTTGAACATTGTGAATCGACTGGTGTATGATATTGTGGACAGAGATTTGATAGGTTCGGGAGTTCGACGCACCATCTCCATTTTAGACGAAAGAAAATAGCCACGTTTTAGACGAAAAAGGAGATGATAGTCACGATTTTCTCGTGACCATCTCGTAGCGTGACCGAGTGACACTCTCGCTTGAGCTTCCTAGAGTTGGGCTCCATTTGATTTGGAAACAGATAACAATAGATGGAATAATGAGACAATGTTAGTATGAAGAGGCGAACGGACAGAATTAGAAGTACACTGATAATGGGATCCCAGTGAAAAATATTATTTCTTTTAAGGGATCCAATATTAATTAAAACAATATTTAAAACATGAGTAACGAAAAACACAATATATATGTACTGGTAAACGTATTAACAAAATAGAATAGACAAAAAAAAAGTTTACTGTATTGTTGTGGTTGATTGCTTTTCATATTATGAATTCATGTATTTTTGACTTAAAATATAGTTTCAGTTTATTTTTGAAGTGATCACGACGTATTATCATTCGTTTTTCTGGTGGTAGAGCGTTAAAGCGAGATGGTCCATAATAAAGAATGCGCTTTTGACCAATGCACGATGTTGTCTGACTAAGCATTCAATTATGAGCTTGTCGTGTGTTATGTCCATGGTTCATTGTAGGTATTATAATGTTATGGTGACTATTATTATCATGTATTACATTGTGAACGAGTTTACTAATCTCAAAATCGCGCAGCCCGATGGGTGGCAGTATACAATGAGAGTCGTTTGAATACAACTCCAGGGTAGGATGCAGATTCGGTAGCTTGTATATTACCTTCAAACAATGATTTTGTAACCTTTTGTTGTCTCTTGAGCCTTGTTTTGCACGCATGCCCCCATACTAAAATGCCGTATTGTAGTTGTGAATGCATGCATGCGAAATAGAAGTTTATAGGGGCTTTTTGGGGTACAAAAGAGTTCACTCTCTTCAAGACACCGCAGAGCGAAGATAATTTGTTTTCTAAGCAATTTATTTCTTACGTCCAGGATAAGTTACAATCTAGAAAGACACCAAGGTATTTGAAGTTTGGGACCTTGTAGATAGATACATTTATAATTTTAGGGTCTGGATAAGTAATGATTTTTTTTTCTTGGTGAGTGAAATAGCATGTATTTAGTTTTTTTTTTTTAGATTAAGTGATAACAAGTTAACTCGGAAATAATCACTGAGGATAGCTAGTTCATTTTCCATTAGTGAGACTACTGATGTCGAGTCACAGCATGGATAAAAAAATGCTGTGTCATCCGCAAACAGTCTGGTTGATCCTTTCAAGGGCAGGTTGCCTATGTCATTGACGTACATTAGGAATAGTAGAGGCCCAATGTTACTACCTTGAGGTATGCCAATTGGACTTAGAGTACTTTTACCATCATCAAGATTTACATATTGTTGTCTACCGGAGAGATAACTACTGACAAGGTCGTTCGCATTCCATAAATTCGTGTTCCATAAATATCGAGCTTTTATGGCAATATTTGGTGATCTATTGTATCAAATGCCTTCTTGAGATCTAGAATTAGGCCACCAACAATCATTTTATGATCTATCCCATCAATTAGCTCATCTAAAAGCTCAGTGATGGCAGTTGAAGTGCTGCACCCACGTCTCAATCCGTACTGAAACTTGTAATCAAGTAATCGATTCACAAGCAGTTTCTCAAATATTTTGTTGAAAACCGATAGTGTTGAAATCGGTCGATAGTTACATGGATTTGTGGAGTCACCGGCTATGAGAATTGGTACAACTCTAGCAATTTTCAAGGAACGCGGATGGCTTCCGGTTGAAAGCATTATTTTGAACATTTGTGAGCAGATTCTAGAAAAAGCAACATGATTTTTCTTTATGAGACTTGTTTGAATGTAATCAGGCCTATAACCCTCTTTGCCATTCAACTGATTTATGATCATAATTACCTCATTCTGGTTTGACGGATACAAGAAAATTGAGTTCTGGACATATTATGAGTACATAGATATAATCTAAATAAAATCTTGGTGAGAGCTTCCCGTTCAGGTCGAATGATTTTTTGTTACATAAATTCTATCTCTGATTGAAATAAACTTCACAAATTTCCTTCTGAAACATGAAAAAGATTTCTTTTAAATTGCAAACTGCACAATTTAAAATATCAGATGGTGTTTCATTTTGCGAATTTTTTACCTAATTTCTGTACCATACACCGTGTTGCCTCTTTCCTAGCTGACAATCACAGCAAACTACACAAAATAGCAAATCAAACAGTTTAATAAATATCAAATCATGTTTCATGCCATCAGTTCTGAATGGGCCAACTGAACGTATCGCTTGACTGCTACGATAATTATAGATTCACGGACGAAGGCGGAGCTATTTTCATGCGCACAGAGCACACGCCCCTCGATCTCGTGCTGATATAATTTCCTCAGTTCGATTTTCTCCTCTTTCGTTACACCCCCTCCATTCCGAAAGCCCACAACATTACTTCGAGAGCACCACAAACGTTAGCAGTAGTGGATCGTTTTGCTTCTATGGGTGTTTTTTTTTTGCATATGTTAACAATCGCTTTATCTGCGTTCTTTAGAGCAAGCAATTGTTGTTTCTATTTCAATATGATATACTTACATTTTATGATTGCCTATCATGTGTTTTTGTGCTTGTTGGGTGCGTTTCCAGGGTTGATTAAACTGTGGGGGTTTTCGTTAACCATGTTTACTTTCGTAGCCGTATTTGGTTAATTAGTATTGTTGTTTTCGTTTGGAATACCGATGGGAGGCAATTTAAATTTTCTCGCTTGGAAAACTGATATTCATTTTTGCCAAGCTACTAGTGTCTTCTTACTAATGGGAGATATTTTAGGAGGATTGTCTCTCATTTTAAAATAAAACACAAATATTGCGAAAAACCTATGTTACTTCTATTTGGCCTGATAAATATTTGCCCACCATTCCAATTACGCACCACTTTCTCGAGTATTCCGACTGGTATTTCAACAATGACCCGTGTATTATTGTCTTCCAAGGCCTCGATTCTGGCTTGTCACCGTTCATCAATGAAGTCGCCTGCAGTTGTGAGGCCGACAAATAAATTATCAGAAGCTCAATTTCACGCTGACTTCCAAATCCAGGCACACCTATGATGCTTCGTTATATTATTTCCGAGATGAGTGTCGAGACGAGGGCAAGGCAGCATCAAAGAAAAATATAAACATAAATACCTTTACCATGAGTCGCCCACTTTTGGGATTTAGAACATTTTGTTACGCAACTAAAGAACCTAGTAAGAAGCGCAGAGAGTAAAAAAACTGATCTAATAATTGATCCCTCGCTATCCGCTTCTTCGTGTTTTATGTGTCTCCTGTCTCCGACTGTGTCTCCCTTTCTGGTGTCTGTTGAATCATACCCCACACTAAAGTGGCATTCCAGAGATGACGATTCTTGAAGAACGATTGTTTTCGTCCACTTATGTTTCGTAATGCACGTGACAACCCAACGCAGCGGCATCACTGAAAAGCGGTAATAAGTGGCGACAATGGTTGACCTGAAGGGATGAGCTTTGAGACACTTTTTTGATGCGCCGGACCTATGATGCTGAATTCTGGAGAATTTCTCAAAATTTCTTGGAATTCCAACTGGCGTCAGAAGGTGGCTCCGGAAGGTGATACGGAAGTTCTCCGAACGAGCACTGTATCTTTCATAATACGTGTTTGCTTATCGAACATTATTCTAATTATTCGATACGACTTTGTGGCATACATATGTATATTCAAAGAGTTTAGAGTGGGCATTAGAGTATATTAAGATTATTAGAACACTGTGATACGTTTGAATTGTTATTAGTAATGACAGTTCATGTGAGGTTATTGAACTGTATATTTTAATGCTATATATTATATATTATAGGCCTATAAACTCTTTGATCTAGAGCAGTGAACAATGCTGATGAAAAAAATTAGATTGACTTTCAGCAATCGAATGATTCTTGTTTTTCCAGACTAGACTTATAATTAAAACTTGATTGAAGATAGGGTTCGTCATTACTCTTCTTCCGTTTAGTGAGTGATAGAACTTTGCTCTTTTGTTTTGGTCATGGCTTTCACATTATCTGACCACTGATGTACACGACCTTACAGATGGATAGTTCCATGATTTCTTTATTGAAAACTTAGTTCTCATGCTGAAATATCTGTTTTTCGTGTGTGCACCTCAAACTTCATTGCGTTATCCGCGGTGACCTTGCGGATAATTTGGGTTCCACTGTATGCTCAATGATTTGCCTACCGACGAAAAGAATCCGCTCCATTACGATAAAATTGTTTCCTCCGAGCAAAAATGATGCGAATATTTTCATAGAAATGCCCAGATCCTCGGGCTGAATGATTTATTACTTTCCGCGAATACTTTTCCATCGTAGGCGAGCAAAAGAAACGTTGTTGATAAATAATCATTTACGTGGGCCCAAACGAAAGGCGTTTGGTACGTATCCGGGTACACTAGGTGTCCTCCAGCGAGCGTAATGTGCCTCGCATTAATACGCACACTTCAAGTTAATAAAGATTAGTTAAGAGCGAGCGAACCCTCATACCTAACCTCAGCAGAAGAACCGTAGTACTCGCTCCATGGCAAACGGACTAATCATAATTGTGCTGACTATTTTTCACATGAAATAAAAATTAGCTTTCTTGTGTCCACGGCGCGTGGTTTGTGCACATTCACAACCATACGATACGCAACTGGCTGACGGACGTCTATCTAAACGAGCAGATTATGTTTCGTGGCCATTGGGTTGGGCATGCTAAAGTAGCAGCAGTTTGGCCAACTAGCAGAGCATGTAGATGACGCTGGGGTCTTTGTTTCTGGCGTGGAGTACGTAGATTGATGGATAGAACAAAAATTGGCGTATGATAAAACTATGTAAATGTTGCAATCATTGATGTGATAAAAGATCAAAAGCACAAATACATTGAATAAAATAATACTAAATTTAGGAATAATAATTACTACGATTTCACAAATCTTTAGGACATCTACTAGGGGCCCCGACGACCCATATCAACCGCGTACTCATTATTGCCGCAGTCAATTCAAAGTTTTTTTTATTATAGATTCACCATGCTTCAATATTCGGACTTCATCAGCAACAACATTCGATATTTAAGTAAATTTTCAACGCGAGAATCGAATTAACAACTAAAGAAAAACTAGTTTCAGCATACTTGATGAAGACAAACAACGATAGTATATTTCATTTATTAAATTTACCGCATTCCACCTTGGCTCACAACAAACACGTTTTGCAAATCGTCGTGTATAAATCATGCAATTCCCCAAAATAAATTACACCACTTTAAAAATCCCTGCCGCAATCATCAGTTGTAAAATATTAGATCATACAGAAAAGAGACACTTTCTCCAGTAAGTGAACCCAAATCAGGAAACCGGACACTTTTTATGAAATTGTTTAAACATCATAACTATTTTTTACGGTGTACAAAATTTGATGATCTACATATCAATCGAACCGGATATTCTCTAAGATTATTTAATATGATATACATTACGATTCCCTAATGCAAATGCTGTGTTCTTTCTACAGACACAGCCACAGTGGAGAGATAAAACATTGTAACTTAAGCTCCGCTTATTTACGACTTATTTGGTATG
The DNA here is from genome assembly GCF_029784135.1 of Toxorhynchites rutilus septentrionalis. NCBI lineage: Eukaryota > Metazoa > Arthropoda > Insecta > Diptera > Culicidae > Toxorhynchites > Toxorhynchites rutilus. The sequence goes on along the minus strand of NC_073746.1, from coordinate 253,571,035 downwards.
AGAAAAACTATTCGCTACTTCTTTCACACAGCCTGTTTCCAGTCAGCGCGCAGTCAACAACTTTTGTTAATGGTACATTTTTTTGTTTATTACAACTGTATACCACTGCAGATCAGTTGCGTGGAAATCGCTCGCTAGAGATGCAAATGCAATGCTTCGTCTACTGACACTGGGGAAAAAGCAAATAATTCAACTTAGGCTCTGCCCGTTTGCACTAATTACAACGGCAAATATGTAGAATATGACATTTGCGACTTCTGTTACTCAATTTCGTTGAGTTGTAGCGAAAAACAAACAACTATTTCTTGCAGATGTGTGTATCGGTTACCCATATGTAAAATTGCTTGGTGCGTCAAGAATACTGAACGTGCTTTGCCGGGTGCGTGGATATAAAACAGTGACAATGATTAGAAGCTGGGTAAGTAAAGAAAAAAAAAATGCACTCACCTGTTTATGCCTGAGGATATTATTTAAAAAAAAATATCCAAAACAACTCTGAAGGGACACAAACACTGGATTCACGAAAAGTTAATGAGTACAGACGCACTGAGTAACGTTACATGTAGATGACCCATACACATATCAGTAGAAGAAAAGAGTTGAGTACATAATTTATCATGTTGCTTCTCAGTCATTTTTATATAATGTGGAGGCGATCTGTCGTAGTGGTAACATCCATACCTCTCACGCTAAGAGTCATGAGATCAATTCTCACTCCCGACATTCTTCCAAAATGGAAATAACAGTGATGAACCAGCCAAAAGTGTAGAATGTCACAATAATAGAGAAAAAAAATTGTCGTAAAGAAAGTTTGAGTCTGTGATTTTACAATCGTAGAATCAGCCAAGAGGGGAGTGCATGAAATCGGAGCTTTGAAAAAAAAGTTGATGCCATATGTCTTCAAATTCCATGTAACATCGAGATATAAAGGGTGTGTCACATCAAATTGCATCACGGAAAAAACGCTGTAGAAATTCGCCCAGTAGACCGATCCTTTTGAAAATTTTAGACAGTAAAATAAAAACTATTAAACAACTTTTGGCATTTTCTTTTTATTCATACTTCGAGCCCAAGCCCGTATGCTCGCACCTTCCTCTTTACCCCGTCCATAAGGTTCTGTACAACGTCAGGTTGTAGTTTTTTTTGAACAGAAATCCATTTTCTCTTGAAGTCCGCCTCCGATTTGACAACTTTTGGGTTCTTCCGAAGAGCCTGCTTCATAATTGCCCTATATTTCTCTATTGGGCGAAGCTCCGGCGCGTTGGGCGGGTTCATTTCCTTTAGCACGAAGGTGACCCCGTTGGCTTCGTACCACTCCAACACGTCCTTTGAATAGTGGCACGAAGCGAGATCCGGCCAGAAGATGGTCGGGCCCTCGTGCTGCTTCAATAGTGGTAGTAAGCGCTTCTGTAGGCACTCCTTAAGGTAAACCTGCCCGTTTACCGTGCCGGTCATCACGAAGGGGGCGCTCCGCTTTCCGCAAGAGCAGATCGCTTGCCACACCATGTACTTTTTGGCAAACTTGAATAGTTTCTGCTTGCGAATCTCCTCCGGAACGCTGAATTTGTCCTCTGCGGAGAAGAACAACAGGCCCGGCAGCTGACGAAAGTCCGCTTAGACGTAGGTTTCGTCGTCCATTACCAGGCAATGCGGCTTCGTCAGCATTTCGGTGTTCAGCTTCCGGGCTCGCGTCCTCCCCACCATGTTTTGCCTTTCGTCGCGGTTAGGAGCCTTCTGAACCTTGTATGTAAGCAGGCCCTCCCGCTGCTTGGTCTGCTGGACGAATGAACTTGACAAATTCAGCTTATTGGCGACATCCCGGACCGAACTTCTCGGATCACGTCTAAACTGCTTAACTACGCGCTTGTGATCTTTTTCACTGACGGAGCATCCATTTTTGCCGTTCTTCACCTTCCGGTCGATGGTTAGGTTTTCGAAGTATCGTTTTAGTACTCTGCTGACCGTGGATTGGACGATTCCCAGCATTTTACCGATGTCCCGATGTGACAACTCCGGATTCTCGAAATGAGTGCACAGGATTAATTCACGACGCTCTTTTTCGTTCGACGACATTTTTCCAAATTTACGAAAAATTGACAGTGAAGCATGGCCAACGTGATCTATACTACTCTTATCTGATTATAAGCGAAAGCTGAAGATATAATTCCTAAAAATTAAATTTCTACAGCGTTTTTTCCGTGATGCCATTTGATGTGACACACCCTTTACTGTCATCTCGATTTTTTTTTGTCATCTAAATTCCGAAATTCGATTTTTGGTAATATCCCTTGGGTGATTTTACGGTTTTCAAAAAACAGAAACTTTGACGGCTGTGCGACACTAGAAAATAAAGTTCGTTTGAGCTGAAATTTGCGTAGGGTATTTTTTGCGCGGGAATCAACATTTGGAAGGAAGTCCCTCTCGAAAATTCGAAGATCACTTTTTTCCCCTATATTCATTAGTACTCTGATGTGCATAATATGTAACAAAGCAAAAATTAAATATATACATTTATACATTTATATAACATTTTTCTCTAAAATATTCTTAAGTCATTCTCGCAGCAGGAATTGTCTTTCCAATGGCAATCCGTTTTCCTCAGTCCAGCTAATAACTTTTTCGATTTCACATAAGACTGTTTCATTTGAATCCCAATTTGTGGATACTTGCATTCGCACTCACGGCAGACGAAAACGAATTTTCATCATCGTATAAATATGTGTTTGGATGCAAACCAATGATGACTATGCTATCGTCGAAAAGAGCCTCAAGCTCCACATCCTCATCGTGAACGGTATCATCCTGGTCAATCAATTTTCTCAGAATCGAAAGCATGCATTCTTTTACAACCGACAACGGGATATCAGCATTTTTCATGACTTGACAATAGAATCAGCCGGTACTCGGCGACCCAAAACATAGCATCTTTAATGTTGATTCGCTATGTCATCGAACTCTTCTTGGCACCCAAGTGGCTCAAGCATAAGCTTTCGCTTGTACAGTGGTAGACATTCGTATAGCCGCACCCTATTTTTCCTCAATATTTTTAAAAATAAGTCAATTATTTGTACAGTTGTACAGTTGTACAGTTTTACTTTTATCGAATTCATTCTAAACAAAAAGTATAAATTCACTTTTTGTTTTCTAAGTAATTCAAATATGTGGAATCAGGGTGGACATTCGTTTAGCCGCATACTAAAATTTCAATTAAAGAAAATTTGTGCGACAAATTTCGAGTCCAATCGGTAGCTAATATTTAGTATGTCCACCTCCATTTCGGAAAACTCGATTTGGCATCGAGTCAGACAGCTTTTAAAGTGTTGCCAAATTGATTATATCCCAACACTCCTGAATTACTGCCTTGAGACTGGAATGTTGTCAAATGGTCATACATTTGCATAGACCATCTCGGCCAAGATTCTCCATAGGTTCTCTATGGGATTGCAATCGACTGCAAGCAGGTCATTCAAGAAGCGGAATGTCCTTCTCGGCAAAACATGCCTTCGATTGCTTGGAAACGTGGATCTATGCATAATCCTGCTAGAAAAACGACATTCTCGGTAGCGTTATTCTCAATATGGCCAATCAAAACGTCCTCCAGTAATTGAAGATACTTTGCGGAGTTCATTCGGGTGAAAATTAAACAAATGGGAAGCTTGCTGTGATAGGAAACGGCTCCCCAAACTGTCAAACTTCCGCCCCCAAAGTTTTGCTTCGATCGCACGACATGCCGTTGACTTAAATTGTACCAATAGCAACTGTAACAGTCCGGACCATCCAAATTGAACTTTTTTCGCCGGAAAATACAGCATTTCTCCATTCTAGTTTCCATTTCATGTATTGCCGGGCAAAAATGAGTTGGTTCTGCTTATGGGTGGCGGTCAGTCTCGGCTTCCCTTGAAGTTTCTTCCACATGATGTTTGGTGACTCATCCAAGATGCGCGCAATATGCCTCTTCGTTACTGGAACAACCGATTCTGCCTTAATGTATGAGCAGGAAATCGTTTCCTGGTTGCTTCGTGTCTTATTCGACCTTTAAGAAAGTAACTTTGGTGTTCCCATTTGTTGGTCGTTTTATCCCATACTTCTGGCACTATTTAGAGAAATTCCGTACCACTTTCTCAGATCGACCAATTTTTGTTACGATCGAGCGATTACAAAACTTTTGTTCACTGAATATCTACATTATTTTCCGCCCCTCTTCCGTCAATAGAATACCTTTCACCATTCCTTTAACACGTTGACTGCCAACTACGAGATAACTCGTAGATTGCGATCTTTTTAAGGACGCCAACTACGAGTTATCTCGTCCTATGTTTACTTACCATTTTTATGAAAAAAGCAACAAAAAATTTTTTTTTATGATACCTATGTACTAGAATTTGAGTTTTTAATAATATAATGTGATAAAATCAAATTGCCATTTTTGGCCAGATTTCTGAAAATTGCCTTGGCAGTCAACGTGTTAAATTCTACTTAAATCACTAATCTAAACTTCTTACGTTGCACATCTAACATTTATCTTGTAAATTGAACATTCTCAAGTATTTTTTCAAAAAACACAGATACAGGCTTGGTGATTATCTCGATTTTTATGCCCTGCGGCTAAACGTATGTCTTGGGAAAAAACGACGTTTGAATGTTTATATCCACCGATGCCGCCTTGTGTGTGTGTGTGATTGTGACGCGCGTCCTTTCAATAAAATTGATTTAACGTCGGTCCAGCGTCGGTCCCTAGGGGCCGACGTTGAGCTTTTTGGTAGGAAAATGCTGACTGACTGAGATTGACAGTTACAAAATAATAAGGAAATAAAAACATATATAATATTTGTTTTTGGATGTTTTACAAAAAGTGCCTACTTTCTAGTTGAATTCCTGACTACTTTCTATCTATACTATCAGTATCTTTGGGAGTTGGGACCGACACTGATATTGTGCAAATGCTCTTGATGTGGACTGAATTGAAAGCGAAGCAAGAAAAATTCGGGGCTCAACGTGTTAACAATGAATGTCAACAAAGAGAAAATTCGGTACATTTTACACTTTTTATTTTATAAATGCGAAAACGCAAGCCAGGCCGCTGAAATTGTGAATGGTGTTTATGGTACCGATACTGCAACAGTGAAATACGTGCAGCTTAATTTTTAAAAAGTTAAAGTAAAAGTAAAAGTAAAAGTTAAAAATTTTTTCAAATTAAAAAAAATTGTTTTAATTTTTTTTGAACTTTTTTTATAAATTTTTATTTAAGTGCAATACACTAAATTATTATCTCTACTGTCTACAAATGGACCATTTGAAGTTAGTGATTGACCAGAAACGTTCAGAATTGGCCAACAGAAGAGGTTTTGTGTTCCATCAGTTCCATCCACACAATTCCGAGAGCTTTGGCAATTGGGAATTTTTTGACTCAAGCGTAACTTTTGAAAAGGGCGTATCGATTTTAGTAAGAGAAATCTTTGATAATTTATATCTAAAAAACTATGAGTCGTACCGAAATAGTGTCTTATAAAGAGTTATAGAGTATTGATGGTTGAATATGAAAAAAATATACACTGAGAAAAAAAATTGTTTTTTTTTTTATTTACAAAATTAAAATTCAATTTGCAATATCCAAAATAAATATTTTTTAATTTTTTTTAAATTTTTTCATACAAAATAGAAGTCATGTTGAAAATTCAAAAAATGGGCCCAAGATGGTAAAACTATTTTTGACGAACTTTGTGGAACATCGAATTTTTAGGAATTTTCGAAACTTCGAGTTTTTTTTATGTTAGCAGTCATTTTTAATCACAAATTATGAATCCTGATGTTATTTAAAACAAAAAAGGTTATTATCAATCTCCTTCTAAATGCAACTATTCTCGAGATATTTGAAAAAATATTTCTAATTTATTGTTTTTTTATAGTAAATAATCCCTTTTAATATCGTGTTATACCGTTATACCGTCATGGTCATGAAATGTTATGAATTTGCTTATAATTTCCAACAACTTTTCGAAATACATCATTATGGTTCATTTTTTGACTCAAGTATAACTTTTGAAAAGGTAGTAGCGATTTTAGTAAGAGAAATCTTTGATAATTTATATCTCAAAAAATATGAGCCATACCGAAATAGTGTGTTAGAAAGAGTTATAGATTATTGTTGGCTTAATTTGAAAAAAATATACACTGAGAAGAAAAATTAGTACTCTTTTTTTTATTTACAAAATAAAATTTTAATTTGCGATATCAAAAAATGTATATTTTTTTATATTTTTTTCAATTTTTTCATATAAAATAAAAGTCATATAGAAAATTTAAAAAATGGGCCCGAGATGGTAAAACTATTTTTGACGAAATTTGTGAAACATCGAATTTTTAGGAATATTCGAAACTTCGAATTTTTGTATGTTAGCAATCATTTTTAGCCACAAATTATGAATCCTGATGTAATTGAAAACAAAAACGGTTATTATCAATCTCCTTCTAAATGTAGCCATTCTCGAGATATTAAAAAAAATATTTGTAATTTACTGTCTTTTTAATAGTAAATACGCCCTTTAAATATGTTTGTCGTGTTATACCATCATGTTCATGAGATTTTATGAATTCGCTTATAATTTCCAACAACTTCTTTTCCAAATACATCGTTATGGTAAAGACATATGTTTAGGAGTTACGTTACGAAACATTCGAAGACATGTGGGTTAATACAAAACGTAGCGAAACTAAAAAATCTTTTTTATCCTAATACAAACTTCAATCAATCAAAAAAATTGTTGGAAATAATAAGAAAATTCATAAAATTCCATGAACATGAGGGTATAACACAGCAAACATATTAAAAGAGATTATTTACTATAAAAAAGATTATGAATTATAAATATTTTTTTAAATATCTCGAGAATGGTTGCATTTAGAAGGAGATTGATAATAACCTTTTTTGTTTTAAATCACATCAGAATTCATAATTTGTGGCTAAGAATGATTGCTAACATACAAAAATTCGAAGTTTCGAAAATTCCTAAAAATTCGATGTTCCACAAATTTCGTCAAAAATAGTTTTACCATTTTGGGCCCATTTTTTAAATTTTCTACATGACTTCTATTTTATATGAAAAAATATTAAAAAATATTAGAAAATACGTATTTTTTGGTATCGCAAATTAAAATTTTATTTTGTAAATAAGAAAAAAGGTACTAATTTTTCTTCTCAGTGTATATTTTTTTCAAATTAAGCCAACAATACTCTATAACTCTTTCTAACACACTCTTTCGGTACGACTCTTATTTTTGAGATATAAATTATCAAAGATTTCTCTTACTCAAATCGATACGCCCTTTTCAATAGTTACGCTTGAGTCAAAAAATGAACCATGATGATATTGTTGGAAAAGTTGTTGGAAATTATAAGCAAATTCATAAAATTTCATGAACATGACGGTATAACACGACATACATATTAAAAGGGATTATTGACTAAAAAAAAGATTATAAATTAGAAATATTTTTTTAAATATCTCGAGAATGGTTGCATTTAGAAGAAGATTGATAATAACCTTTTTTGTTTTTTTTATTCCATTTATTTATTTATCAGGCTTATTAGCATTTTATCTGTAACAGAGCCGGGTTTTTATCGTGTACATGAACATATGTTTATGTTTCTATAAATTGTAAATTACACAGTAGAAGTAGTAGCCATTTAGGCGTTAGGTTTTCTGTTCCATTACATTATGGTAAATTACACTGTAGTAGACATTTAGGCGTAAGGGTATTCTATCTGTTCTTCCATTGTTCAGCAGACCGGACAGCGGAGACAGTTGATATTGATCATTGTTGGGTTTTTTATAGAACAGCAGCCCGATGTTTCTTGCAGAGCAGAGCAGTTGTATGGATGAATCGATCTTTGTTCCACCGTGGATCGATCTCCATAGCTGATGATGGTTGCGTGGACATAGTTATTCTATAACAACACAAAGATGGTCAAATTGAGGGCCCTGAGTTTGAACCCACGATCGATCGCTTAGTAAGAGAACGCGTAACCAAGTGGCTACGAAGACCCCCATCCTTTTTTGTTTTTTAAATCACATCAGAATTCATAATTTGTGGCTAATAATGATTGCTAACATACAGAAATTCGAAGTTTCGAAAATTCCTAAAAATTCGATGTTCCACAAAGTTCGTCAAAAATAGTTCTACCATCTTGGACCCATTTTTTAAATTTTCTGCATGACTTCTATTTTGCATGAAAAAATTAAAAAAAAATAAAAATATGTATTTTGGATATTGCAAATTGAATTTTTATTTTGTAAATAAAAAAAATAATACTATTTTTTTCTCAGTGTACATTTTTTTCACATTCAACCATCAATACTCTATAACTCTTTCTAAGACATTATTTCGGTACGACTCATAGTTTTTGAGATATAAATTATCAAAGATTTCTCTTACTCAAATCAATACGCACTTTTTAAAAGTTACGCTTGAGTCAAAAAATTCCCAATTGCTGTGGAAAACTCATATTTCCTCTAACCCAAACAGAATACACACTTTCATTCGAATCAAAAATACTCATGTTTTGTCATTTGTTGATTTCATTTGGAATTGCTCTTGATTCGGATGTTTTAATGCATCCACCATATAGTCCGGACCTGGCACCAAGCGATGACACCCTTTCTTCGCATTGCAGAAAAAAGAGTGATAAGAAATTGGGATCAACAGAAGATTGTAAAAATCTATTATTCGAGTTTTTCGCCAGAAAGGACCAAGACCTTTATTATAGAGAAGACCTCTATTATAGAAGGTACCTTTAGAATTCTAACAAATTTTACAATAAAACGGTGCATATTTGACCCAATTGAAAAACAGTTTTGAATTTGGATTACTTTTTTCCAACCTAATATTTTCGCCCATGAGCTGTAAGAAGGCGAGGGATATTTTTTTCGATTTTAAAAACATCACCTATCCCCCAGGAGGCACTTGTCAGTTTCTGACTATGAACACTGCAATATACAAATAATTCAGTGCGACTCATGGTTATTTTACGTTTACCGAAAGTTTTTCTTTCAAATTTTTTAATGATTCAATTATCCGAAAAAATAGATTATCCGGAGCTAAAAAAAAATCAACATTCCGGATAATCGAGTCCGACCTGTATATGGTAGTGATATCGCTTGTGAATCATACAGTGATGTAAGTGCAGTGAAGGATCTGCAACACCTTTGCAGGATATAGAGTAAGTTAGGGTGATTCGGTCATACGGGGTGATTTTGACCACCCCTATGTGATATTCCATAAAACACCGATGAATCTTTTATCTTTTAGACGTATCCATCAGAAGATTCTACGTTTTAACAATACTATTTCTTCTCTTGTTCTAAATTTTACGAAATTTTCACACAGCCAAACATATAGTTTGAGAAATTTGAAACCATGTGTTCTGTCATACTAGCAGCACTTCCAAGAACATCGAATGTCCTTTTGACACTGCTATCATTGCTGTTTTCAAATAACTTACCGGGGCAAAATACACAACAAACGAGATCACTTTTTGAAAACACACCACTTTCTCCCTACACGGTTTACCATGGCAGGATCGCCAATGTGATATTCCATAAAACACCGATGAATCTTTTATGTAAATACACCTAACAATCGCTCACATTCTATCTTTTAGACGTATCCATCAGAACTCCCTTTATTTACCAATACGCCATCAGAGCTACACTCTAATTCAGAATACCACACCCTATATCTCGAAAATATCGGCTCAACTAGGATTTTTTATAGTGTCAACTCCATCTACTGTTGAACCGTATGTACCTAACGTAAAAAAACTTTGGTAAAATGTCACAAGTAGAGGGAAACGGTAGCATGAACACAGCAAGCACTTTGATTGTCAAAAAATGTGAGTTTTTCGATCGTGGTTTTAAGGTTTTTTTTCCACTGATTAAACAAACTTTTCGTCTATTGTGCAGTAAAGTTCAATTCACCTACAAAAGAGGAACAATTTGATGCAGCGAAACTGTAAGTTTGATAACAATGAATGAAATTAATTGCATTTTAATTTTTGCTGGTTGTGTGGGGTGACATGGACACGTTTCTGTGGGGTGAATTGGTCCTACAGGTTTGTAGCTTTTCTTTGGTCTAATTGATTTCAGATGTCGAGGAATTACAAAAAAAAAGATGGACAGACAACGTTGGAAGAAGCAGGAGCTTGAAAGAGCAACACAGGCCATCAAGGACGTATTTTCTTTGACCAAGCATCGAAGGTGTTTGAAAATGCTCGAACAACAGTGAAAAAATTCATGCAGAATTCTCAATGGTCTCAATGCAATTTTTCTGGTCTGGAATCTGGCCAAACACCTGGTATCGATTCCAAAACCCTATTACTGATTGTAACATTATCCTAAAATGTTTTACATAAACATAAGTATGTTTTTTTTTCGATGAAACACACACTGAACCAAATCACCCCGCATCAAGTTTCAATGTCTAAAAATCATCTATTTAATTTCATGATATATTTGGTGATTTGAAGCTTGATATAATGATTAAATACATGTGTATGTAGCTCAGTGTACAATGTGACATTTTTTATTTAGACCGTATTGGTTTGGAAATATTAGGCGATTCGCTTAGGGGGTCCAAATTCCCCCCATTTCCCCTAAATCTCATTGTTCTTAGGCATTCGCAAACAAGGTACGTGTTCTGTTAAACCTTTTTTTTATTTGTTTGTAAACTAGTTCGTTCTTTCAAACCAGAAATGAGTGCATTAGCCCTGCTGAAAGCGTAACATGAAATGCTTGTACTTGAAACGATTCATTTACTACGGATCTACGAAAAATACATGGTGGGACAGTTATGCCTAGAATATCAACATGTGACAATTGAGCTTGATGTTTTTTTTTAATCTGGGAACAAACAATAACTTGTTTTTGTGTTTGTCCAAAATATTATGTATGAAACCAACATATTTGAAAAATACTTCAAAAACTATCGTTCTTCTGTCTTTAAAAAAATAGGTGACATACTCAATTCGATTTTAAAGATATTTTCAACAAATCTAACGTTGACAATACATCCATCTTGTGTGTTTCTGGGTGGTATGTGTTTCCTTGAAACTCATTGTTTCCAATAGCTTTGTTCGTTGGTGAAGTTCGCAGTTCGGTAAGCCAATAAAGATAACACAGTGATAATGATTCGATTCATGAACTATCTAGTAAAGTGAACCATGCGAACGAAACATACCCGTAACATTTACTGCGCCGTAAGCTTGCGATGTTGCGCCGTAGTGCCTTATTTCTCTATTATTTATTTGATATTTTTATTACTCCTTTCGGGGCGATTTCATACCTTACAATAGATTCCAGAGCATTTTTTTAAATTCATTGCAATAAAAAAGAGCAGAATGAAAGCCACCGGCAGAGTGAAATGGTCATAAAAGCGTCAAAGTGCACTATTAAAATAACTTCTTCTTTCCAAGATGGATCCAACGGTTTTGGTACAACGTAACGTTGGAGGACAGCCATTACTATCCCTTCGGCAAGCGCCATGTACATAAAGCCCAGAGAAAGCAACGACTTTCATCCAATTCCAGTATCGCTTCGGCTGTTATGACCGTGTGCGGTGCCACGCTAGTCGATGGGCTAATGGGTGTAATAAAATAGGTTCTTATCGGGCGGCACCCTTCTGGTAAGAAAGTTTCGAAAAATAGAGAGAAAATGTTCCCCTCGCGTGAAAATATCTATTCAATGATGGTGGCTCGTGTGAATGTGCTACTAGCGGAGGTTTCTGTCTTTCCCATATTCGAAAGAACGGCCTTATTAAACCATGAGACACACAATCATTGATTCTACGCCATCACTTCTCTGTATTGACACGTTCGCGACATGTTGCTCCATAAATTCGATGCAAAGATCTCATAAGGTTCATGAAAACCAAACATATTGAAAGTATTTCAGAGTTGTATTTAATTTTACTAAGAAAAAAAACAACCCTCCATTATCACTGGAAAGTCTATCCACAGTCCGACAGCATGTCTCCCTGTACGAGGAATTCACCAGCTGAACAATTCAACTCCTCCACCATAATCAATTTCACATAAAATTACGATCGTTAGTGTGGGTAGAAGGTTTTCCGCTAATCTTATCGTGAATTAATAAAATCATATAAATAATACATCTTAATTAGGTGTGCAACGAAATCCATCTATTCCACCATCCCTGGCAGTGACACAGAGAGCAAAAACTACTCCGGAAGAACAACCTCCTCCTCTCGAAGCCACGCCACCAGCGAAAAGCTCTCGTCGAAATCCACCATTAATATTTATGTTACTTTTATTTGACTAGTCTTTTATTGCCTTCATTCCGACCATAAATATTAATCGAAACATTTAAAACACCATATAATGGTACTGTAGGGAATTTTGCCTCTATTCCCCCATTGGTGGATTTGTTTCAGTTCCATTTTGAGCGCTGGCTGGAGTTCACATTTTTTGGCAATTCATCGCTAGCATGCGATGTTGGAAGGATTGAGGATTATATTTGGGAACTAGTACGGCATGCTCCTCTCTGTGATAGTAAATTATATGGCTCAATTGGGATAACTTCTCGTCAATTTTGAATAGAGTAAGGTTTCCCACTGGAGATGTGTTTCTAGGTTGGGTCAAACGTTATTATATTCTTGCGTCATCTCTGTGTATAAAAAAGTTCATAATGGAGCTTTACAGGTCAGGAAAAATCAATATCTTCAGAGAGAGTTTAGATCGGGAAAAGGCAATAGAGATAGTTCGGTTGTAGACATCTCTATAATTTTTTCTGTTTTTGTCTCGAACAGAAACTAAAGAGAACGCGATTCGTTATCGTTCGCACAGGAATGCTCATTTGTCCCAAAACGAGTTACTTTAAACAGAAGATTGTATGGAACCGCTGGCTTCGGAGTATGGTATTTTGAAATGATGATCATCTCACTGCCTTCGTTGAATCCAATATAAGAAACGATTCGCTTGGCAATTCAAATTGTATAAAAATTCTCATATCAGACCTTGTAAAAATTGGCCCATTACTGATTATTCAGCAAAGTAAAGTCTGTTTAATATTTTTCAAGAGTTGTTAATTTATTGAAGAAGAAACGTTGCGATCAAATAAGAAATACACAAAGTTGGTGTATTGGAGGGATGGAGGAGATAGAGATTCAATCTGTTATAAAATAAAGAATAACTGAGTTATTTGCCATGAATTTGACTTTATTCAAAACACATTTGTTTGTAATTTTTTTTAATATGATTTCTGGCATAAGGCTACCTCGGATTGCTCGGAAGAAGATCAATCGGGAAGCCAAATTTTCAAACACTTTCCGCAATGGATACCGTATATCAGTTATCTTCCAAGTCGTGAATCGTCTGCATCTTATCGGCGCAGACCAAAGACCACATGGTGCCACAAAATATAGTCCAACGGTGTCAAATAACATGGTCTTGGAGGCCAATTTACGGGTTCATTACGGCAAATTATTCGTTCGACGAACTTTATTTTTATAGTTAATGAATTTCGGTACAATTATTTCGGTGATTATAGCCCTGTAGCGATCATCATTAACTGTTATAATCTGGGCGATGTTATGCTGAATTCAAATAATTATCTCGACTGGGTATCTCTTTTCAACCAGATTTTCTTATTTTTACTAATATTATTGATCGATTCTCTCACTTTCATTTCACGAATGACTTACCCAATATTGATCCTAATGATCCAAATTGCAAAATTGTTTGTTATACGAGATATGACAATTTAACCCATTAGCGACCAAGCTGTGACAAATTATTGTTTCGCGAAAGCCATTGGTGTAATACCGTTTATTAGCAGTAAATAAACCTCAATGTTCAAAAGATATTTTATTCCAATCTTCCTTTTTACGAGAAATGACTATTATAAAAATCGAACATAGACCAAAACCTGCACTTTTCCGATAGAAGGTTCATCGAATCCTTTTTTTTTCCTATATCACAATGCGTGTTTTTTAATCCAAGTAATACTGTGGAAAAGTTTACATATTTTTGCATATTATTAGGTTTTGTTATTCGTTAGTTTATATTACTGAAACACAGTCTGCACATATTTGCTTCAAACCGAATTCAACTATAGAAAACTAAATGAAATTGCTGATAAGTGGTAGTTGATAAATCAAGCTATAATATGATGCATAAACATTATCATATGATTAATTTCCAAAGTCATGGAAAATGGCGGGTTGAACTAAAGGCAATGTTGATATTTTGACGTAGAACTACGTCTAACCGGAAGAAATAGGGGGTAAAATGAAAACCAAGGCACTGAACATGTAGGAAAAAATGAAAGAATTCGAACGCTTGTAACTCGAGAAAATCTTTGCGATTTATTACTAAATAATCGCAAAGATTTTTTTATCCCATCTATTTTATTTCCATTAGGCTCATTTAGCAAATTCACCTGTAACAGTAATATAACGTGTACATTTTTTCTCATATTAGCCATTTTTGGACGTAAGAGTATTCCTATCTCATCGATACACATTTTTATCTATTACACAGTAGACATTTAGGCGCAAGAGTATCAATTCTATCGATACACAACACATGTCGCCTTTTTCAACGTAAGAATACTCCTATTGTTCTAATGTTCACAGTTGGGCCATATACACAGTGGGACTGTTGATATGAGGCTTCCATTGTTGTGTTTTAAACAGCACCAATTAAAGGGTGTGTCACATCAAATTGCATCACGGAAAAAACGCTGTAGAAATTCGACCGATCCTTTTGAAAATTTTAGACAGTAAAATAAAAACTATTAAACAACTTTTGGCATTTTCTTTTTATTCATGCTTCGAGCCCAAGCCCGTATGCTCGCACCTTCCTCTTTACCCCGTCCATAAGGTTCTGTACAACGTCAGGTTGTAGTTTTTTTTTTGAACAGAAATCCATTTTCTCTTGAAGTCCGCCTCCGATTTGACAACTTTTGGGTTCTTCCGGAGGGCCTGCTTCATAATCGCCCAATATTTCTCTATTGGGCGAAGCTCCGGCGCGTTGGGCGGGTTCATTTCCTTTGGCACGAAGGTGACCCCGTTGGCTTCGTACCACTCCAACACGTCCTTTGAATAGTGGCACGAAGCGAGATCCGGCCAGAAGATGGTCGGGCCCTCGTGCTGCTTCAATAGTGGTAGTAAGCGCTTCTGTAGGCACTCCTTAAGGTAAACCTGCCCGTTTACCGTGCCGGTCATCACGAAGGGGGCGCACCGCTTTCCGCAAGAGCAGATCGCTTGCCACACCATGTACTTTTTGGCAAACTTGGATAGTTTCTGCTTGCGAATCTCCTCCGGAACGCTGAATTTGTCCTCTGCGGAGAAGAACAACAGGCCCGCAGCTGACGAAAGTTCGCTTTGACGTAGGTTTCGTCGTCCATTACCAGGCAATGCGGCTTCGTCAGCATTTCGGTGTACAGCTTCCGGGCTCGCGTCTTCCTCACCATGTTTTGCCTTTCGTCGCGGTTAGAAGCCTTCTGAACCTTGTATGTACGCAGGCCCTCCCGCTGCTTGGTCCGCTGGACGAATGAACTTGACAAATTCAGCTTATTGGCGACATCCCGGACCGAACTTCTCGGATCACGTCTAAAATGCTTAACTACGCGCTTGTGATCTTTTTCACTGACGGAGCATCCATTTTTGCCGTTGTTCACCTTCCGGTCGATGGTTAGGTTCTCGAAGTATCGTTTTAGTACTCTGCTGACCGTGGATTGGACGATTCCCAGCATCTTACCGATGTCCCGATGTGACAACTCCGGATTCTCGAAATGAGTGCGCAGGATTAATTCACGACGCTCTTTTTCGTTCGACGACATTTTTCCAAATTTACGAAAAATTGACAGTGAAGCATGGCCAACGTGATCTATACACTCTTATCTGATTATAAGCGAAAGCTGAAGATATAATTCCTAAAGATTAAATTTCTACAGCGTTTTTTCCGTGATGCAATTTGATGTGACACACCCTTTATCGAAGCAGCAGATCGTAATGTGAACGGTAAGAGTCTGGAATTACCGTCACATGATGATTGTTGCGTGGAGGTAGTAGCTAGAATAACACACAAAGATGGTCACAGTTGAGGGCCCTGAGTTACGAACTCATGATTGTTCGCTTAGTAGCGGACACGCAACCACTTAGACTATGAAGATGTTCACATCAAATGAAAGAAAATATTTCTACGCATCTATCACAATGAATAACTTTTTTTTCTTGAGATGAACAATTGAATAATTGTGAAGTGTCAAGTATTGTCCAAACGTACTGTGTGCCTCGTTTCCTCATTCCAATTTGTGCTCCTCAAATGGGTTCGACCAAAAGCAGCAACTAGAGTAACAGCGGAATATAATTTGGATACAAGCAAAGAAATATATTGTAAGTCACTCCCTCTTGTGATTCTACCACCAGCCCAGTACAGTCCAGACCAGTCTGAAAACATCATGCTCCGTGGCACATTCGGCTTGCGAACATCGTTTGTTGGACAAGCTGGACGGCGAGGTATCGAATGCCTTCCTCAAGGCATGAGTGTAGAGGAGTAGAGAGTAGTGCAGTTTTCACCAAGAGCCTTTCTTAAGGCTAGAGACGAATGAACTGAAAAAGTTTAGAGCCACTTTAATTGAAAATCCTCCTCCTCCGAATGGAACAATCGGAACACGGTGGTCGTCGAGACGACTACTGGTTGCAACGAGTGGCGAGCAGTAGCAAAAAGTTTGTTTATTACACAAACTGTTTCGCTCCTATAACACATCGCGATTTATGCAGCAACCCCAACTAACATCCGGAACAAGGCATCGAGGCGTTCGAAATGTTTTTTTTTACCTTCAAACCCACGAGTTTACGAAATTTTCTAAATTGGAACTATTCCATAAAACACGGCAATTTTTAGGGTCTTGATGGTCTTTCAAAAAAGAGTTATGACAATACAGTTCGATTCATTCTAAAATAATATCCGAAATAATAATAATAAAATATAAAATATAATTATATTTCACTCTAAACAGCGATCAACCGACAGTCTGTGTTGAAGCTGAGAATTCATTTGGAATTTGTTACTGGTTTTCATAACTCTTGAAGGAAGAGAGCTTGTGTGAATCCAGGAGCGCTTTCGGAATTATTAGTGACTTTCTCCGATCAACCATTAAATGTTCGCTAATTCGAGCATTGTTTCTGGGTCAAAAGTGGTGTTAAAGTAAAGCAGGTTCCGGACGTGGAGGAGGAATTTCACAGCGTTGAGAGCTATGTTCTTCGGTTGAAAATTGAAGACGAGAATTTATTCCGCATCGGTTGTTGCACACAACCGATTCGGTTAGAATTTTCTGTTCGTTTTGCAAAAGAAACTGCAGAGTATAATTTGTAGATTCATTTTTGAAAAGGAAGTTTTTGGGAGCGCTAAGAGATACTGAAAAACTAATTGGAAATTCAATAAGTTATTTAAATTGACAACTTATGGTGTAGTCCTACGTCTTGGTGGTTTTATCGCCTACATTACTGTGGAAGGTTGGAAAATAACAAATTTTCATTTTTTTTCGGATGTTGGTATTAAATTTGGATGTTTTGGTGATTGCTTACGGTATATTTCAAAAAGTTTTTTTTAAAATTTTTTGGATGCCAATATAATGATTATTATCCTGTTGGCAGATAGGCTCGTGGGGTAACAGTTCCTTGCTGGTGGTACGTTTTTCCTAAAAACTAGACCGAATTATCTAAATTGCTACTTAGCGGTTTTTGAAAATTCGAAAAGTTGCCAAAATGGCGGTCATTTGAATAAAAATTAGGTGTTCTTAACTAAAATTGCTATTTAAAAATCATAAAAATTTGAAAAGTTGAGATGTTAAAAAGCGGGCACGTAAAAATTTAGATAATTAATTTTTACATACTTCGTAAAAATTAAATTTTGTAAAAATTCAAATATTTTTAAGCCTAATTCATCTTAAATCATTGTTCAGTTAATTTTTTTTTAAACGGTGGGTGGTTTTGTTGCTTATCGATACTCACAAACTTTGTTTTGAAATTTCGAGTCCATTCGGGGTAAAACCGACACTTTGTGGTTTGTGTTTCACTGACAGGTAAAATGCATACTTATTTTTTGAAGATGCCTCGTGTTTATGTTTGGAAGACAAAACAAAAGAGCTGCTGATATTCAGCTGAAAACGGTCAGAACCAACGTTGAGTAGGGCATGTCAATAAACAAGAATCATCGACCACATCTCCGGTGGACGCTCAGAACCATTTACCCCGGACCATGCAGGAGCAGGAATTCGTCCGTCACCTGCTAAATCTCGAGAACCGTTTCTATGCAATCCTTATTACCGATATCCGTCGTCCCCCTCCTTATGTGCCCACATAGTATATGGATAGCCTCTCATACTTTGAAATTATGGTTACAAGTTTTCATTCAGAAAGGTTAGAAGTAACCTGGCGTTGAAAAAAATGAATTTTCACAATGTTTCAAAAACGGTAAATGATTTGCTCGTGCAGGTTTACTGTTAATCTTCACCACATGTTGTTAAAAAAGCAGTGAAAAATCTTATCAGTGTGCAATGAACTTTCAAATGAGTTAAATTATCTCGAGAAATGAACCACTTTTAGTACTTTGAATCATAATTGAGGACAGCACAACATCTTTTGTTCTGGCCCTAAGTGTTCACATTTTTTATATACATTCTGTCAAAGATGTACCGGAATCATGTGCTTTTAGAGAAAATGCTTTATATATCATCTAAATTTGCATTATCCCCTACGAAATAGGCCCCTTCTGAAGCAAAATACTTTTTCCAACGAACATTCGAGGCGTTGAAATATTTGTTTAGCTGTATTCAGTTCACGCAGCGAATTCCTTTTTATGTATTTAATGCTGTCAAAACGGGTCCTACGAAACAGTTATTTGAGTTTCGAAAATAGCAAAAAGTCACACGGGGCCATATCTGGAGAGTACAGTGCTTGTTCAGATACATTCGTGCCATTTTTGATCAAATATTCATCGACAATACAAATGTTATCCTTCCACAAATCCACAAAATGTCTCTCTCAAACGCCTCATAACGCCACGGTAGTTCCGAATGAACAACCCCACGAATATCGAAGAAAACACTCAGCATTACCTGGTGGTTTTTTTCAGTTTCGACTCATTTGCAGTGGTCTATGCTGATGATTGTTGACTCGTTTGCATTTCATATTCGTAAATCCATGTCTCGTTGCCAGTAATTAGGCGTTAGATGAACGTGAGATACGAATTCGATCGTTGAAGCATGTCTTCAGCCACTTGATTGCGATGAAATTTTTGAAAAAAATTCAGCTCTTTTGGCACCAGGTCTCGGGAAAGATATTTAATTTGCGTTAGTTAGTTAGATGTCGCAATACAAATTAAAGCAGGAAATCAACAGTTATTTGTGGGCGCCTCTCCTAGTTTGAGCAATAACGCAATTTTGAGTGTACCTGAGCATGAACGGCCTTCATGTGCAATAAAAAATAGCATCAGAAGCATATATTGAAGAAATATTAAGGTCAAGTACAATAGTACGAGGGTCACTATTTATATTTCGGGAATAGGAACAAAAACAAATAGTTAAGCTGCGAATATATTTTTATTGTTTTCAAAGTACTCGCCACGATGATCGATACACTTTTGCATGCGCTTAAACCAATTTTCAAAGCATTTATTCCAATCGACACGAGCCTTTTTTTTTGAGCGATTGTCAAATTATGTGGGATCCAACGTGAACATAATTTTCGCACAACTAAGTGTTCATGTAAAATCGCATATATGCTGGTGGAACTAATGCTTAGGGATGCAATCATTTCGTGCACAGCATCGATGTTTTCTGGCACTACAGTCGATTTTGGACGACCTTCACGAAACTCGTCGGACAGCGAACTACGACCACGATTGAATTCACTATACCAGCGATACACAGTGGTTTTTGATGGAGCTTCATCGCTAAAAGTCAAATTAAGTTGATTGACGCACTCTTGTTGTGATAATCCACGTCGAAAGTCGTAAAAAATCATCGCACGAAAATGTTCACGATTCAGTTCCATTTTTTTGCCGAGACCAAACTTTCAACTAAATATAAAATAAACAAATAGCGTCCGTATGACAAAATGTTCTGAGTACGTATATCGTCAAAAATGTCAAACTTTAGATGGAACCGTCAGATGGACTCACATGACATCAGTGTTGCCAATTCCCGAAATATAAATAGTGACCTTCGTATGTATGAGAGTCATGAGCGATTGATGTATGCAGAAAAAGCAGATTTTTGCTTGTATGTATGTTTGTATGTATATATGTTGAACAAGTGATCCGAGTAACCGTAACATATGTATAATCACAGCAATATTTAGTATTTTTGAGAAAATGCGGATTAATAATACCATCACATCAAAAATCACATCGAACCGTGGATTTCTGTTTGTGTGATGGTGATTCATGAATCACTTATGGAATCACCACTGGAAATCGA
The DNA here is from genome assembly GCF_029784135.1 of Toxorhynchites rutilus septentrionalis. Classification (NCBI taxonomy): domain Eukaryota; kingdom Metazoa; phylum Arthropoda; class Insecta; order Diptera; family Culicidae; genus Toxorhynchites; species Toxorhynchites rutilus. Next base: position 253,550,537 of record NC_073746.1, on the reverse strand, counting down.
AATCACTTTCCATCTCTCTCAAAGCCCAATCTACGAATTCTAAAGGTAATTGATGATCTTGTCCAATTAGGGACAAGCCTAATTCTTATAAATCGCATGTAACGGATACATCGTCTTTGGCAAGGGTCATTGTAGCCGAATGGTTACGCGTGCGCTTACTAATTGAGCGACTGGGGGCTCAATCCCAAAGCTCTTCATAGAATAATTTTCTAGTTGGCATTTTTCTAGACTAAAGTCGAAAGAATTCATAAGTATTAAGAAAATTATCAATCAATCAATTAGTTGTCGTTGTCGGCAATATATGCTCGCACAGCCTGAGATGTCAACCTTCCTGATTCTTCAGGATCTCCCAGACTTTTTGGCACATTTCTTGACATCCTGACATCCTGACATCCTGACATCCTGACAAACACTTAATTTGGATTGATTTTTCAGAAATGATCCTGGTTTCCCCAGATTTTTGTACTTTTTGCTTTATCAGAATGAATATCAACCGTAAAAATATACTGGGATCCATGTTAAAGTTTTACTGATTTGAAATGAGAACTGTCCTAATAGCTCTCCGGTCCGCATGATGATGATGATGGTCCCGCCTCCTTCCCCTTCAGAGGTTTGAGCAAGACGAGTTATCTAAAAGATAATTTATTTATTTTTCTCAACATTGAAATCAGTTTAGCAAACACAAAAAAACGAACTGATTTTATTCACAGATATAAGTTCAAAAAAATAATGGAATGTCCAAAGACAAGCCAATACTCAGTCGTGTCCGCCACAGAGCCGATACGGTCCCAACGAGGCCCTTGCAGCCAAAGGATCCACCAGAGCACAAGTCCAACCACCATTTTATATCCTTTATATCTGTGGCACGCGCGTCGCTCAAACTTTTGCAGGCTACTTTTATTTTTTTTCAACTAATTCAACTATAAAAACAACAAAATAAAAATAAAAATAGTCCATCATCACCAGATTATGACAAACATAATAGAGATCAATACAAATTTAAAAATAAAAAGATGATTTAAAAAATTTAAATAGTCTACATAATATAATCCGTTCAAAAAAACTTCGTTAGGTTAAATAAAAATATTAAAACAAACTACAAAAAATTGTTCACATTGATTATCCGTTCGTATAAAACTTCGTCAATAAAAATCTTTGTAATAAAATTTAAAAAAAAATCGTTCGACTGTTAATAAAACACAGTTTTCACGTGTGAAATACAGTGCCTTTTAAATTCTGTAAGTGTTGTTGCGCATTTAATATGTCTTGGCATCGATTTGAAAACATTTTTTCTTTTGAAGTTCAACGAATTTTGTGAAGCAAAAGACAAGAAATTAGGTGTTCTTAATTCATTCTCGTTTCTAATGTTATATCTATGGAAATCACTTCCTCTTTCAACTCGATCACACAAATATCGAGGCAGCAAACCGTTAAATACCTTAAAAATGAACACCATAATTAAATAAACAATTCTTTGCTTCACGGATAACTATTTTAGAGCGTCCAGCATCAAAGATGAGGAAGTGAAACTATTACATTTTAGAAACAACCGCATTATTTTATTCTGTAAACGCTGTAATCTCGGTATTTGTGTATCATTGGCTAAAAATAATATGAACATATGTATCATGCTTACATTAAATTCAAACGCATATGTATAATGCTTACATTAAATTGAATTCTACTGATACAAAGTTGTATCAAACTTATCTATCAATATGATCGTTGCAAATCGACTGTATAAGCTTTACCAGAGAGAAAGTCCCGAAGTATTTTAACTATGCACAAATATATTGCATAGTTAAATATATATTTGACAAATTTGATAAATAATAACGATATTATGTTCGAGGAACAACATTACCAACACCAACATTACACATCATATATACGAGTGGCCGAAAAATTATTGACGAAGGAATGCATTTCAGGCTGTAATATTGCTAAAAAGTAACTTTTTAAATTCAAAGTCAAAGTTATACGATTTTTTGTAACATTTGAAGAATCAACTTATATGTTGAACCTTTTGTAACATTAAATGGATGCTTCACTTTCCAAATCGATTAACTCAATTTTTTGAATATTATTAAATTTAAATATCAAAGCATTTGATTATCTTCTAACTGTACATTTTAACAACAAATTTCTTTAATAATAACTATTAACATCACTAAATGACAAAATCTTTTTAGCCATTGGATAATAAATAATTTCTGTCAGAAGCCAATAATGTATATATATCATAATGAAAACCCCAATATAGTTAACCCGCTGCACTATTTTTCCTCTCCTATGGAGATATCTGTAAGTTGTTCGTTTAATTTCGTTATTCGCGGTGACGCACAGTGGTCCCTGAGAAAATTAAGGCGGCCAAACCCCAAAAAATTAAGTTACATAAAAACAAATAAAAATCCTACAGTCCCGTGTTCTAGGATGTTCAAGGCATCTAGGATCACGTGTTTCACCCCATTCCGCGCGCGCATCATTGCTCTGGCAGTCCCATAAGCATTTTTACGGAGAATTTGCATTTGTTGTTAGTTTCATAATCCGTTTGGTTGTAGTATGTGGTAACTCCACACAAAGTAAGTACTATTTTGGAAGTTTAATTTTGCTTCGTATGAACTTATAAAACCTGCCCCGCATTTCCCCGCAAAACTTTTTTAATGAAAGTGTCTTTTATCACTCAGCACTTGAGTTTTTCACCCGAAATCCCCCCTTTTGGATTTTTTCTCAATATTAACCCGAAATCAGCCATACTATGCCAAACCGATATAGTGGTTCTCAGATTTTCGTGAAAAGTGGTAGTTTTGTTCTTTGTCGCGAAACATTAGACCCGTATTTTTTTTATTTTTCAGTAGGGTGACCATTTCAATTTTAGGGTTGTCCAGAAAATCAACTTTTTCTTCTTTTTTCCAAAAATGCCTTTTTTCAAAAAATCATAACTTTTAAACTACTAAACCGATTCAGATGATCGACATATCAAATTAAAGCCAATCACTTTGTCTTAAAAAATACTATATTTGCAGGAAATTTGAAATCTGTTCTCGTTATTATTGATTGTGTTCGTTTTTTATTGTTTTTATTATCTCGGAACTAAGAGCGCTATATTTTTTCAATTTTTTTCTGAAAAGCTGAGGATTTTTCACATAACTTATGTCGAAACCAGAGAGGAGGTTTTTTTCATTTTTGAGTTATGATTTTTCAAAGTTAACCGATGGTCTAAAAGATCATTTTTCACTTTCTTTCCAAAAATGACTTTTTTCAAAAATGTATTACTTTTGAACTACTGGACCGATGATCGATATATCAAATTAAAGCCAGTTAACTAGCCTTTTTTCTTTGAAAAAATGACATTTGCCAATTAATTGAATTGATATGCTCTAGGGCAACTATCCGAGGAAGCACCCGAAGCTTCAAATAAATTTTATAGAAGGTATCGGGAAAGCTTAAAGACTTCCCGATTGCGGACCAATACCGATCTAACGAATCAATTATAGATCAACTCTGACCCATACATATCAACATTGGGGAAGACACAAACGAAGAGAAAACCAGCTGTAAGCGGAGAAGTCCTGAACTTACTGAACATCGAGGAAGAGAAATTAGCTTCTCATGATGCCGGTGAATAGGATGTTCAGACTGAAGAACAAGTTCAGATGAAATATGAAGAAATTCAAATTAAGGGCCAGTCGATATCTAGCAGTACATTAGAAGGCATTTTATGAATTCTATTTTGCAAAACTTGTGATACTTTTTCCCATAAGAATCTCAAATTATGTTGCCAAATACTTATTATTCGTGATGTTTTTTTCAATAAGTATACCTATCTAATTATGTTGCCAAATATTTGTACTACGCTATTTTGAATAATATTTTGATCTCTAGTATTAATTTCCGATCGTTCATTTAAAAACCACACATTATTAAATCAAAAAATATTGCGCTTTTCCCCTTCACATCACCTCTTATTTTAGTTTTTTGATTAAACCGAGTTGAAAAATGAACTCTGCGTATCCGAAAACATACATTTGGTAGCAAACACGATAAAAACTGAAAATTTTGAACTTTGCCCAATTCCTCCAAGTTTATTCCATCTTATACTTTCTATATGTCGTCAGATCAAATACGTTTGCAATAATACATTCCACATCGTATTTTCAAATTTGTAATTTGAAAAGAATTTTAAAAAACAACATATAATATTTCATGATTTTACTCGGCTTCTTGTTTTACGGAGTTAATCGATTTGGCAATTTAAGCATCCATATGCTGATATGCTTTTCTAAATCGAAGAGTGAAGATTCAATTCAAAGTACGAACAATGAATTCAGAGGAATTCTGAATAATATTTCTCAGCGAAACAATTTGGTGATGCTGCAGGTTTTTGGGCAAAATACATAAATGATCAGAAGATCACTGCAAAATTTGCTCAATGACAAAAACTTCAAATCTATAGCCAGCATGAAAAATACGAGAGAACAAACATGTTCTGGGAGGATAGAATTTTTAACCTGCGTCAAAGATGGCGAAAGACTGTAGAACGAAATAATAAGAATGTAAAATAAAATTGATCAAATGTAAGTTTGCGCTGAAAAATTATGCTTTTGTTTTCCCAAAAATCGAAACGAGCTCTCCGGATAACCCAATATGAGTTATCCTGATTTATTCCTGATTTTTATTTTCATTCTCCCTGATTTTTGAAAATTATTGTTGGCAACCCAACCCAACAGTACAACCGTTTCAATTATATTTCAATTATGCGAGCAAGCTATTCCTGAAGAAGCAAAATGATGGCACTGTTCTTTGAGTAACAACAATACATTTTGATCTCTCGTAAACAAATTTTAACAATTTCCAGTTGTGGAAACGTGAAACTATCTTAATTTGCAAACCTGAGGCAGGAAGAATCCAATGACAGCCAGTGTATGATTTACCGGTTTCGAGATGGCCGCTATAACCTATCGCAATTCTATCATCACTATTGGGAAGCACAAGCTACGAACAGCACACAAAAATACTGAATTTACTCACTATTCGAATGCGTCGTACGTTCAGTACACCACACATGAAGGAACACCAAGTTCATCAATTTTATATAAATTACTTGTCTGGCCCGTAGGGCTCATCTCCGGACTGACAGAGTAAAAGCTATTCTATGTTCATTCCTAAAAGCATGTCGCGACAGGCTGCCCGTACCCTGCCGAACGATTCCCATCTATATCCGCCATTATCTGATCGTTCTCTCCCATAAAACGTAAATCAAATAAAGCATGCAAATCTGTAAGACTGCAGCGAATATCGATTGAATTCCGCGTTTATTTTCCCCCGAATGGTGTGTCTCTGGCCCACACGGTTCTTTCCGAATTGGCCGCTGGAAATACACTAGAATGTGCAAGTGGCGCCCTGCTCCTTTTCGCATCCATACGAACGCATTCTGCTGTCGTTTTTATTTTAGACATCCTACCAATCCCTTTTTCAACTACCAAAGGCAGCATCAAAAGGAGCTACCGACCCGAGTGCACATTCCTCGGCGGATGCCCAACTTACACACCAGCAGTACCGTTCGGTTTTCGACGGAAAATGAATCACAGAGCAATGTAATAACTTAACTGTGGAATAATTAAGCAGACAATGAAGGGAGCATCGTCTCAGGATGATATTCATCAACAATCAATGGATTGCGGGATCACATTTGATGACACTGAATTTATTTTCCACACACGATGCACATCACGAATATTAAAAAAAAAAAAGTCTAAACAAAAATTTCGGAAATCTCATTCATCAGTACTGATGAATACCACCCTGATCAACGAAACGCTTAGACGTTGCTCATTAAACGGATAACTTTAATGGACTTATAGATTACAAATTGAAAGCAGAACAAGAACGAACGCCAGCATCGTTTCCGCGGCATCCGTCTCCCCCCGATAAACCGAGCATTGGTATAATGTCTCCCCGCGGATCAGTTACTTGATGAATGAGTCATCTGGGAAGAACTTCGAAATTTACTCACTTTCGAGTTAATCTTGGTACATAAATATACTTTATTCTCGGTAAAAGACAATCTCTCACACACTCAAACACGCTAGGATGAAGTAGCTCATTTCCAGCTCTACGTACAACTCGAATTACTATTTGGTAGATTTTAACACTAATACTTTCTAATCGTCAGCTAAACCTAAATTTTTGGCGATAGTAAATCCTTCCTGATTGCGAAAGCTTTCTTAATTTGATTTCAGGCTAATTGCTGGCACGCTCGGCGACTGCAGTGCTCGTGATTACACTCGTGATTTCACCATTCGGAGCACGACTTGTATCAAGTGCGGCAACACTAGAAAATATGGACAATATTAATCCATGATTACATATCTTCAGATCTGTACTTTTTTGCGCGCCTTTGACTTACTTAGCAGTCACATGTCGGGGCAGGTTGTTAGTTACGCCCGGCAGGTGGGGTGACATGCTGCTCGCCGAGGAAGTACTGTCGACAAATTTGTGTTCCTGCGGTGCAACCGAGCTGGAGGTGATCACATGGCCCGAATGAATGTCCATCGATTGTGACGAAACAGCCGCCATGTGGTTGTGAGCCATCAGCAGTTTTTGTGGTCCGACGCCGGGGCCTCCCGGATGCATCTGGGACGGGATCATCGACGGTAGAAGCTTTTCTGGAAAGGTTAAAGAATCGGGAATTAGTACAGTGTGACTAAATTTTTTATGTGTGATTTTTTTTTTTATTAATTCGTTTATTTTTGCAGGCTCAGTAACTTAAGTTTAAAGGAGCCGAATTCTTAAATATAATTTTAAAACTATATATATAAACAATTTTCTTACATCTATGGTTAGTAAGGTGGAAAACCGATTACTCGCGGTGTACTCGAGTTTAGAAGGGTGACATATTTTTAGGAGAAGGATGGGGTATAAGGAAACTGTAACAATGTTGATGAACACTCAATTCTTAAATCTGTTCGTATATCTATAGTGTTTTTACATTTCAACTTATTCTACTATTTATAGCAAGGGGACGAATTACCCGCAAAGGAAGGAAAGGAGGGTATAAGGACATAGGGACAATCACACACGAAGATCGATAGCTTTAAGGAAAACATATATATGGGACATGTAATCAAGGTCTAACCGAGCCAACACATCTCTCACCGGTACAATGTGTGATTTATGTATTTGATTATAGACGCTTCAACGATATTATCATTCGCGTCTGTATTTATTCGTGATTGGATTACAAAGTGTGAACCCAAAATAAATTTCCTCTGTATACTTTCTTGAATCGCCAGAAAATCAATACGTGTTTGTTAAAACAGATAAAAAGAGGCCTATTTTCGAAAACACCCCGCCCAAACGTTTGCAAACCTGAATTGACTATGAAGAAGTTGATACTGTACACTCTGTCCGACTTCTATAAGACCATGTGATGATCTTGCTACCTTGTGTCATTGTAAACAAACAACGCTTCAATTTATATTCTAGTGTACTTGTATTGGTGGCTATCATACACTGCATGATTGCTGCACTACATCATATGTGTGTGTGTGTGTGTGCAAGCGTTGAGCGTAAACAAATGTTTTTTGTATTTTTCAAGTGTCATGTTTCTATAAGACCAGTTACGTTTTGCATTGTTTTTAGTTGGTTTGATTAATAAATCTGGAAAATGCCGAAAGGAAAAGTATTCACGGATAAAGAAAAAGGACAAATAGATGCATTTTACCAAGAAAATGTTGGAATTAGAGAAATTGCTCGTCGGTTTGGGCGATCCCATCAAGTAGTTCTTAATTATTTGACGAATCCTCAAGGATACGGTAAAAAGAATAGAGATCCACGTAAATCGAAGCTCCCTGACCGAAATAATCAGGAAATAGTTAGAACAGCTTCGAATACTTCAAAGTCGCTCATGCAAATAAAGCAATCTTTGAATCTAAATGTTTCACGGGAGACAATTCGTCAAATTTTGGTAAAAAGTCCTTACATAAAGAGAGCTGAAAATGTTAAAGCTGTCAATCTTACAACATCTCAAATCAAAAGACGTCTGAGTTTTGCCAAAGCTCACATGAATCAACAGTGGGACATGGTATGTCATGACAAAGAACGTTTTCAAAAGGAATCATTTTGCTACATACCATAACGAACAGTTCTTCAATTATTTTTTTACTTTTAACTTTGCTGAGTTATCTTCAGTGACGAGAAAAAAGTTTAATGTGATGGGTAATGATGGTTTCAACGGGTACTGGTGTGATTAACGGAAGGAGGAACAGTATTTTTCAAGCAGGAATTTTGGTGGATGCTCATGCATGGTTTGGGTGGGATTCTGTGCAACTGGAAAGTTCAAGATAGTTTTCACATCATTCAAGGATTACATACATGTTCTGAAATCCTCTCTCCTACCGTTTTTGCGTGGATATCGTCACAAAAATAATAGTTCCAGCAAAATAATGCTACTATTCATACCAGCAAGGAAACTAAGCAATGGATTAAGGACCAAAATCTTAACTGGTTCGCTCTCCAGACTTGAATCATGTTGAAAATACGCAGAATCTACACTGAAGGAAAGCGGTACACCACGATTAGCTCTTCAATCGCAATCGCAATTTCGGAATAATGGAAAAATATCGAGAAATCCGTTCAGAAAAATTTGGTAAATAGTATACCCAAGGTGCCTAGAAGTATATTCTAAGGTGAGGCCGTTTCGTCACTAAGTTGGTTAGAGGAGCGGTATATGAAAACAGTACGAAAGAAAGCAGAAGGGGAATTATTTTCTTGAAGCGTGAAAGAGACAGACTGATCACGAGCGAACTTGGGCACAAACGTATTGTGTTTTGTTTACAAACAAAACACAATAGACTTCCAAGATGGCTGAAGAGTGGTTTTAGCAAGATGGCCCACCTTAAGATATACTTCTAGGCGCCTTGAATATACCAACACGAATTTTCCAAGTTATCAGCTCAAAATGGCAAGGTTGCCAATTATTGACATCTAAATAAGGCAAAAGTTTTGAATTTTTCAATGATAATAAATATGAATTTTGAAATTGTCTCAAAGAAACTAGACAACTGAAATTATCATATTTAAGCACAATAAATAAACAAAAAATTCTTTTGCACAAAATTGACGTTAAATATACTTTATTCTAAGCATTCTACAATGTATGAATGTATCTTGTTGAAATCCTAACTGTTTGTGTTGCAACGAAATATGGTACTTGACAAATGATATATTCCAGCGTAGATTCCGAATATTGTGTTACCTTGAACTTCTACAGCTAAAAACCAGTTATCCCTATATTTTTCATTCCAGAACTCTTTGAATTTTAGCGAGTTTGAAATGGGCATAGCTTCGCCTACAGTATGCACTGATCTAGACAAGAAATTGGCCATCGTGTATTGAAAAGTATTAAAACCATTTAGATCAGATTTTTCAGTAAGGTGTGTTTACGCCATTATTAATATTTTCGGTTTTTGTTAACCAGCAATACGTCTATTTCATCATAATGTGTGCGTAAACCTACAACGTTCAAATAGAGTATATCATATCTGTGATGAACTGCTTTCTCGGATTGCTAAACAGGTTCTCGTGAGTCAGACCTCACGAAAAATATTGACTGGAGAAAATTTGCAGAAATAATATCTGAAGCAATTGTTTCGATGCATGAACTCCCGCCACTCGAAAAGTATAACTTTCTATCGAGTTTTATTCACGAAAGCGCACTTCAAGCTCAAAAAAAGGTGTTCCTGCTACCACTTTCCGACGTCGTTCTCCATCACTTTGGTGGGACAAGGAATGCTCAAAGGTCTACCTTGAAAAATCATCCGCTTTCAAAAAACTGGATTAGTGGAATGGTTTCGAAAGTACCAAGCTCTGGAAGCCAAACTAAATGGTTTGATTAAAGCAAAAAAACGTAGATGTTGGCGGAAATTCGTCAATGGTTTGTCAAGGGAGACCGCTATGAGCACACTTTGGAATAAGGCTAGGAAAATGCGTGGCTAGAACCATACAAACGAAAGTGAGGAATACTCTGACCGTTGTTTTTTCAACTTTACAAGGAAGGTTTGCCCCGACTCCGTTCCTGCACAAAACGTCGTACGCGACATTCCGCTTCAAAGCGATCATGAAAATTTTTCGATGGTGGAATTCTCAATTGCCCTCCTCTCATGTAACAATTCAGCTCCGGGCTCGGACAAGATTAAATTCAACTTGTTGAAGGATCTTCCCAACTTGACAAAACAGCGTTTACTGAACTTGTTCAACAAGTTTCTGGAACTGAATACTAATCCGGTTGTTCTGCAAAAGTCGTTGCAAGATACCCTGAACAATCTGTTCACGTAGGCCCTCAAGCTGGGTATCGAATTCTCTACGGAGAAAACTGAAATGGTCGTTTTTTCTAGGAAGCACGAACCCACCCAATTCCAGCTTCACCTATCCGGCAAAACGATCCAACACTCTATGTTTCTCAAATACCAGGTATGTATATTTTGATTCCAAGTGTACCTGGGGAATACACATTACGTATTTGAAACAGAAATGCCAGCAAAGAATCAATTTTCTCTAAACAATAACCGGAACATGGTGGGGTGCCCATCCAGGAGACCTCATTCAGTTGTACAAAACAACAATATTATCAGAGTTAGAATATGGCAGTTTTTGCTTCCGATCAGCTGCCAGGATTCATATTCTCAAGCTGGAGAGGATACAATATCGTTGCTTGCGTATAGCCATGGGGTGTTTGCATTCGAGACATACGATGAATCTCGAAGTCTTGGCAGGAGTATCCCCGCTTACTCTTCGGTTCACAGAATTATCCTACAGATTCCTCATCCGTTGCAAGATCATGAATCCATTGGTGATTGATAACATCGAAAATCCACTCCAACTGACTCCTCAGTCAAGTTTTATGTCGTTATACCATGAGTACCTTACCCATGAAGTGCACCCTTCACCGGGCATATCCAACCAAGTTTGCTTCCCATACTTTTGTAATTCCTCTGTCATTTGTGATTTGTCCATGCGACAAAAAATCCATGGAATCCCAGATCATCTACGCTTCGATTTTATTCCGCCTACATTTTCGGCAGAATATAGGAAAGTTAGATCTGATAAAATGTTCTTTACTGACGGTTCATACATAAACGGTCCACTGTCTTCGGCATCTTCAATGAAAATTCCAGTGCCTCTTTCAAACTCAAAGTTCCGTGCTTGTCGTTGAACTGGGTGCGATATACTACGCAATAGGGATCATTGAAACATTGCCCATCGACCACTATTTTATTTTTTTCAGACAGTCTCAGCTCAATAGAGTCAATCCGCTCAATGAAAGTTGATAAACGCTCATCTTATTTCCTTTCAAGAATAAGGCAGCTATTGAGTGTTTTGTTCGAAAAATTATTCAGGATTACCTTAGCATGGGTTCCCTCTCATTGCTCAATTCCGGGGAATGAGAAAGCGGACTCGCTAGCTAAGGTGGGCGCTTCAGAAGGCACACTTTTTGAAAGGCAAATTGCTTATAATTAATGTTTCCACATTCCTCGTCAGCACATACTCGTAAGTTGGTAGCGCATGTGGAGTGAAGATGAGTTCGGTCGTCGGTTAAACACGATTATCCCTAAGGTCTTGACGAATGCATGTTTCAAAGGTTTGAATGTAGGTCGTGATTTCATTCGCGTGATATCTCTGCATATGTCCAATCACTACAACCTGAACGCGCATCTTTATCGCATTGGGCTCGCAGCAAACAATCAATGTGATTGTGGCTATGGCCACCACGACATCGAGCATATTGTCTGGTCGTGTATCCGGTTCCATGCTGCATCGTAGCTAGTGCTCTGAAAGTTAACTTTTTATTTTTCAATTTTCCGCAATGGTTTTGTTTGTATTGGTGAAAACATCATAATTTTTTCGACACTGATGCCAGACAACATCATTGAAACAGGTATAAAAACTACTCAATAAAATGTTATTCCGTAGTCATAGCGTTTGATGTCATGAAAATCAATAAAATAATATTTTGTTGATATCAATACAATTATTATATTAACGTTCAATGGGTCTATGATGTTTGTTTTAGTAACATGAACATTGGTTAAGAAAATTGTGTTGCAGAGCTCGGAACACAGCCACGGCTGCCTATGCTTTCAAAAATAGTAAACGAAAAAGTATTACATTCAATCAAAATGCCTCGGCCAACGAAGAGAAGGGTTAAGGCTTTCCAACGTGAGTATGTTAAAACAATACGATCAACGAAGGAAAATATTGAGGAATTATCAATATCGAGTTACTGTGCGGAAAAACTTGTTGATATCAAAAGAGCCCCAATTCGCTTGTTTTAAAAATTTGCTCATGTTACGCTCAGAATTTTATTCATGTGCAAATACACCTTCTATATATGTATTTATATTTGCATTTGTTCATACATTCAACTCCAGTATTGAATTGTTTTTTTTTTTCAAATGTTTTCTAAGACTCGTGTCAGTGAAGCGCCACACAGTCTGATAAGTGAATTGATCTATTTACGTACAAAGATCAAAACAAACGAAACAAATTGTTTTTCTCTCACAAACACTATTACCTCATTTTTACATGTGGTTTTACCTATACTACTACAAAGGCTTGCTTCCAACTTCACCTTAAAGCTTGATGGGATGGGATAGATAAAAAAAAACTTCCAGCAACGCGTGAAGAACAACAACAATGCCTGCGTGTGATGCAAAAGTATACGAGCACTCTCTTTTAGACAGTATGAAAACCGACGAGGTTAATCAATTCATCGGACCACCACCACGAATTTGAAATCACGAACAAAATCCAACTGCTAGATGCTACATTATCTATTTACAACGCACTATCGACCCTGAAAAATAATTTTATTCTTGGGTCGCTGTGTATGACATCAGCATTAAGAAGGGTTGCTCGCTCGCTGGCTGAAGCGAGACTGTGTAATAGAATGTAATAGAAATTATAGAGGCTTTAAACTCTCCAGTTTACTCGCCTCTAGGAATATCCATTGCCTTTTTTATAAACAATAACTTCAAGACAGGCGAAGCTTATGGTGCAATATTTCTTCCCTCCATGGTGTCCTCAGAACGAACACTGCTCTGCAACATTGTATTTTCAGCGATCGATTTACGCGCGGCTGATAAGCTTTTGTATATGAAAATTGTACTATACTATATTGCTGCACTAATTGTTCGCTAGCTAGAACAGCTAGAACACGTATGTTGAAGAATGGGAATGCTTCCGATTTTCTTCACATAACACCATTTACATATCAGGGAATCGTATACGAAACTAATCTTTGATTGATATGCAAATCATCAAAAACCATTCGCAGCAAAAATAGTTATTAACATTAGGACTATTTCATAGAAAAACGTGACATGTTAATTGATTTTGTACATCGAAAACTGCAAAAGCGAAATTGAATACTTAATATGTTGCGAAGGGTTCCTCTTGTGACGATAATATAGATGTGATTCTTCGGATGTAGACATCTTTCACCTTACATTTCCAAGGTAATTTACCGTAATCTATTGATTTTTCAAAAATTCACAGCACCATACAGAACCACAGGCATTATTGAGCACCCCAAAAAGGGCGCCCTCACACTACACAAACACGGACAAAGGATCGCACCACTTACCACCACCGATTCCATTCATTGAAGGTATCGCTTGACTAGATTTTGGTTTCCGTTTCCGTGTCTGGATGCCATCTTTCTTCATCGTGAGGGGTCGATCGACATTGTGCAGTTTGTGATACAGACCACATGCATTACATACCGGTTCACCCCGGTTATTCCTCCGCCACAACGTGGTTGTCGTCGTTTGGCAGTTGGCACAGATCACCCCCGTTCTTCGATTACCAGGGATTGGTGTTTTCTATTTGAAGGAAGGAAGTAATAACACTGTAATGAAAACAATCGAACAACGCGAACAATACAATAGCCTTACTGGTGCCTGCTTTGCTTTTTGGCTTCGGTTCGGTGGTCTGTTCGTACCAGGATTCTGTCGGTGATATAACGCACAAGCGTTACACAGCGTATGGCCCACGTTGTCCCTTCGCCACAGCGGAGTATCGGAACTGCCACAGTTGACGCACTCACGGTGTTCCGCTGGTGGCAAGATAGACGTCTCGTACGGCTCACTAATGCTCCCAATCTGCCAGGCTTGCCCATTATTTGTGTACTCTACGGCACTGGAAGGAGTCTGATCCATGACGACAGCCCCACTGAAGGTCTACAAGAAAACAGTTAAATCTACCCGCAGATGATATAACAAAATTTACCTACAGTATTATAATCGATGTTCCCCGTCCAATATGGATAAATTTGTTGCGCTCCCGGTGAACTGCTGTTGTGCGTAGAGCTGCTCTCGTACAGGTTCTGCGAACTGTAGTGGATCTGCTTAGATGATATTATCGAGGAAGAGGTTAGCGTTGGATCATTGCTCTTGTAAAGAACGGTAGTTGGGCTACCGGAGTGGTAGTACACAGTGTCCTTCGCAGATATGTACGGATAGTTACCAGGAGACTGGTAGCTCTCCGGAGATATGTAGTAATTTTGCGCAGATGACAACGAGTGGACTGGTTCCAAATTTGTGTAATGCGTTTTAACATCGCTGACAGGAGGTTCATTGGTTTGTTGAACTTCCCCGGGTTGCTGACTCTCCTGCGCTTCATAGATTTGAATGGTATGCTGCTGGGGCTGCTGATGCTGGGATTGAACGATGCTTTGGTGGTTTTGCTGAATTTGAGCCTGAGTATGAGGGTGATGTTGCTGGTGCTGATGCTGGTGTTGATGCTGATGGTCCAAGTGTTCGGACTTCAACGACGAATCTACCTCGTGTGACGGATGTTGCTGCACATGCGAGTGGTGTGAGTGATGGTGTAGATGATGTGGTGGAGGTAACGAGAGGCTTGAATGGGGCTGTTGATAGTGAACGTATCGGGGATGGTATTTCAGCTCTTCATATCGCACAAGAGAAGGATTCCCATAGCGCATATGTTCTTCGACATCATTTTTGTACTCCACAAGAATGGTTTGCGTTTGAACTGGCACTTGCGGATGGTCTTCAATGCCTACCATGCGATCTTTATCCAGGCCAGACTCGCGTTTCAGGAACTGAGGAACTGGGGATGATGACGCTACATTGCTATGTTGACTAGTTGGTGGTTGCTCATATGCGAACGTGTGGCCGGTGGCGGCTGCTACTGCTTGCTGATATTCCACGGTTTCATACTCCGTTGCTTCCGTATGCCCGTCGTGAGTTTCAGCAATTTCCCCCGTAGTTGTTATCATGCGATGCTTGTGTTGATTGATAATAACTGCAGTTGGAAGCGAGGGGGATTGACCATCAGCATTAGTCATTTCAGCAGGTACTATAATCTCTCGAACTTCGATCTCATGCAATGGCGCCTGCTGCTGTTGTGGAGTCTGAACTTGAACTGAATTCTCAGGTGATTCCGGTTCGTTTTTCGATATATTCTCTTTCGAGTCTCTGTGCTCCATCTAAAATACACAAAAAAGATGGCAATTTTCAATAGGTGTGAAAAGACTAACCCTCAGCTAGTGATTCACTTTATAGTGTCTGAGTTTCCTAGGATGGTTCGTAAATAAACGACGCAAGTGACTGTGCAAATGATTGCTGCAATTCTGCTGTTATAGTTCAGCATATATGAAATTTATGGTTTAATTTGACCGTTATTTCGAACTGTGACGTTAAACACCAAGCATTCCCCCCCGAAATAGCGCCAAGTGCTGAGAGCTGTGACTCATCCGTGCAATGTAACTCCGGCGGAGGTGAATAAGCAAAAAACAAACGACACGCGACACTGTCGGCAAAGCTGTATCCGCACTTGTGTTTCCGCGCAAACATGACGTTTCCGGTGAAGAGAAAGTAAAAAAAAAAGCTTCGGTTTGAAATTAAGATCATGTAGGAAATTCGGTCATGTTTGGAATACGGTAAAACCAGACGAATAGTAACATAACTTTCGTAATTGTGATAAACAAATTTTAACACGTATTCACTCACTCTATTCTATCAGCTCGAAATTACACTATAAATACATGCATTAAATTCATTAGTGCGTTTTTATTCATTAGTGCACCGTGCACCTTTCGTCAAATCAAAATTATTAAGGCAACGACTTCGGTGTAATATTCTCAGCATGGAATATGGTTTGGTGAAAGTAGTTAGCAAACGTCAGATTTCCCAATTTGACTGCATATCCAATTGAATTTAACGAAACCTTGACATCATGGAACAACATAACTTCCTAATTATATATAACTTCAAAAGTAATAGGCTACAATACTCTCGAAACAAAATGAGCTAGGAGAAACAGAACATTTCCGCGGTGCAAGTTATGTTGTTTGAACAATTAGGAATGATAAATAATCATTCCGTTACATGTCAAAAATATCATATCGTAATCGTGAGCACCTAGGGTAAAATAATTCATCAATATCTATCAAATCAAAACATGTCATTTTCTACTTGAATTTGCTTGTAAAAAATATTATTGGTTAGTTCAAAGAATTGCCCAATTCAGCCATTCCATGCTAAAACGATATAGTTGTTCTCAGATTTTCGTGAAAAGTGGTAGTTTCGTTCCTTACTGCAAATTAGTAGATCCACGCTTTTTTTTATTAGGATGCCCATTTCCATTTTAGCGTGGTCCGAAAAATTAACATTATCCCCTTTTCCAAAAAGGACTTTTTTCAAAACTTCATAACTTTTCAACTACTGAACCGATTCAGATTCGACATATGCCAAATGCCAAATAGTCTTCTTTGTAAAAACGTTACACTCGCGAACAAATTGGATTTCGTTTTCGTAATTATTTGTTATATTTGTTTTTTATAGTTTAAATGGTTTCGGAACCTAGGGCGCTGTAATTTTTAATTTTTTTATGTTTGGTTTTGAAAAGTGAGGGTTTTTCCACACAACATATCTAACAATCAGAGAGGCGTTCTCTTTCGTTTTTGAGTTATGATTTTTTTATTTTACTAGCTGACCCGGCAAACTTCGTCTCGCCCTAAATTTATTGTCCTTTATCACATCCACGTTTTCTTACTAAGCGCACTTTCATTAGTCCAAACGCAGAACTGTTCATTGATTGATCTTCTAATCTACCCTTTAAAATTATTTTTACTATAAAATGTCAGTACTTCTAACAAAACTCGACATTATAATATCAGATTATTTTCGGACACAATTCTCATGCAAGATTTTTCATCCACTTGCAAATAACATGTTTCTCCGTTACATGGAATAAATGTTTGATACAGAAGATACGATAGAATGAAGACAGCTCTAAATCGGACAATTCCTTTCTCGAGTTTTGTTCTGATCAACACATTCGGCGATCCATTTTTATTTATTTAGATAGAGAAGACGATATAGGAGTACGTTTTTTCACATTAAAATCCACTTCCACTTTCGAACGAATATCAATTTCGTTACCGCAAAAATCAAATGGACTAACAACGCTTGTCAATATGTAATTGTAGAACACATGCGAATTGATTTTTTCGAATTTTCCCATTTTCCTTCAGAGTTTTCCGAAAATTTTCAATTGTCATGTTTGGTTGAAATATGTGCATTATTTTTATGAGACCCTCTCTCCTTTTCAGAGAAGGAAGGGGTGTTATACCATCATAGAAACATTTCTCGTACCCAAAACCGTCACATCCCAAATCTAGCTCCATTTGCTTAATTAGTTCTCGAGTTATGCAGAAGTTGTTTGTTTCATTTGTATGGGAGCTCCCCTTTAGAGAGGGGGAGGAACGTCGAACTACCATAGAAACGTTTATCGATCCATTAAACCACTATATGCTAAGTCCGATTACATTTGTTTGATTAATTCTCGAGTTGTTCAGCATCGTCCCCCCTCTTTAGAGAGGGGAAAGGAGTGCCAAACCACCATAAAAACATTTATTGTTCTCTAAAACCTCCATATGCCAAATTTGGTTCCATTTACTTGTTTACAGTGAAAGCTCTCTATAGCGACATCGCAAGGGACCGTCGTTATAGAGAATTGTCGCTATAAAGGACTGTCGCTATAGAGAATTCGGATGTCGTTATACAGAGAGAAACGCTCAAGTTCACACGAAACAATAAAATTACATAATTAACAAATGAAACTGATTTATAACAACCTTAAATCAAAACATTGAACAATAAATACAAAATTCAGCTCATTTGTCCCCCAACACATTTTAAATCAAAATTTTTTGAAAAGCTGTCCTTTGGTAAATTTGTTTTAGTTAATAAACCAGCATAAATAGTTCTGAAAGCACCTTATAGGTGGTTTTGACAGGGTTGGCTCATAGTTCCATCATGAACTACTTCGTCAAACACTGATTGAGTTTCATCATCATTGTTATCTATAGATGATTGCTCTTACACTGTTTTTTATGAGTTTGATCACGAACGTCACTTCACGATGAAAATGGAATGATTTGTATGCAAGGTTATATGCACTCCATTTCGTTTTCATCGTGGAGTGACGTTCATGATCATACCCTATGTCATCGTCAGACAAAATTGCTACTTCGCATGAATTGTCTTCAAATGTCACATAGTCCGGAAAATACAAATTTCGATTATATCTTATATGATATTGGAAAATATTATCAATTTACAACCAAAACATCAAAAGTTGTTCTTATTCTCGTTCAACGAGCATTTCAAATTTGATCGGAATACATAACAACCCATGTCGTTATCAATGCTGTTTTCGTTGATGCATATAAAATTGTATGATTTCACAAAATCAGCTTTGACCAAGCAATTAACAATAGTGGATTGTCTGAGCTAAGTTTGTGTTGAGTTCAGATGTCTGGCAACTGAACAGAGATAGGGGAAACTGATAGCATTCCTTTTTTGCCTCTCTCTAGCAATGTTTTAGCGGAATGGATTTTGTTTGCGCCACAATCAAGACAGACAAGAAAACGTGATCCACTGCAGCTAATCTGTATTGGTTCCTTTTTACCCACACTGTATCGTTTAGATTGTCTCCCACTGTGCATCAGAGAGCTTCAGAGTGATCACGTCTTTTTCGAGAATTATTTTTTGGATTGCTCTTTCGCCATACGAAATTGTACAGCTGATTATGTGCATTAGAATTTTGAACAGAATTGTAAAATGTACCTTCAGCAGAACCGCATCTAAATATGTGTTCGGGTTAAGAAATTGTTTCCAATTTAATTTTCTCTGTTTTTATAAAGTACCCGAAAATTCATATTATATAACAGATGATTGATGTTCACAAATCATAACAAAGACTAGTTTCGTTCATAGTCATATGCTATGTCCAATTCAACTAATTATAGTACTGTGAATCGAGCGGCATTGAACATTGTCGCAATGGAGAACGATTTGTATGAGCGGAAATGTGTCGTTACAGGGAATGGTCGTTATAGAGAAATGTCGCAATAGAGAAAATAATTTCTATGCGATTTTGAAGGGACCTTCGGAAATTTCGTTATAGAGAGATTTGTCGCTATAAAGGTTGTCGCTACAGAGAACTTTGACTGTAGTTCTCGAGTTATATAGAAATTTATATTTCATTTCTATGCAGCCCACCCTCAGAAAGGTGGGAAGAGTGTCGAACCATTTTAGAAATGTTTCTTCCCCCCTAAAACCTCCACATGCCAAATTTGGTTCCGTTTGCTTGATAAGTGCTTGAGTTATGCAGAAATGTATGCCTCATTTGTATGGAAGCCCCATCCCCTCCTCAGAGAGAGGGGAGGAGGGTCTATTCACCATAAAAACGTTTCGTGTCCCCTAAAACCTTCACATGCCAAATTTCGTTTCATTTGCATGATTTATTCTCGAGTAATGTAGAAATTTGTGTTTCATTTGTATGGCAGCCCCCCTTAGAGAGGGGGTGGAGTGTCTAACCACCATAGAAACATTTATTGCACCCTAAAACCTTCATATGCCTAATTTGGTTTCATTTGCTTGATTAATTCTCGAGTAATGCAGAAATTTGTGTTTCATTTTTATGGCAGTTTTATTGCGTCCTTCACGCCTTCGGTGGTGCGCACCGATGTGTTGTCATGTTGCAATATCATTTTACTGCGTTTTAGAGTTCATTCCGGTTTTTTTCATCAGTGCAAAGTTTAAACTTATCATTTGTTGTCGGTAGCGATTTGTATTCACCGTTTCACCCGGTATTAATAGCTCATGGTATACCACACTCACCTGGTCCCGCTAAATCACAGAGCATCCTCTTTCGACCGAAACAATTTGGCTTTGCAGAGGGTTGGATGATTTGTTCGCGCTTAGGATTCTCGAAATATTTAACGCCATAACCAGCAAACGATGTGCTTCGGCCGATTTTTTCTTCAAATAAAATAGCAAAAGTTGATGTTTTCGAACGCCGAATGTTCAGAACAATATTTTTTTAATTTATGGAAAAAAGATCTAAATAGCATATGAATATGCAATAAAAATACAAATAATTACCATGCAATTTATATCTAAGCTGAGGTCTGTCACAATTACAGGCCGAATTTTTCGCTATTCGACAATTTTTACTTTTCGTTTGACCATTTTTAACGTAGGTCTACCGTTAACAGGAAGGTATCTATATAAATATAAATGGAAGGCCAAATGTGTTTGTAAGCGCAATGCCCGAGGAAGATATGGTCCGATTTGATCTTTATTTTGATGTATTCGTCTCAACCCGCAGATCAATGTCACGGAAAGAAAAATCGGAAAAAAAATCGGTCTGAAAATTCGGAAAATTGAATTCCCATATATTCTACAATTACATCATGATAAGCCTGGTTAATCCATTCGATATTTGCGCTGAAGAAATCGAGTTAAAGAGCAGCGCATTTCGAGCCAGATGTGAAGGAGGTGTTTTCTAGCAGTGAGAACTGTGTTTCGGTTGAAAACTGGAGGTGAAAAATTTGTTCCGCTGGTACCAGTTATGAGGTGAAAATTTGCAACTTGTACTCCACGCACAAATCACATTATCACTGAAATAAATCAATCAAATCAAAATAAAACAATATATTTATTTATTACAATAATCAACAGGCAGAATCTATGCCCTAATGATATTTAAGTTGGTGATTATTCTCTTAAAGTTACGTTTAATAGCTACCCTACATAAATTGATATCAAAGCCCTCTGCAACTCTGTTGAACATTCTGAGCAGACCGGATATACTACCGTAGGTCGTGTAATTTGTTCGCCGGACCGGTATGCGCAGCAAATTTCGGTTCCGCAGACTTCTTGGAGGCACCTGTAGTTGGAATGAACGGAGCAACGCCGGACACTCTGTTTTCTACGTCAAGACATCAGACACTAGCATAGCACGGGCGACATTAGGGCATACATATATTGAAATTAACAGTCCTTGGTGTAGTCCTACTTGTCTCCGGTTATGTCCGAAGAATAGAGAAAGTCCCTGGCACCAAAAATGGAGACTTTGGGCAATGTTAGATTTTTAGATTTTTCGTCATTTCGCGGTCAAAATTACACCAATGGCTTTCGTCAAAAAATATTGTTCACAGCTTGGTCCTTAATGGGTTAAACAACTAAAATAATTATTTTCTGTTAGCTTCGGCATTGACATACATATAACTCTTTAACTTGTTTTCTAATGTTCGGTGTGGTTCATGGATGTAAAAAACGTTAACGTCAACGTCAAAGTGAATTGGGTGTATTTTACTTGTGGATTCGCTCCACCCTAGTAACCGAAATTTGGGTTGTTGACATAGCCATTCCGTTATAGATACGCTACATCTGGAAACACATTTTTCTATGAAAATTGGGATCAGTCTATATATTTTTCAAAGCTCAATCAGTGAACTCACGATGTAATGTTGTGTATTGAGTCCTCATACCAATTCCTTATTATACGGATGTCGACCCATAAGTAGAGGCAAATTTGCACACGTGAAATATTCAAAAAAGAATCAGACTACTTTTTGAAATGGCCAAAATTACTTTCTTAATTTTTTACCCAAATTTATAACTCAAAAACTATGATACGTACAAAAATTTAGTTCAAGTATCAAATTTTCATAAAAATACCAACAAAAATTTAAAAAAAAATCTGAAAAAATAATTTTGAAAATTAAATTCATTTTTCTCGAGAACGTATTTTTTTTAGATTCTCAAAAAATATATATGAATAGCCCTTACAATTTCCTACAAGTCAATCATACATCCTGAGTTAAGCACTTTTGATGGGAAAAAGTTTTTCTAACAACAACTTTTTCATGTTTTCTTTGAAAAAATTACAACTCCTAATTTTGTTTGAAGTCAAGATAGCGATATAGTGTATTCGACAAAGTTTTAGATTTTATGAAAATATGAACTTTTGTCGAAAACGTCAACTTTCTATCTTTTATAGTTTCTGGAATATAAGGCATTTCTGTATGAAGCCTAACGAAAAAATAATGTTTCACTCATAAAATTTTTATGTGTAAATTCTCGCGTTTGACATGTCCGCAAAAATGTATCGAGTTGACCATTATTAGTTATTTTTCAAAGAAAACATATAAACGTTGTTTCCAGGAAAACTTTTTCTCTATAAAGGTACCCATCTTCCCATGTATGGGTGATGTTGGAAATTGTAAGTGCTATTTATATTTATTTTCCCAGAATTTTAAAAACGCAGGTTTCGAGAAAAATGAATTTAAATTTTCAACATATTTTTTTTCAAAATTTTGTTTGATATTTAAAAAAAACTGAATAATTTCCAATATTTCATTCTTTAATCAAGACTTTTCGGAAAAAAAGTTAAAAACTCAAATTTAAAAAAAATCTCTCTTACATAATCTATTTGACTTACAAAAATTTAGTCAAACAATTAAATATAGGAAATTATTTATGTTTCCATACAAAAAAATATTTAAAAAATCTCATTGAAAAACATTTTTTTTTAAATTAATATTAATTTTTCTCCAAATTTTTTTTTCAAATGGGAAAGGAAATTTTCATTCAGATATGTATAGCCTATACAATTTCCAACAAGTCACCCATACATCGGAAGCACTTTCACAGGAAAAAAGTTTTCCGAACGACTTTTCTTGTTTTTCTTTGAAAAATTAATATTGGGTTGGGGAAAAAGAAATGTCGTATATTGTCAATATATGGCAACACTTAAACATATCTTGTGTTGTACTTATCGCATCGGGTCATAAAAAATATAGGAGGTTGTGTCCAAGATACAACCGCATTGTTGACGTAGAACTACGCTGTTATTTTATATAAGTCGCTTGTTTATAACTTCGGATATTATGCTGTGTAATTTTAGAAATAACTGTTTAGTAGAATGGTTTGATCGCCCATCGCCCATTGATGATTCATTCTTGCCCTCGTAGAACAATTCACTAGCTGATCGTATGTCGTAATTTGTTTCATGTCAATGTACTGAAAATTTACCTCGAACGCTATTCCGGTGGCCTTTTTCGCAATTGACATACACTCGGTTACAAGCGATTATATACTTGTTGCATCAGCACCATTATTCCACATCTCATAACTACATCAATTTATCTTTGACAATGCTCGCAGGTATCAAATACCATGCTACATTTTATTTAGTATTGCCTCAGTGGAATCGCATGTTTAGGTATCGTTCGTACAACGTAAACCAAACGTTCGCCATACAGGCAGAGCCATACATTGGTGGCTTGAAGCTACTAGAAATATAAACACTTCTCATCATTTTGCGCTATTCTCAAAAGAAACGCTTCTGTTAATATTACTGGTCTCGAAAAAAGTTGCATTACTTTCTCATGCTTAAGATAAGTGCAGCTGTTATCCTTAGTGGAGAAAGTTTTGCTACTGGCAAGCGAAACCCAATCACATACAAAATTCTAGAACGACATTTACTTTCTCGGTGACTAAATAAACGAAATAAATTTTTTCTGTCAATCTCAATCAACAATCAGTAATCTCTGTTTTAGCGTAGCGAAGAGTCACTATTTATACGTATGGGTTATGAAGCACACACATATACACACAAACATCCATATATCGATGGCTTGAAGCAACTAAATATACAAACATCTCCGTTTTGCGGTCTTCTCAACAAAAGCTCTTTCTGTTAATATTGCCGGTTAAACTCTGAGAGTTCATTCGTCTCTGGATGATACTGAAAGCTTGCCTCAGCACTGTTTATACTCTAGGCAATCATTCCCCTTCGTTCTTCTTCTTTACCTTTGTTCACGGAGACTTTATATCTTGCGATTTCCCCTTCGTTGCTCGTCGATAAGTTCCTCGTTATTGACGGCACGGGTAGAAAAGTTCACAAAGCAGCAGACAAATGTATGGGAAAATGGACACGCTCATACTTTTCACGAATTTTAGCCATTTACACATCAGAGGATTGTAATGTATAGCATATCAAACCAATCTTAGTGAATTTCTGATTCGTTTGGTATGTAAATCGCCAAAATATGTCAGCGGCAAAAATAGTTATTAACGTAAATTTTATTTCATAAAAACGTGATCTGTTTTCTGATTTGACACTCTTAATGAAAGACGTAGTTCTACGTCAAAAATGTTCCCTTACTGATACTCAAGCGAGGGGCGAGTTTGTACACACGAAAAAGCTTTTTTTTAAACATTAATAGGGTCTACGTACTCCACCAATTCTTGAACTTCTTCGCTATTATTTGGCATAATTCAAAATAATACCTGAAGTTTGATAGTGAATTTTATGCTTTTTTATAATTTATTGACGCCATACTCATGAGCCGCGCGTGTTGTTCAAGACTCTCCTGTTACCAGGTTATTTTTTTAATTCTGAATATTTTCGTTTGTCATCGACGTGAATAAGCTGTACCAAATCGTTAGCATGTACTGTATCTCATTTCATCTGTAGACTATCAAGATTCATTTACCATCTGGTTGACCATCTCTCGCAAACCGTATAGATTTGTTAATATCAGAATTACCATGCCAAAAGTTCGCAACGAATTACCTCTTATTCTGCCATCAACATCCCATTTCATAGCTTCTCTTCTCAGTATGAACAGAACTAAAAAGTTTTACCAACATAATCACCAATAGCAATACGTATGTTTGTTGGTCTATTTTTTTGCTATTGGTTAAATTGGATAGATTTTCATGAGACTGTCATCCAGAATAAAATTTTGTAGACTTCATGGTTTCAGCAGCTTCTCGAATCAGCATTGCAACTTTTATTTGATCTTCAATACTGTTTCAGTCGGTAAATTCAACCAAGCTCGTTCAAGATAGCGATAGGTTGTAATTCCAAGAAAATATTACAAAATCACAAAGTACTGAATCAACCTGCGTCATATACAAACGGAAAATTTCTTGCTAATTTACCTATTCCTCAAATGTGTGTTCAGATGGCTTTACAGCCGCCCACAGTAAAACTGTAAAGTCCGCCACATTCCAGAACCAAAAAAAGTGTCTCCTAAACCAGATCATTCATCACCGTGATCGCCACTAAAAGCTGTGCGTCTTCAGACACGGGATAGCGTTATCAAGGGGTCATAAATTCAAAAGTGTTTTATTATTTCGGAATATTATTCTCCTCCACCCTCGTCATCGGTCGAGCGGACCTGCGTGGATTCCGAACGTTGAAACTCATGTCACCTAACCAATTCTACACGGGTTTCGAGCGTAACGTCCCCACTTTAATTAGATCGATTATCGGCTAGAAAACCAAGATTATCGCTCTAGCCGGCAGCTGCTGGTGCGGGAACAGGTGAATTTCGACACGAGTATATCATTGGCAAATAAAGTTAGCCCGTCGTTCAAGGATTTGACGTTTTAATTAAATTATTTACGCTGCATCGTTAGAACGAAAGGAACAAGAGAGGAACAACTTGGTCAACAAACTAAAAAGGCATATCCGATCGCTGGCGCCTCCAGAATGTTACACAATTATGCACTTATTCACTCCGCTATACCAGGTCAACCGTACCTTCGAAAAAAGGGATCAATGAAAGCCAAAAAAGAGGAAGCAATAGTAATAGAAATAGTTGTCCCTCCTTGGAACTCTATTGCGTACGCTGTCAGGAGTTAGCGCCGGCGCCTTCGGTTATGACTATATTGCGTCTCGAGATTTTTATTGCCTGCCTTACCTTGAGTGCATGCCAACGCTCCATTACATCCATCCTACCACCTAGGAGGTAGAGATGCGGAAATCGCACAGCACGAGTTCTCCCCCTGGCAATCGAACCGGTCAAGATAGACCAACATAAGAAAGAACTTCACTGTTTTTCCTTCGTGATTTTTGCTAATTTTTGGTGATTTATGGAGATACGTCGGTACAAAGCCATAGTTATAGACCGTAATAACCGGAATTGCATTTTTTGTTGTTGTGGGGAATTGTGCTTGTGTTGTTTATGATTTGACTTTGCTGGAGCAGGGGAATATTGTTGGTCTCATGATTGGTGTATCATCGGTAAATCCCACACTATTATCACTTTGAGCTAAGCATTAATCAAACACAAACAATGCTTGACTAAGAAATGATAACAAGAAAATCGCAATTAATAATTTTATTTGTTCATGTTAATCTACATTGAAGAAGCCTATAATCCGTTAAAATCCAAATCGCTGCTAATAGAATGTTGTGTTGAAGAACACATTTGAGGAAAAAAGATCACACGCGAATGCTGCTAATTTTGTACCCTCGAAGGACTAAAATTCCAAACAAAGCTCCACTATCAGCTCTAGTTATCTTTTTGTGTCTCCCCTGACTAGTGGTTCTTCATAAATCCTTCATTCGGCGACAATTCGTCCGAAGCAACAACAACAACAAAGAAACAAGACAACAACAAAAAGCGGGCGTGTTTAATTATTGCTCAGTCCTTCTTACTTCTGGGCATTCCGTCGTTTATCAGTGCCTTTATTTTCATTTTATTGCACATGAAAGATAAGACGCATTTTATGGCACGCTACTGACATTTATGGTCAAAGCCCGAGAACCTACCGACTGTAGCACACGTTAGTTAGGCATTATCGTCCATGGCTGGCGAAAAAAACCGAAAGGCTCAAAGGAATGCGCGCTAAATTAGTGAAATAATTGGATGGCCCTTTTAGCGTTAGATTTACTCACTAGCAGTATGGCACCACACCACCAACATATGTTGTCTATTTGACCTGGCCGGGGTACGTGTCGAAGAATTATTACGTGAAAACCCTCAGACAAATGATTATTTCTCTAAGCAGTAGTGCATCTGTCAGCGCGGTTCATTAGAAGCATAGGTCAGTAATGGAAAAGATATCCTTGTGACGATATCAATCGAAATCCACTCGCAATCGCTTTATCAATGGTTATCTGAGGCGTTGAAAAATTCTTGATTTGATCAGATAATTTAATCGCTTATTATGCACCATAAAGTTACCGATATGAGAGATAGCAGTACAGTCGTAGCTATTAGAGGTTGAACAAATCTACATATGTTAGTTATTCCTTATTTAAATTCTATTCAGAATTTAACTTTCGAGGCTTTATCTATTTCGGTGCCATTTCCTGGATGGTATAGATGAAACTTCGACGCTAAGAATGATTCATGTGTTTTCCATTCAAGATGGATGACATCCAGGGAGATCATAGCCATGCCGTTTTATCTCGAATTCCGAACACTTAAGCTTTGATGGCCATTCAACGGTGTCTCATTACCCAAAATGGTACTTTTTCGCGAAATTAATTTGATTTCAGGATACGATTGTCGCAAGAAGAGCGCTTTCGCGCTCCCCTCACTTTTGGCATATATTGTTTTGCAATATTGGTTTGTATCCGAACAGATATTTTACGATGATGAAAATTCGCTTTCGACTGCCGAGAGTGCGAATGCTTCATCAGTTTTGGAACTACATCAGGTTGATGAAGATGAAGAGCCCGAAAATTGGGTTTCAAATCAAACAGCCTTATGTGGAATCGAAAAAGTTTTAACATGGGCTAAGGAAAACGGATTGCCAATGGAAAGACAATTCCTGCTGCGAGAATTAGAGAAAATATCAATTCTAAATTTTTGCTTTGTTACATATTATGCACATTAGAGTGCTAATGAATGAATCGGAAAAAATCGACCTTCGAATTTTCGAAAAAGGACTTCCTTCAAAATGTTGATTCTCGCGAAAATATACCATATGATGAATTTCATGCCAACTCGACTGGCCGTTGGCAGCATCATCCCAGATAGCAGCGAAAACGTTGTGGGTGTAAGCGCATGGGTCTTTTAAGCAAATTTGCATACTTGAAATATACGAAAAAGAATTAGACTACTTTTAAAAAATGGCCAAAAAAATTTTTTTTTGTTTTTTACAAAAAAATATATCTCAAAAACTATAATACCTAAAAAATTCGGGTTAGAGAATGAAACATAGAAAATTGTTTAAATTTTCATAAAAACATACCAAAATTTTTTTGAAAAAAAAATTTCGCTGAATAAAATTATTTTAAAAATTAGAACTCATTTTTCTCAAAAATGTATTTTTTGAAAATTCTCAAAAAAATTGCATGAATAGCTCCTACAATTTCCAACAAGTCGTCCATACACCGGAAGATGGACACTTTTACAGGTAAAAAGTTTTTCTAACAACAACTTTTTCATTTTTTCTTTGAAAAAATTACAACTTATCCTAATTTTGTTTAAAGTCAAGACAGCAATATAGTATATTTGATAAAGTTTTAGATCTCTTTAAAAGATGAACTTTCGTCGAAGACATCAGCTTTCTATCTATATATATATATATATAAAAATCGATTTCTGTCTGTCTGTCTGTCTGTCTGATTCTTATGGACTCGGAAACTACTGAACCGATCAACATGAAAATTGGTATGTAGGGGTTTTTGGGCCCAGGGAAGGTTTTCGTGATAGCTTGGGACCTCTCCCCCCTCCCTAAAGAGGGGCTGCCATACAAATGAAACACAAATTTCTGCATTACTCGAGAATTATTCAAGCAAATGAAATCAAATTAGACATATTGAGGTTCTAGGGCGCCATGAATGTTTCTATGGTGGTTAGACACTCCACCCCCCCTCTCTAAGTGGTTGCTTCCATACAAACGAAATACAAATTTCTGCATTACTCGAGAATTATTCAAGCAAATAGAACCAAATTAGACATATTGAGATTTTAAGGTGCAATAAATGTTTCTATGGTAGTTAGACTCTCTCCCCCTCTCTCTAAGGGGGGGGGGGGGGCTGCCATACAATTGAAACACACAAATTTCTGCATTACTCGATAGGTAATCAAGCACAATTTGGGATGTGAGGGTTTTTGGGTATGAGAAATGTTTCTATAATGGTATGACAGCCCTCCCTCCTCTGGAATGGAGAGGGGTCCCATAAAAATATTACACATATTTCAACTAAAAACATTCCAGCCAAACATGACAATTTTTTTATAATTTCTGAAATATAGGGCATTTTGGAGACCCCTGAAATAAATAATGTTTCACTCCTTACATTTTTGAGTGTAAATTCTCGCTTTTGACATGTTCTTGACATGTTTCTGAATAGAAAAATGTTAGCAGAGCATGTAAATCGCGATAATTTATACACACAAATGTTACAAATTAAACATTTTTTTTATTAATTATTTTATTTTTACAGGCTCAGTTACTTAAGTTTAAAGGAGCCGAAGTCTTAAATGTGTCTTAATATAAAACTATATATATAAACAATTTTCTTACATCTATGGTCAGTAAGGTGGAAAACCGATTACTCGCGATGTACTCGAGTTTAGAAGGGTGACATATTGATAGTAGAAGGATGGGATATAAGGAAATTGTAACAATGTTGATGAACACTCAATTCTTAAATCTATTCGTATATCTATAGTGTATTTACGTTTCAACTTATTCTACTTTTTCTAACAAGGGGACGAATTACCCGCAAAGGAAGGTATAAGGATATAGGGACAATCACATACGAAGATCGATAGCTTTAAGGAATACATATTTATGGGACATGTAATCAAAGTCTAACCTAACATCTCTCACCGGCGCATTGGGCTGTCTTCTTCGGGCCCGAAAATTAAACATTAATAGTAGTTTTTCAAAGAAAAATATAAAAAAGTTTATGTTCGAAAAACTTTTTTCCTGTAAAAGTGCCCATCTTTCGATGTATGGGTGACTTTTTGGAAATTGTATGGGCTATGGGCATTGTATGGGCAGAATTGAAAAAAAACTTGTTTTCAAGAAAAAAAATTTTTATTTTATTTAATTTTTTCAATTAATTTTCTTTCAAAAATTTGCTTGATATTTTTTAATGAAAACATAAATAATTCCCTAAATTTCATTCTTCAGCCAACATTTTGTAGATCTATAAGATCTATAAGTTTCTAAAGTAAGATTATTCGAAAAAAAAAGTTGAAAAAACTCAAAATTTCAAGTAATTTTTTACACTAAATCTATCAGACCTACAAAGTTTTAGTCAAAGGATGAATTGTAGGAAATTATTTATATTTTCAATAGAAAATATCAAGTAAATTTTTGAAAAATGAAACCATTGAAAAAAAAATAGTTTGAAAATTGAAATTTTTTCTCGAAAACATGTTTTTTTTTAAATTCTGCAAAAAATAGATATGAATAGCCCTTACAGTTTCCAACAAGTCACGGAAGATGGGCACTTTTACAGGAAAAAAGTTTTTCGAACATCAACTTTTTCATGTTTTTCTATGAAAAAATACTATTAATGTTTAATTTGTAACATTTGTATGTATAAATTATCGCGATTTACATGCTCTGCTAACTTTTTTCTATTCAGAAACGCGTCAAGAACATGTCATACGCGAGAATTTACACACAAAAAGGTAACAGGTAAAACGTTATTTTTTTCAGAGATCTCCATACCAAAATGCCCTATATTTCAGAAACTATAAAAGATAGAAAGTTGACGTCTTCGACAAAAGTTCATATTTTAATAAAATTCAAAACTTTGTCGAATACACTATATTGCTATCTTTAAACAAAATTAGGATTAGTTGTATTTTTTTCGAAGAAAGGATGAAAAAATTGTTGTTAGAGAAACATTTTCCCTGTAAAAACTGATCTTCCGATGTATGGACCACTTGTTGGAAATTATAAGAACTATTCATGTAATTTTTTTGAGAATTTTCAAAAAATACGTTTTGAGAAAAATGAATTTTAATTTTTCAAATATTTTTTTCAGCCAATTTTTTCAAAAAAAAATTGTTATTTTTTTATGAAAATTTAAACAATTTTATACATATCATCGTTTGACCCGAATTTTGTAGGTATTATAGTTTTTTAGTTATATTTTTTGTAAGAATTCAAGATAAAAATTTTGGCCCTTTTACAAAAGTAGTCTAATTCTTTTTTTGAATATTTCAAGTATGCAGAGTTGCTTAAAAGCTCCATGTATTTACACCCACAACGTTTCGCTGGAGATGGTGCTGCCAACTCCTAAGACGAGTTGGCATGAAATTTGTCATATGCTAAATTTCTGCTCAATCGGACTTTATTTACTAGTGTCGCACAGCCGTCAGAGATTCAGTTTTTTGAAACCTTGAAATCACCCAAGAGAGCTTATCAAAAATCGAATTTCGGGATTAAGATGACAAAAAAAATCGAGATGAAAGGAGATCTCGACGTTTTATGGAATTTGAAGACATTTGGCATCAACTTTTTTTTAAAGCTCCGATTTCATGCACTCCCCTATTGGGTGATTTTACGGTTTTCGGATGATTCAAACTTTGGTGGCTTTGCGACAATAGTAAATAAAGTCCGATTGAGCTGGATTGTTGTATAGTGTATTTTTCTCGAGGTAATTTACATTTTTCAGGAAGTCTGATTCGTAAATTTGAGATGACCATACAGCAGAGCACATACCAAGGCAACGAAATTGCAGAGGAAAACTTTAAAAAAAAATCGCAGCATCATTTAAAATAAAAAAAAAAGTTTTTTCAATATTTATAAACTTATTTTTACATGGCCTGTTGGGCTTACATATGACACATAAATTTCTTCATCATATAAACATTGTTATTTTGATCCAAGGATTTCAACTCCTATAGAATATGTTTGCTTCGGATGCACGATATGTTTGCACACACTTCCAATTTTTGTGTGTGCATAGTTTGAATTTTGAAAACAGGATAACCGTTCAAGCCACATTGTGGCTAGTGAAACACATACTATATTGAAGGAAACTGTAAAGGACAAGCGAGCCTCCCAAAGTAATCAAAATTATCATTTTCGGCCTTCCATATCAATATACCAACATTTCGTTGTATTATCCGATAAATCTTTATCTCCGATAGGCAAACACGGTTCTCTAACGTTCAGCGATCTCGTATCTCATCGCAGATTGTCAACCCCCTGCCGTGCGAGGCGATAGTCCTCCCGCAGCTGCATCTCTGTGATATCAGGGCATGTTTGTGCGGGAGTTTTTGGAGGGAAAACTTTATCTACCGGTGAACACCTCCATTATTACCTTCTGCAGGCCAGCTCCACAACTTCCGGTCGCGCTCGATGCGACCATACTGTTACCGATGCTAGCTGTAGTCACGTTTATGCTGGCGCTTGAACAGCTTACGGCGATGCTATTATTATTTGCATCCGATGGAGCACCCACTGTTGCTGCATTCACCGTCATTTTCATCTTACTGTAATTTGCTAGCGTACAATATAACAAGCCAAAATTCGCACAACATAACACAATTTCACTGCAAGTAGTTTTTTCTACGTAATTTGAACTCCACTTCGATAGCACTTTGACCAAGTCACGAGGAACATCCCATTGCGACTAACGGACGAGCATGATGACTACCGAGTCACACAAATAATGTACATATTGAACGAAATTGATGGGGAAAATTATAAAAAAATATTATATATCAAACTTCCAACCAACCCGTTCATAGTAGACGGCTTTCTCGCTTATCTTATCAGTCGTTCGTTACATTTGATATCGCGCATCAACTGCAGGTAACTTATATCAAAACCCACACTCTGACGTTGGGCCGCATCCAACACACAAACACAACGGTAGCAATGATCCATGATTTCGTAAGGATACCGCTACGAGCGAACTTCAATAACACGACTAGAATACACACATTGTGGTTTCACTTAATTGATGCGCGCAACGGCAGTTCCCAGTAATCGAGACTTTCTGAGGAACACGTTATTCGACTGGCTTAGGGTTCGGTGTATGCCTTGGAACCGCCAAAACTCTTGTGGCAAGTCGCGCCGACCCAACCAACATCCTACAAAATAAAAATCATTCAACATGCAGAGGAAATAGCGTGTACGAACTTTTTGTTTGCACTGTGGACAGTGTGTTTCAAAGTTCTATGAGCAGTCTTTGCGGTGTGGAAAGAAAATCACTCCAGTGCTCGGCAAACAACAAATTGTGTCCGCACTCGTCGCGTCTATCCGCGTTTCCTCACCATAGGTATATTTTTTAAGGTGTTTGATGTTTGTTTGCACTAAATTCTCTCTCGCTTACTTTACGGCCCAGTCTCGAACCCAGAGCAAACAAATGGTCGGGAAGCAGACAGCACGTAACCAAGGGGGAAACACGGCACTACGAGTGCTGGCTTGTGGCCGCCTCATACAGATCCGAATGCTGCTCGTTGCGGTTCCACAGGATTGAGTTGTAATTGGTCGGTTGTGTAAGTTCCTATTGCCGGAACGTTGCCTTTCTGCTTTGTTTGTTTGGGCAAGGATGTGGACAAGGAAATGGAAAATCTCCATTCTCCAGTAATTGGAATTATTTTCTATATCATTTGAACAACTTTAAAACATTCGAGTGGATTGATCTATGAAGATTGCAGTTAGAGCTGGAGGTCATCAAATCGGGAATGAAAATTAGATCTGAATTCCTGTTTGTTAATAATATCTTTCAATTGTGACATTTTGCATTGAAATATTTTCATAAGTAACTGTCTTGTGTCGTATTAAGATATGAAAACAGACATCCTCAAAGCAATAAAGCGTGATATCGAAAATTGCATAATTTTTCGGTTAGTGGGACTCATCACCGGCTCACGCCTCTTTCGGTCAGGGTTGTTTCTATGTGAAAATAATTTCCTAACTAACCTATATTTTCGTAGACGTTTCTCTGTATCTTCAACTTAGCGTTACTATTATTCTGAATTCCATTTTTGTGTCGAACAGTTTGGCAGTTTGGTTGATTTGTTTTTTTTTTTTCGATGTATTGGACTCCCTTACAGGCTTACCATATCTACAGAATAATCTGTATTTCTACAGTTTTTTTTTTCAATTTTTTGAGACCAAGAATCTGTAGAAACAGATTACAGATTTTTTTGGTGTCATACAGAATATACAGATTTTTTAAAATAACGTTTCAATAATAGTTACAGCTTGATGTTAATAATATTTTTCCCATCTCACCCATTTTATTCATATTACCTTCGAATCTGTTTAAACGAGAATCTGATGTTTTCGACATTCATATGTAGTCTGATGTTCTACATTCTTATGCCAAGGTCTGTGTTCGATAGCTGGATGGGGTTGCCTACTGGATTCCGATTGGATTGGATGTCCCGTTAAAGTATGAAGGTTGATCGCCGATGCGGTCCTGCCAATTCCGTTGGATTACGAAACTTCTTTCACGATATGAAGCATGGTTTTTAATAATCCACTAATAACTTTATTTCTTACATTAATTTCTACTTAATAATTATATTTAATTCATTAAATTTCATAGTAAATTCTTCTGAACGATTCTACAAAATTTTATCCTGCATGACAATAGAAAGCGACCAGTATATATAGGTTTTGGTTTGTAGCAATCGATGTATCATTGCTACCACGCGATGATGATGATACATTAAGTTTAGGGGTGTCTCGATTATTAATTTCGCTCACCAACAGTCTGCGTTATTGGTTAGTGCTATCAATATAAATGAAATAGAATGCCAAATGTGTTGATAAGCGCAAGTATGGAATGGTCCGATTTGAGTCGGCTTTATTTTGTTGTATTCTTCTCTATCCGTAGAAATTTTCTGAAACTTTTCGAGGGAAAGTTCGAATGAAAGTAATTATATGTTCTTGAATGACATCGTTGTTAGTTCAATTGGATTCAATGGCAAAGGATTCTCAGGAAAACTCATACTTCCTCCAACCCAAACGGAATACAAACTTTCATTCGAATCAAAAATACTCACGTTTTGTCGTTCGCCGATTTCAATGGAATTGCTCTATAGTGAGTTTGCATATCGTCCACGCAAAGGCGAGAATGAATTATTAATCTAGCATCTTCTAGAAAACCACGCAAAGTTTGCGTTCTTTTGAGGACGACATTCATATTCTACTAAAGAGTTCAAACTACAAATACCAGTAGCAAATCTCATTGTCTGATCTAACTGAATCATTCCTGTTATTAAAGAATTTGTACAGACAATTATGTCTGTGTCAGACAACAAAGAGTCGCTCAGTTCCGATTTTGTTACACAATTATGAACATTGACAGATCACCTAATGTCCACAAAATTAATAGATATACGGAATCAGCTAAAAAAAACTTTAATCCTTTCAAACGATCAACGTTTTTGTGCAATAAAATCCCACCCGATCCACCGAAGCAGAATTCCAAATCACCTGTGTCGGTGGATAACGAAAGACGGTGCCGGTTACGGACTGGAAGCAACCTCGATTAGAATGAGGCTCCTTCGCAGTCGTAACTCCGATAAGATAAGCTCACATGTTAACGCGCTGATCCACCCGTGGTAAATAAACTTATTAGAAATCAATAAAATAAGAACATAAATGAAAGAAGCGCTCCCAGTTTAGTTACATACTCGGAGCTAATGTAGAAGACAATTTGGATTTGTGTTGTGTAGAAAATGCCACAGTTCAAAAAACGCCGGTATTTGATGTGAAACAAATATGCAAAATCTGCAATTGTGGCAATACACAAAAACAATAACACAACGTTACGTCATCATAATCGCAGAACCAAAACTAAAAGATACCCATAATTGTAATCAAATCGTTGGCGGGGACATCTCTTCCATCTATCAGTAAAAGTAATCACATTGTAGTGTAAGGTCTTGCACTATCAATCAACCTGCAGTAAACCTGAGTTTTCGTAGTCGGGGATTCTTCAACACAGCACAGTCATTTGCCGAAGGTTCCGTTATCGCCGCACCCATTGCAACAGACACGTACACCGGACTCATTAGAAACAGGTAAATACCTGATAATAACAAAAACAGCACTTTTTGATAACGGTACCACATGATACCAGTTCCACTTATCAGCGTACCTATTTGAACGCGGCTTTCGTTCCATTCTGCTACGGCTTTCCCAAGACCCATTCGATCCCGCCATTGAATGTCCACGTCAACACCAAAGCCCTGCTCCATTGCTTCCAACGAAGGTTGAACACACACACACTCCGCAGCCGACCGACCGAAAAATATATCGATCGATCTGAGTTAATTTATATTACACAGCAATAAAAATTTACCACACTTGATGAGAGTATCAAATTCGAACATCTTGACAAGTTTATGAATTACATACTCTCTGTCTACCCGCGAAGGTAGGTAATAACAAGAAAAAAATGCCGTTTGCCGTCATCAGAGATAAATATCGTTCGTTGTTTTGCGCCCAAACAATTCCATCATTCACTAAATAGGCTACGAGTTTAATAACAGTCAATAAAAACTGAAATTGATTGACAACTGATCACAATGGCGATGGAATCGATCCGCCCATGGTATTGTTCAAATGAAGCAACTCACGATTGCAGCAATTGTTCATTTTGCATGACTTCCGCTGATGGCTGTGACTCAGGCAAGAACAAAAGACCAATTCCAACATCTTCCGATCACTTGGAGAATGGAAATCCACCCGCACCCGAACTATGCGACTACTTGTGCAACACAGAACGGCTTCGACCTATTCTCTGCAGTGAAACGCTAGAAATATGGTGATAATAAAATGTTATATTAATTTTAACTTTTTCAAAAGTTATATCTCGCCATAGATAGTGGTGAGTGATGATAAGTTAACATATCAATTCGCTGTACCTGTTTGCATCCTTTTACTTTTTGTACTGGGATTCGAAAATCCGGAAGTATTGCAAATGTATTTCCATTACACAGGAGTTCGGAAGCTCCACATCACAAAGAGAAAGTCATACGAAATCGGCATTACAGTTGTATCATTCCTAGCTGATTATTTCAAAACATATATGGCCCGGATGATAACTTCGTATCTCTAACAACAATTTTATCAATTGATATCTCGGTGCGTCAAAAGCAGAGATAACCTCCGAGAGGCATATTCGAACCAATGTAGAGGAAATTCGGGATTCCCTGCCAGGAACGGAACCTTTTTGCTCTGCCTACAATAGTTCCTGAGTTTGCCTTGCGGAATGGTGCTTTCAATCAAATTAATTCTATGGAATATATTATTTATTGAAATGAGGAAATATAGGTACACCCAGTTTTTTTTTTACGCGAGTGATACGTACCTCGTAAAAAAAACCGCGTTAATTGGAAAATCCGCGAAAAAAACCGCGATAATTCATGAGAGAAAAATATGAGCTGAGGGAGAGATGTTATATTGCACTAGTCTTTTCTTACGCGGGTACCGCGTTAATTGGAAAATCCGCGTAAAAAAAACCGCGTTAATTGGAAAATCCGCGTGAAAAAAACGCGTTAATTAGAAATCCACATAAAAAACCTCGTAAAAAAACCGCGCAAAAAAAATCGCGTAAAAAAACCTGGATGTACATTGCTAGGCATAAGGAAGGGGGACGACACTCCATGCAGTAATTAATTAGATTAAATTAAATACATCACAAATAAAGTACGCTCTTCTTTTTTTTTATCCCATTTATTTATTTATAAGGCTCATTAGCATTTTAGCTGTAACAGAGCCGGGTTTTAAGTGTGTACATGTACATATGTTTATGTTTCTATAAATTGTAAATTACACAGTAGTTAGTGATAGCTATTTAGGCGTTAAGTTTTCTGTTCCATTACATTATGGTAAATTACACAGTAGTAGCCATTTTAGGCGTAAGGGTATTCTATCTGTTCTTCCATTGTTCAGCAGACCGGACAGCGGAGACAGTTGGTATTGATCATTGTTGGGTTATTTATAGAACAGCAGCCCGATGTTTCATGCAGAGCAGAGCAGTTGTACGGATGAATCGATCTTTGTTCCACCGTGGATCGATTTCCATCGCTGATGATGGTTGCGTGGACGTAGTTATTCTATAACAACACAAAGATGGTCAATTGAGGGCCCTGAGTTTGAACTCACGATCGATCGCTTGGTGGGCGAACGCGTAACCAAGTGGCTACGAAGACCCCCAAAGTACGCTCTTGTCATGATAAATATTAAAAAAAATAATTATATCGTTGCCTGCAATTGATTTATGACGCATATCTCTTGCTCATGGCAGAATCCTTCTGCGATAAAGTCTTTATTCTCTTAGTTGCAATGAGCAACCGAATCGGACGCTGAAACGTAGTCTAGCGGTCGAAACATGTATTCGGAAAATGATACAGCAGTTCGAAATTTCGACAAAACCACATCGAAAGATCACCAACTGTGTATCGTCATGATGACTGACTAGATTTGGAATCTTCTACTAGGGATTCTACTCGTTTGAGATAGTTATTTATTTATAACAAAAGTTTCAACATGAGTTTTTCCACGCAGATTCGTTTTACCTATAGATAGTTTTACTTTAGATAGTGGAGGATGTCAGCAAACTGGTGATTGGTTGAAAAATATGAAGAATGTATTTTCCCAGTGAAAAATCAGAATAATTTCACCAGATCCGCGTCTAATCACAAAGCGCAATGATGATGATCATCATGGTCACCAACATCACGAATGTGAATAAACCAAACAATATAGCAAGCCCAAGTTAATTTGTATGCGTCGAACCAGAGACGAGACCTGCCAATAGAAAGATCGTTTCCGAACCAAATAAATGTCAAATTTGGACTGATTAAATAATAGATGTAAACAAACATGCTTGTTCAACCAATTCTACTGAGCTGCCAATGATACTTAAAAAAACACTTCTACATAATGTACTTTCGGTACATGCATAATGGCAGAATAACACAATCTGGTGTAGCAACATATGTAACATTTTGTAACATTCAAAGAATATATGGTAGATGTTCAGGCAGACCGGACATACCGTAACATAATTCTGATTTCGAGTAAATCGAACTCAAATTTTGAAGCTGTGTAGTTTTAGTAGCTTTCAATCATCCTCCCTGCTCTTAGTCACTCAAAAAAACCCTCTTTAAGATCAATCAAGAAAGTTTTACGGCTGGCTATGCGTACGTGGTCCACTCTGACTGAACCAAAAATTCAGAATCAGAGACTTGGTTCACTGAACAATTTGATGATTTTTTAACCCATTTGTTTATTCATTTGAGCTCATCAGCATTTTAGCTGTAACCGGATTTCATCATGTACATGTTACATGTGTTCTGGTATCTGTAAATTGTAAATTACACAATAGCCATCCTGGCGTAAGAGTATTCCTTCTGTTCTTCAATTGTTCAGTAGACCGAACAGTGGAAACAGTTGATATGATCATTGCTGTGTTATTTATAGCACAAAAACCCGATGGTTTTTGTTGCAAGCAGAGAGGCCAAGAATCCGACACTGAATCGATCTTCATCGCTGGAGATTGTTGCGTGGACGTAGTTATTCTATAACAACACAAAAATGGTCAATTGGGGGCCCTGAGTTTTAAACTCACGATCGATCGCTTAGTAAGCGAACGCGCAACCAATGTTTTCTCGTTTTCTCACAAGTGCGTCAATTGGACTTATGTGGTTTCTCAAACAAACGATTCATATGCTATAGATGTGGAAGAATAATCTTCAGACACCTTATAACATCTGGACATCTCACAGGTAGAGTTACCATGTCTACAAAATAATCTGTATTTCTACATATTTTTCAGACTTTGTGAAACCCAAAAAAACTGTAATTTGTAATTACATGTTTGATACAGAAAATATAATAAAGCAAAGACAGTGGGAATTCATTTTACAGTATTTTCCTTCAGAATTTTCCGAAAAAATGGTCATGTTTGGTTGGAATATGGTTGGTTGAAATGTGCCAAAAACCCTCACATGCCAAGTTTGCCTCCATTTGCTTGATTAGTTCTCGAGTTATGTATAAATTTGTATTTCATTTGTGTGGCAGCCACCCCCTTAGAGTCCTCCAAATGGTGTCAAAACATCATAGAAACATTCATTGTCCTCTCAAAACTCCACATTCCAAATTTGGTTCCATTTGCTTGAATCGTTCTCTAGTTATGCAACCCTGGGGTGAGTTGAAACAGCAGTGAGAATCGGCTATGTTTACACTTTGCTGAAAGTTTTAATGTATGAACTACCGCAACTCCACCTAACCCTGGGCTCTTTCGTCTTTTTTACACTAAATACACGAATTGACTATTGATTGTGCGTATTAATAGGTGTACCGGTAAGTTTCTAGTTTTTTTTTTGAAGAATAATGCTTTATTCTGCAAAAATGATTACAAATTTAATATTCAAAGTATTGCCTATCGCTAGTCACAACATTTTTCCATTTTTCTGGAAATTCACGGATCTTTTTTCGGAAATAATCGGCTAGTTTGTCAGCTAACCACGAATCGATCCAATTTTTGACTTAATCAAAATTGGAGTAGTGCTGGTCAACCAAGCCATGTTGTATCGATCGAAAAAGGTAGTAATCGGGCGGAGCAATGTCTGGACAATACGGCGGGTGGGATAGGGCCTCCCATTTCAGCGTTTCCAAGTATGTTTTGACCGATTTCGCGACATGCGGCCGAGCATTGTCGTGCTGCAAAATAACTTTATCGTGCCTTCGCTCGTATTGTGACCGTTTTTCCTTCAGTGCACGGCTCAAACGCATCAATTGTCGTCGTTAGAGGTTTTCCGTAATGGTTTCATTCGGTTTTAGCAGCTACACCACAGTACACCACACCCAGCTGGTCCCACCTTCTGGCCGTGATTATTCCGTGCGGCCGTCGATGTTGATGCATGGCCGGGGTATCCATACGTTGCCCGACGTTTAGGATTGTTGTAATTGACCCACTTTTCATCGCCAGTGACGATTCGATGAAAAAAAACCTTTCTTTTATGCCGTTGGAGCAGTTGTTCTCACGTGAAAGAACGGCGCTCGACGTCTCGTGGCTTCAATTCATACGTCACCCAATATCCTATCTTTCGGATCATTCCCATTGCTTTTAAACGATCGGATATGGTTTGCTGAGCTACTTCAAGTGTATCTGCAAGTTCTTGTTACGTTTGTAACGGATCTTGGTTGAGTAAAGCCTCCAATTCTTCATCTTCAAACTTGTTTGGCGGTCCGGAACGTTCTTCGTCTTCCAAGTCAAAATTACCACTCTTAAACCATGCAAAGTACGTTGTTTACGTTTCAACTTTTTGACATATACTGAAAAAGACGCGCAATGACAGTAGCTTTCTAACGAATGTCTGGAAATTTGATTCACTGGAATAATAATCAAGTTACACCATTTGTTGAAAAATCGAAGAAACTTAAAAAGTGATCCAATTTGTAATGTATAATGACTTAAAGGGTGTGTCACATCAAATTGCATCACGGAAAAAACGCTGTAGAAATTCGCCCAGTAGACCGATCCTTTTGAAAATTTCAGACAGTAAAATAAAAACTATTAAACAACTTTTGGCATTTTCTTTTTATTCATACTTCGATCCCAAGCCCGTATGCTCGCACCTTCTTCCTTACCCCGTCCATAAGGTTCTGTACAACGTCAGGTTGTAATTTTTTTTTGAACAGAAAACCATTTTCTCTTGAAGTCCGCCTCCGATTTGACAACTTTTGGGTTCTTCCGGAGGGTCTGCTTCATAATCGCCCAATATTTCTCTATTGGGCGAAGCTCCGGCGCGTTGGGCGGGTTCATTTCCTTTGGCACGAAGGTGACCCCGTTGGCTTCGTACCACTCCAACACGTCCTTTGAATAGTGGCACGAAGCGAGATCCGGCTGGTCGGGCCGTCGTGCTGCTTCAATAGTGGTAGTAAGCGCTTCTGTAGGCACTCCTTAAGGTAAACCAGCCCGTTTACCGTGCCGGTCATCACGAAGGGGGCGCTCCGCTTTCCGCAAGAGCAGATCGCTTGCCACACCATGTACTTTTTGACAAACTTGGATAGTTTCTGCTTGCGAATCTCCTCCGGAACGCTGAATTTGTCCTCTGCGGAGAAGAAC
Source organism: Toxorhynchites rutilus septentrionalis (assembly GCF_029784135.1). Lineage (NCBI taxonomy): Eukaryota > Metazoa > Arthropoda > Insecta > Diptera > Culicidae > Toxorhynchites > Toxorhynchites rutilus. The sequence goes on along the minus strand of NC_073746.1, from coordinate 253,508,330 downwards.
AACAGGCCCGGCAGCTGACGAAAGTCCGCTTTGACGTAGGTTTCGTCGTCCATTACCAGGCAATGCGGCTTCGTCAGCATTTCGGTGTACAGCTTCCGGGCTCGCGTCTTCCCCACCATGTTTTACCTTTCGTCGCGGTTAGGAGCCTTCTGAACCTTGTATGTACGCAGGCCCTCCCGCTGCTTGGTCCGCTGGACGAATGAACATGACAAATTCAGCTTATTGGCGACATCCCGGACCGAACTTCTCGGATCACGTCTAAACTGCTTAACTACGCGCTTGTGATCTTTTTCACTGACGGAGCATCCATTTTTGCCGTTCTTCACCTTCCGGTCGATGGTTAGGTTCTCGAAGTATCGTTTTAGTACTCTGCTGACCGTGGATTGGACGATTCCCAGCATCTTACAGATGTCCCGATGTGACAACTCCGGATTCTCGAAATGAGTGTACAGGATTAATTCACGACGCTCTTTTTCGTTCGACGACATTTTTCCAAATTTACGAAAAATTGACAGTGAAGCATGGCCAACGTGATCTATACACTCTTATCTGATTATAAGCGCAAACTGAAGATATAATTCCTAAAAATTTAATTTCTACAGCGTTTTTTCCGTGATGCAATTTGATGTGACACACCCTTTAGTTCCGACGCGTAGCAAAATGTGCCATCACCGAATAGCAGGAATAGATTCTCCTCTTTGCAACATTTGTGGTAGTCTCGACACTTTAATACACACTTTAACACGGAATAAAACTTTGTACTTCAGCTTCTTCGCTTTGGTCATGGATCAAGTCTATAATACATTTGCGAATGGAATCACAAATCAGTGATACAGAAGAACTGATTACGTCACAGATTTCTTGAAAATGCTGAAAAAAAAGCTGCTTTACTGGCTTACTGTAGAAGCAATGAAAATCAATTTAAGTAATTTTGGCTAGACTGGCAATGATTATTTGATAGTGTTCAAAGATGGTATACGAAATGTACGGTGAAACAATAAGAAAAAAATTGAAAAATTCAAAGGGTTTCTGAATATCTGCTGAGATCGGTTAGGGTTTGCTTGGAGAAATTGGGTTTCGTTAGTTCGTAATATGTGGGTCAGAAAAAATGCAAAGGTTTTCTGAATATCTGCTAAGGTCAGTGAGATTTGGCTAGGAGAAATAGGGTTTTACTATTTCGTAATATTTTGGTTGCTAACTCCGAGTTGCCGCGGGTAATCGGTAGTGCTAACCTTAGATTTAGAACAGGTTAAAATAGGTTAAGTTAGATTGAGGTTTTCTTCTCTTCTTAGCATACGAGAAATGTTAAATCAGAGAACAAGTAGTGAAATGTAACTAATGAAAATGAAATAAATAAAAGGGATGAAAAAAATGTATTGTTAATGTTCCTTACTCTGCGCAGGATGAAACAAGGATGACTCCGGGAATGACAAATATGCGTTATTTTCGTCAGCAGTTTGCTTTGGCCATGGAGATGACAATAAAAGTTACTTCAAAACAACGAGCAGCAAAATATCAAGGACTCCCGGAAAGTACTCTCCGTGCACAACTGAAACTGAATTGTAACGTGAAACGTCCTGGAAAACACTCTGTTTTCGACAGTAAGAGGAATAAAACATCGTCCAGTGGGTAATCGAGGGATCCAGAGCAGGGTTTCCGATTGACAAGAATGTGAATGTGTTTCCTAAGACGCCATCCCGATTTTAAGTGAAGAATTCCAAGTGCGCTTTCTAAGCAGCGAACTTCTGTTACAGAGTATAACGTCCGGAAGTGGTTCCAAGAGGTGGATGATCATGTCCAACAAGCAGATATCAGCAACGTCTAAGAAGATTTTCCCCGTGTGTTCAACATGGGCGAATCCTCCATAAGACATATTCCGACAAAGGAAGTCTTCCTGCGGAAATTACAAATAGCGCTCCCAATGGTCAATGAGTAAAAATGACTCAGGCTGGATGACACGTGAAACTGGTTTGTCCGTTAATAAGCAAAATAATCTTTTTGACATATAAATTTACATTGTATGGGTGCGCAGAATTAAGAACACACCCGCGCAGAGTTAGGAATATTACAATTCAAGTGCGCAGAATTAGGCGCAGATCATATTTTTTTAAAAATATGTTTTTAAATAGTTTATAGTATTTTATACGGTCTTATTTTCAATGTTACTACTAATGATGCAGTTTGCAAACCGCAATTACTGTTTTGTTATAAACTCTGTCCAACTTCTATAGGACCAGGTGATGATCCTGCTGCTTTGTGTCATTGAAAAGAAACAATGCTTCAATTTATATTCTAGTGTGGTGGTATTGGTGATTTTCATATGTGTGTGTTCAAGCACTGAGCGTAAACGAATGTTTTTTTGTATTTTTCAAGTGTCAAGTTTCTATACGACCAGTTACACTTTCCGTTGTTTTAGTTGTTTTGATCAATAAATCTGGGAAATTCCGAGGGGAAAAGTGCTCACGGAGAGAGAAGAAAGACAAATCAATGCATTTCATCAAAAAAATGTTGGTATCAGAGAAATTGCTCGTCGGATTGGGCGATCTCATCAAGTAGTACTCAGCTATTTGGCGAATCCTCAAGGATACGGTAAGAAGGAGAGAGTTCCGCGTAAATCGAAGCTCTCTGACCAGGATAAGCGGGAAATAGCTAGAACAGTTTCGAATACCTCAAAATCGCTTATGCAAATGAAGCAATATTTCAATTTAAATGTTACTCGGGTAACAATACATGCTCTGGAATCCTCTCTCCTACCGTTTTTGCGTGGATATTGTCACAAAGAATTCACATTCCAGCAAAACAACGCTACTGTTCATACCAGCAAACCAAGCAATAGAATAAATACCAAAAGCTTATTTTTTTGGACTGGTCGAGAATTTGGTAAATAGTATTCCAACATGAATTTTCTAGGTTATTAGCCGAAATGGCAAGGTTGCTAATTATGGGCATATGAATCAGCCGATCGTTTTGAGTTTTTCATTGGTAAAACTTATGAATTTTGAAATGGTCTTATAGAAATTGGACAGCTGAAATTATCATATTTAAGCATAGAGTGTACGGTGCGTATATTTTGGTAATGGAATGGTTTAAACTTTGAAAAGTCCTTACTGTGCAGAATATGGTGGACTTACGGTAATTGATGGTGCTGGATATTATTTGCCGGTGATTTCATTATGATTGAATAATGATAAATTAAATAATAAGAAACATTTTTATCTCGTTCATCAGTATGATGATGCTTTTCCCCTTTTCCCTGAATAACATGTAACAAATGATCATTTGCATAAACCAGATTCCCCTCCTCCCTTCATGAGTATGTTTTGTAATATTCAAATATTTGAATGATCACATAAACCTCATCAGTGGCTCTTCTATGTCATGAAAGCGCCTAAAATAGTTTTCTTGTTTTTTTTGTTTCGGATATCAATCCCTAGTTGAAACAATATATATGAAAACTAAAAATTTAGAAAATTTATATTTTTCGGAACATTCAGTGTGAATCTCTATTTTTTATCGAAAGTCGTCGGTCATATCATGTATATGCTGTTAACAGATTTAAATTTGATGATTTTGTGATTTGTAAGATAACTTTCAAGTTGAACTTAGAAAAAACCGTTTCAATTTGCCCCGGTGTAAATTATCAGTCACTCCATGCCAAACCTGAATAGTTGTTCTCAGATCCTCATTAAAATTGGCAGTTTTGTTCTTTATAGCAAAATATTAGACTTGTATTTTTTAAATTTTTCATTAAAGTGACCATTAACATTTTCGGGTGGTCCGAAAAATCATTTTTTCTTCTTATTCTCAAATCTGACTATTAAAAAATACAAAAAAAAACTGGGGTCTATTATTTTGAGATAAGGAACAAAACTACCACTTTTCACAAAAATTTGAAAACCACTATATCGGTATGGCATGGAATGGCTGATAATGTACACCGGGCAAGTTGAAACTGTTTTTTCGAAGATCAATTTGGAAGTTATCTTGAAAAATCACAAAATCACCAAATTCAAATCTGTTTGCAGCATATAGGTCAATATAGGTCTATAGGTCAAGAATTCGGGGTTCTGCGATATAATTTAAAACTGCCGACATCAACAATCTTGATTTTTATCACTGGAAAAACCCAAACCTCAGAAAGGAAGTCCAGTTAAAAATTAAAAAAAAACCCGTTTTTATTTAAACTTTAGCCATTTTAAACTAACTTCGGGTCTTCTAATCCAATAGAAAATAATTGGGATTCCAAACTCAAACAGCAACACTGTACACTGTACCGTGAAATTGGATAAAGGTTACCACTAAACAGTCTGGAAGTTTTGCATTGAGTGCGACCTGTTGTCGCATGTCGCGTTTGGGATATAATTTAGCGAAATAATTTTCTTGTGATTTAATCAATGTTTTTGTTCTGCCAAAATAATAACAATTTTTATAACATCTCAAATTACATTCGATTACCCCTCACAGCAAAATTTTACATTGAAGTTGACGTCAATTATATACACATTGCGGCTTAATAACTGGGCTTCAGCTAGAGGTGGCAATCAAATTTTTGAGAAAGCTGGAAAAAGCAGGAAATAGCTGGAAGAAATTCAAAAAACTGGAAAAAAGCTGAAAGAAATTTATTTTCAATTTTTTCTCAGTTTTTTTGTATTAGCAATAAAAATTGGGATATACAGTGACAGTGTCAGTACGTACCATTGATACTCACGTATTAACACCACCGGAGCGTGATTTTCATAATGAATTTATTTTTTCATAATGAAATTTATTCTGAGACCAATGTTGGGGCCGCCTAGGTTCCATATACTCGTTAGATAGGGACTTCGCCACCTATTACATTAACATCAGAAAAAATGTTATTGCGAAAAAAGAAATTCATGAAAATTGCGCTCCGGTGGCGTTAATACGAAAGTACAGTAGCATTTTTAATTTTCCTCATCCCATTATACTTTTGTTTTTTAACATTATACTTTTGTTTCACATTTTGTGTCATTCTAAATAATCCTGACTGCACTTTAAGCATGTCTTATGCAAGCTGGATATCTAGCACGGATTTTGTTTCTGTTATGTCTCTTAGTTTTATTCAAATTGTAGCAAAATAATCGTTCAACGATTGCTGAGGAATGCAGCACAATCAGAAATGTTTGAATATTTTTTCTCAATTTGGGAAGAGCAAATGGGTGTGACAAAATTTTACCCCAAAAGAAAGAAGCATCCTTACGTCCGTCCATAGAAGAATTGAAAACTATTTTGGGCGAGAGACCCATTTTCCAGAATGAAGTGATACCACAGAGTACTATAACCGAATGTCTTTAAACATTTTATCTCTAGTTTTTTTTTTTTTTTCTTATTCATACAAAATACTTACCAATTCAAAAAGTTTACAGTTGGTTAAGTGAGTAAAATTGACATAATTTGCTCATCAAAAATTAACAAAATAAATAGACCATCAAATTCAGTAAATATCAATTAATACAAATGATTAATACAAATTACTGGAATAGATATTTCATTTATGAAAAAAACATTCAAATCGCAAGTAAAAGATAAAAAACCATTAAATTCAGTGTGATGGATGAACCTGGTGGCTTCTATCAATCTAATGTAATCTTTTGAATTGAACTAGTAGATGAGTGCTTTATCATTCAAGTGAAATATCAGGAGCATTTTTGGACTTGAATTCAATCATGACTTCCTTCGCGTTAAATCGCGGATTTGTGTCGAATACACAGCAAATCAAAACGTGGCTAAAGAACTTGTACATTCAAACACATTGGGAAACCGATATTGACCCCAAGGGGTCGATATCGATCACTTTGCCAAACCCTGGTTTACAGAGAAGTCAGTAAAATCCAGGCTTCAGATCTCCCTGAATACATTATCGATATCCTGAATCTAATTTCGATCCCAAATATTTGGAAGACTTTGTAGAAGGGGAAAAATTTACATATGCTACCTTTCTATCTATCAATAATCGCTATTTTTTTTTCAAAATATATATTATTATCAAGGCTCATATGGCGTTAGCCTGACGGGGCCAGAAGTTCAATCGCTATGTCGATGATTGAAGGATCATTGAAATTAAAACGTTTTAGAATTTGATTGCCGAGTTGAATGTAATATTTTATCGAATTGGTGTTGAATTCAGCTACGATGTTGTGTAAAATTTTACATACTGACAATTATTCATTGATCAACAATTCGATAGCAGTGTCTACATAAACATTATCCAAACTGATACAATTTTTCTGATCGAACTGAATATCAATAAAAGGGAGCCAAATAGTCAGAAAACACCATACCATACTTCTGTGCACGTATAACAGATAGATAGATATAGATAGAGAAAGACGATAAACTTCATAAAGGTCTTAGATGTGAGTGGAGCGGAGCACGGTTTTCACGAGTGGAAAAAAAGAATATTATTTTGAGGAGTAAAAAACATGAAAATGCCGAAAAAATAAAAAAGTTAGATAAAACTGTGAAAATATAAAATAAATTGGAGTTTTTTTGCCTTCGGCTGTTTCGCTAGCATGCATAAAAAAACAGGGAATATACATGTAAAAATGAAAGGTCGGCAACTTTGGCTACAGCCCAGTTAACGTTCGTCCAGCCAAAAAAAACAGTCTAGTTAAAGCAGGTTCAGTTATTGAATGACTACTGTACACAGTGAGATTTTCTGGGGTCGACTGTGGAAACTGGATTCCAGCTCAAGAGAGCCTAGGCGATATATTCGTAAGTAGACGTACAAGTACATGATAGCAGATGATCAAGGTTTTTTTCTGCGGCAGATCTCAGAATAAGTTCATATTCTTAAATACAGTTATACCTCGATATAAGGCAACTTTTTTTTTCTCGTTACGTTATATCGAAGCAAAAAAACATTTTTTTATTGATGCAAAACTGTTCATGATTACTCAAAAACGCGTAAAAACTAATTTTCTATCAGCCAGTAGTATTTATAAACCTTTCTTATGCCCATTTAAGATAATTTTTGTAGACAAACATGATCAGTTTCAAGTAGAGGAAAAGGTCTGAAGAAATTGAAGTGAAATTTGCATCAATTAGTGATGAAACGGATAGTAGTTTGGCCGGATATTCGGCTTTTTATTCGCGAACACGAAACTAGAAGACACTGTATATATACATGAAGCGAATGAAGGATTACATTTCAGAAGAAATAAACACATTTTTACATAAAAATAATGAACTATTAATAAATTTTCCGTTTCAAATGGTAATCCTTTAATAGAGTATTAAGTTTTCTGCAAGGAATCTCAACAGGGTTTTTTTATATAAGGATTCAACTACTTAGGAGAAGATCGGAATTACTTAATTGCTACCGTTCTTGAAACGTAAACCGTCTTGCTGGCAATGTTTTTGGAGTATATCAGATATCTTGCGACAAGTTTGACTTACTTTACACTTCATCTCTCCATCTCTCATCTTCAATAATATACTGAATATTGACATTTAGAAAATGTCTGCAATCTAATTCAAAGTAGTGACACGTGGCACCACCCTGAGTAAACACTTTAGAAACAAATATGGGCGTCGAAATACCTCATGATTTCGTCGTTTTCATTACGAAGCTATTATTACACAGGCGTAACATGATGTGTGACTAATATCGAATACAAAACCAAAGAGATTGAGAATTATATTTTAAGAAACGCGTTTCAGCAGGACATGGGAAATTCGACATTGTGGTTCCTATTTGATAGTCTACTGACACATGCTTCGAAGTAATCCTTGTCGATGCTCTTTTTTTTTCACCCTTCTCGCAAAACGGTTAATACAAAAAATCCTGCCCTTCAATTTTCAAAGCACTTTAATCACATCGGAAGTCGCGTGTTTTGCAGTATCTTAGTTTATCGTTAACATTCCTTTTAGCACATTTAGATTGTCGTTTTTTCTGGAGGAATTGTTGTTCATAGGTAATCAAATCCACCAAACTTTCGTAAATTCTACACACATTCTATTCCCACTAGTCATATAGAACCCATCGGTGATAGGCGGCGGATCCTTCTGCTCATGCACTGGGCGCACCAAAACAAGCCGTGTGCAGTATGCAATCTAAGTTATCAGCCCTCCGACTTATCGCTTCTTTCTTTTTTTTTCTTGCGGTGTCGACTACATTCCGAGATATAGACAATCAGTGTGATTATATATAGATAAATGAAGCATTTTATCTCTCCGTTTCACATTAACAAACAGATAAAGATGGCGTCCACCTCGATTTAGTTACTGTAAATAACATTATCAAACTTATTATCTTATAGTATTATCGTAGATATTCATTACAATATTTTCAGTCTTTCTTTTTTGCCTCGCTGGTGAAATTCATTTTCAATTTCAGTAGATATGGCCAGTCGTGGAGGTGAACGGTGCGCGATTAGAAGTATTCGGACGGAAGGTCCTTACAAACAATTCAACGTAGTTTGAGCAATGCAGTGGATGGTAGTGTTCAATAGTGTACTCACCTCCAGTTCGGAAATCGCAATCAATGCGGGAATGACGAGATCACTCGATATTTAATGTGGAAATTCAAATGTTCACCACCACTCTCCTCGAAGCCCGTTTGTGAAAATGTGCTCGGTCAAAGTGATCCCACGAAAGTGCATGTGTAATTCCGAACAAAAAAAAATTCGATTATCAGGATACTTACTTTAATTTAGATTTTAATCCAGTGCAATGTTACGCTAAAAGATGGATGAATTTGTGCGTATAAAAAATAGTGAACAGAGTTCTGATAAAAAAGGGAATTACAGAAAGTAACACTATCAAGTACGTGTGTTATCTATATCGCACCCCACCTTCAACTGTTGAGATAGCGTTACGTAGCGTCGAGCTGATAAAAAAGAGTTTACCTTGGTCTGCAAAAACTTTTCAAATACACATACAGATGTGACCAATCGTTCGTGGTATCACTTCCTATGGAATAATATTTGGTATGTATCAACGCGTTCGGTAAGAAGAAATCTCTTTTTTGATTTGGTGCATCTAAATATTTTAAAAAACCTATGATTATTTGAATAGAATATTTTTTTGGGTTGGATTCCTGCATGAATTAAAGGGCTTACAAGGTCATACAAAAGAAATACTTGGGAAAATTGGTCAAAGTGACTGAAAACCACAGCACCCCATTCGAAATATTGTATTTTGGTGAAATTACGGCATGTTTGTAAATCTGTTATGAATATCACATCAGTTGACGTACAGTGATTGGCAAAATATCGTACCCACTCAATTTTGTTCTCATTTCCTTCATTTTGTTTTATGCAATAAAAAGTGAACGCATCGTTATCATTCTGAAAATCTTTTTATTATGCTCTTTTTTGAATTTCAAGAACTCCTGTAAGCGCTTTGGCATACTCTCCACAAGGTTTTTCAGGTGTTGCAGGTCGGGTACTTCCCATGCGCGCTCCAGGGCTTCAAAATAAATTTTATTAGTGACACCGGTTTTGTCGACCCTAGCGTCGAGGATGGCCCTTGTTACCTTGTTACCTTGGCTGTGTACTTCGGACCGTTATCCCACTGAAAAACTAAATGCTCTTTATGGCCCGTATTGATGAAGGGGACCTCGAGTTTTTCACGCAGGATGTTGCGGTACGACTCTGTCGTCATGATTTCGTCAATCTTCACCAAGCTGCCCCCCCCCCACTCATTCCCACACCATCACATTGCCTCCTCCGTGCTCGACCGTCCCTTGGATGTGACGCCCCTGCAGCTATACACCTGTTCTTGCGCCACACTCGAACCCACCTCTTTCAATTTAAAAGCTCAAATTTGGATTCTTCTGTCCACAGCACCGTTTTCCAGTACTCCAGCTACTCATCGGCGTACTCCTTGGCGAATTTGTGCCGTTTGGCCTTTTTCGCTTTGCAAATAAAAGGCCGTTTCAAAGCCATCCTGCTGCTGAACAGATGCGCTTCGATGCGACGACGGACAGTCCGATTCGAAACCAAATACTGAAGCTCTTCCTGGATCTGCCGGATGGTAACTTTCGGATTTTTCTTTCGTTCCCGGATGATCTCCTTGTCTGTTCTGGCATCTGTTTTGGGTTCCCTTCCGCGATCCACCACCGATCCGAACGTCTTCAGCTTTCCGACCGCTGCTTCGCTGATGTCGTACTTCTTGGCAACCTCCCGGAGCGATTCTCGACATGACGAATGATCAATTTCCGGATTCACAAAGGAATCGTTTTTGAAACAACTGCGTTCTTCATTCTTCGCGACTTCACGAAGTGCGAACACATGTACAAAAATGCTCCAGAGCCAAGTCAGTTGTTTCTAAACGTCAAAATATTCAAAACATAAACATTCGAGGGGTCTCATGATGGAAACTTATCTAAAATATATCGATTTTCACAGTGGATACTTTATTTTGTCACTATTTTATTGAAATTCAAAATTATTAAAGAAAAATATTTTTCTCAGTGCAACATGATTGAAACTACAAAAATAAGTATAATTACGATGTGTTTACTTTTCACTTTAACCAGAAAAATGAAAGACCACTTGAAATGAAGAAAAATGAGTGACCACTTTGTTTTGTCAAGCACTGTACATTGGTGTTCTTACTGAGCATTTTATTCAGATATGAACTATGGAAAGTTAGGGGGCGAATTTATTTATTTCACAAGTACAAACAATGGACTGAAGATACATTGTAATACATTTAATTAAAATTTAATTGATAAAATCTTTCAATTTAAAGTGAAAAAAACAATAATACAGCAAAGTTAATGCTGTTCGGAAATTTAACCACTACTTTTCACCAAATTTAGTGTTTCTACTTTCCACAAACTGTATATCATTCAATGCTATCATTTCAAAAGCTCAATTAAAATAATTTTGTTCATTTCAAAAGTTCTAAAACAAAAACAAATTTTCAAAAGGTAGTTTAGCACAAGAAAAAAATGTTTATGAGGCAAATGGATTGACAGAACGCCAGTACCGAAATTCATTCACGAGTTGTTGTTCTCTATGTTGAGGATGCGCGAAGTTCTGACAGAAATTGAACCTCACGGCATTGATACAAAGAACCGAACAATAGCTTACATGGTTAGAAATGCCAAAAAATGCGTATCAACTCGCCGCAACCGATTTATCCTTGATATATTTGCGCGTCTTACGACTTTTTTGATACTTTTAATGGAAACTATTTATTGATGTCTTGCATGATGTATGTATGAAATCTAAGAAAAGACTTCCGCAGTAAATGGTTCATTTTAAAAAGCTCTTTTTCTACAGAAATTCTAGTAACTGTTTCTGACAGATCACGCGTGTCTCGTGCCACGTACCAAAAATTTTCTTCAGTAAGGTTTGCCATATCATAATGGAAAGATATACGGTCCAACGAGTCGAGATTATTAAAATTTACTACCGAAATTGGGAGTCAATGACCTCAACCTTAAGAGCGCTACATCTAATTTATAACCGTCATAATCGTCCTGTCAGATCAACAATTGAGCGTCTAGTGGAAAAATTTGAATCTACAGGCAAAGTACAAAATGTTCTGGTGCCAGTGAGATAAATAAGTGCCCGTAGTGTCGATAATATTGCTAGCGCATCAATTGAGGGAGACCCAAAACAGTCCCTCACACGTCGTTCTCAAGCGTTGGGCTTCTCTGTGTCGCCGTTGTGGCGAATTTTGCGAAAAGATCTTGGCCAACATCCTTACAAGATCAAATTGACGCAAGAACTGAAGCCGCTTGACCACCAGAAGCGTCGTATGTTCGTGAATTTGGCTGAGCAACAACTTGAAAATGATCCAGATTTTCATCGAAAAATCATCTTCAGCGATGAGGCTCATTTCTGGCTGAATGGCTTCGTCAATAAGCAAAATATGCGTTATTGGTCAGGCAGCAATCCACACCTACTCCATGAGTCACCATTGCATCCCGAAAAAATTACGGTTTGGTGCGATTTGTGGTCCGGCGGCGTCATTAGGCTGTACTTCTTCCGTGATGATGAAGACCAACACGTTACTGTGAATGGGAACCGCTACCGCTCAATATATGAATATTTTTGGTCCGAATTGGATGATATGGACTTGGACAAATTCACCTCGGTTCTTAACGGATTTGCCAAAGTCTACCTTTTGACGTAGAACTACGCCTTTCATTAAGGGTGCCAAATCAGAAAACAGGTCACGTTTTTTTAAAATAAAGTTAACGTTAATAACTATTTTTGCCGCGAACGGTTTTTGACGATTTACATACCAAACGAATCGGAAATTCCCTGAGATTTTTTTTATGCTATATATTAAAATCCCCTGTTGTGTGAAAGCTTTAAATTGATGAAAACTAGAAGCATTTCAATTTTACCATACAATTGTCATCTATGAGCTTCCCTACCTATGCCGTTAATAACTAGCAACTTATCGACGATCAACGAAGATTCTTAGTTCTTCGGTTCCATAAGTTCCATTTCCACAAGATTGCTCAAGGTGCTAGAAAAAGAGGACTTTCTGTTTCCATTGGAAGAAGATGATTAAAATGATAAAAAAAATTAAATTCGTGGTACAAAAAAATATATTTTCTGGCATTTCGAAATTTTGAAAAAATATATAACTTTGAGACCCACTTCTGCTCTAATTTTCATTTAAATGCGTTCGTATGTGTCTTTTTTTCTACATGTGACGTGATTTTTCCAGAATTTTTAAGAGCATTGCGAGACACAAAAATAATTTTCTTCATCGTCTGCATTATTATTTTATTTTCTTGAAATCAATTATTACATTGTATTCGTGGTGTTCAATTGTATGATTGAAATTTAAATAATAATAATAATATTTTTTTAAGTGTTCTTCTCATTAATCCGAATGATCTTTTCACAAGGACTTTATTTTTTCTCACAGAGCTCTATCGTACTGCTGACTCCTATAAATTTGGTAAACCATCTAAAACCAATGTGGAGATAATCTCATATATTTCAAGATATGAGAAAGAAATCTTTGTTCAGCGCAATGCTCTAAATATACCGACAAAATTCAGACACATAAAAAACAAAATTTAAATAAATATAAATGGGTCTCTAAATTCAAAATAAATTTAAAATGCTCAAAGGCCAAAAAAAAATTTTTTTTTAGCGCTATCCTTCTTAAAAATTCAAGAAAAAATTACTCTACATGTGGAAAAAACAACACATACGAACACATTTAAATAAAAATTAGAGTAAAAGTGACCCTCAAAGTAATTTTTTTTCAAAATTTCGAAATGACTGAAAATGTGATTTTTTTTTGTACCGCGAAAAACACTCTAAAAATTCTTAAAAAGGTCACATATACCTAAAATAGACGTAGGAAGAAATTTAGTACTGAACCTCAAAATAAAAAAAAATTAAATTCAAATAAAAATTAATTTCAATTTTCTTTTCGTATTTGATTTTTTGATGGAAAAAATTGTTTGAAAATATTGATGAATACACCTTAGCAAGTACTTTCAGTATTTTTTTTTCCTTATTTTTGTCTCAAAGATATTGTAAATGGCGTGAAAAAAACGACAAGGTGCATTTTTCACCATAGATCTTATGGCGTACCATATAAGAACTCAAATATGTGGTACTGCTGCCAAAATGTTTTATTTAGTACCCTATACAATACTTTTCATACAGCTGGTGATTTGGTTTGGGGGCACTTTTTACTCCCTTACCCGGCCAGACCCTTCGTACAAACACTGTTTCGTTTGGCGCTCTTCAATTTTCAACAGTTGCAAACAATGTCAAACATCGAACATGGAAGAAATTCGACTGAAATATTTAAAGTGACCTAACCATGTACCGACAGGTTCAAAGAACAGACCGAAAACATATTTTAGGCACCCAATAACTGTATATTTGCATGTTGTGTTTTGTGTCGGAAATATTTGATCAGTACACGTTGATCAAATTTTATCTGTCAAAAAGTGTCAAATATTTGGCTTCAGTCCCGTTCTATTTTTTTAAATTCCACTCATTTCGAATTTCGCTCAGCCGGCAAAAATATAAATCCGGTATCCAGTATCCGGCCAAACTACTATCAGTTTCATCACTAATTTAAACCAGCGAAATAATGTGGTCTCTTTGATATGGTGAAATGTTCTGTATCCCGTTTCCTGATTAAACATAGCGCTCTCGTTTTCGGAACTTTGTACTTACACCTCAGTATAGAAATAAAATACATAATCCTACGTCGAAAATATTTAGAAAATAGCGGATGCGAAATTCTGATTCACCCGCCTTATAGCCTAGACCAGCGGTACTCAACCTTTTTTTCATAGGGACCACAAACACGTCCTAGTCATGGTGTCGCGGGCCGCAAAAAATCAAAGTAAAGAAGGGTGGTGTCAAAGGCATGACCGCATTGTTAACATAGAACTACGAAATTATTGCTGGCGAGAACAAACATTAAAGAAATTCAATAATAAAACTCTTTGATACAAATATTTGATAGCAATGAAAAGGGCCGATAAATGAATGCTTTCACTGAATGAATTCGCAAAGCAGTTTGAGTAGATTGTCAAATTCATCCTAAGCATTAACATGTGCTGTCGATTGCTCGCTGTCTAGAGCACTGATACTGAAATACTAATCTTTTTGAATATTCAATTAGTTTTTCAGTATCTTTTGGCAATGATTACATCTCCAACGCAGAAGCAAAACATCTTAAACATCAGACGCAGAACGGCAACTGAAAATCCGAACCGAATCTGTAGTGTGGTGGCGACGGAGGTGAAAGGAATAGCTTCGAAATGATCGAATGGAAACAAAATTACAAATTACACAAATACACGTAATGCACTCAGTATGCACCGCGACATTCTTCTCGTATTACACAAAGTGTGGCTCAAGACTATTATTTGTCTCACCACTACCGTTATCTATTTGATAACGCATGAAATCAACAATTCGTACAATCTCCACGGTATGCAAACTGACAACATACGCCCTTTTCAATATTTCGAATCTGCTCTACACTATGCTTCTTGCTTCTTGCATATTTTGAAGATGCATTCTGTGGCGACAAAAATTGTTTAACACAGTAGCAAAATTGAAAAAAATGAAATTGACGTTGGCCAGGGCGAGCACAATATTTAGAGAACTTTCACTGACTTGGTGTAAACAAAAGATTTTTAGCGTGGAGAAATAATACGATCTCATTCAAGGGAAATTATGACGACTTGTGGTGCATGAATAATCATACACAATTTACACTTACACATTAAATCCTAGGAATTGAAAACAAAATTTCCAATGTTTTGAAAAATTGTTACTTTTTGAGAAAAGTAATACATCAAATTTATTTTACACGTCATTCCGCATGAAAAACTATACAGACATTTTTATTCTAAGACTAACTGTTCTCGAGATAGAACAAAATCTATAGAAAATTATATTTGATGAAAAAACCATATTCGTAATATCATGAAAACTCAACCATTATGGAATTGTTTAATTTTTATAGTTTCTGGTTATAAACGTCTATGCATAGCCTGTAACTATAAAAGTCATAGGATCATAGGTGTGCTCCCTTGGCCGAGTGGTTAGCGTCATAACTAACATGCCGGGTGTTCGGGTTCGATTCCCGTTCTGGTCGGGGGAATTTTTCGTCAAAGAAATTTCCTCCGACTTGCACTGTGATCACGCGTATTCTAGAGCTTGCCACTCAGAATGCATTCAAGGCGTGTTATTTGGCATAGAAATCTCAACTAAGTACTAATAAAAATGACGCAAGTAATACTACGTTGAGACGGCGAAGTTCCTCTAGGAACGTTAGTGCCATTGAAGAAGAAGAAGATCATAGGAAATAACTCGGTCGTTCACAGTTTACGTGAGTCATTTTCAGAATATGAATTTCAGTGAAGAAGTCCAATGATTTAGTAAAAATATATGAAGCACTCTCAGGCAACTCAATCAGTTTATTGATACTTACGGAATACTCAGGTTGGGCGGAGTTTTAAAATTCTTGATCACGGAACAGTTTTTATTTATTTTAGAATGTATAGGTGATTATATTTGAAAAAATATTTATTATTCGTGTCCACGTGGATATAGTTTATACCCCCTCCCCCTTCTCCGTGGACAAGCGTGGACATTTTGATACCCCCTACCCTGATGTAATTTGAATCTGATGCGATGTGATTTTTTATCTGTTCTGATGGCATAGAATGAACGAGCAGGGACAACAAATTTCACATAACAACATCAATCAATGGACAAAGCATCTTGACGATGTTCACTTACCTCACCTGCTCAATTTCGCTTTCGTAGGAATTGAAGCTGAGTGTTTATCAAAGGGTGAATGTCGGATTTGGTGAACAGCTGCACTCTTCTAAATTCTCCATCGAAACGCATCTTATAACGAAACTCAAAACATCCGATGTATTTGCTTTACAGCGGATAATCTAGGACGGCATTATATCAAGTGTAATAAATATCAAGTGTAATAAATAATTATTAATACAAATTACTCACAATCTATAAAAACATTCAAATCGCAAACCAATCTATCCACAACTATCAAAATATCAAAATACAGTTCAATATAAGTTAGTTAAAGCCTTAAATCTCCGGGTTCGTTGATTTTCAAATAGTTCCTGGTTTCGCGTTGTTTGTAACCATAATGAAGCCTTTTTCGTCAACGTTTCGTTGTAACTAGAACATATGACAACCTTGGCTGTACTCCTGATTCAACTCCTCATCTGTGCTTATGATAATCAACTTCTCTTGCATTATCACATTGGCTTATTCCATGGATGTGATATACTACTGATTTATTATCCATTGGGGAATTTGAAAATTTTGAAGATTTAAAAACATTTTAGGTAAATCATTGTGCAATGCGCCCAAATGAGTGACATATGATAATATAACATGCTCTTGAAGCTTTTGTGATAATTTTGACAAATACAGAAACTGTGAATATTGTCTTCTGCTTAAATTTTATTTTAAAATTTTGTCAGAAGGACCGATATTATTGAAATTGTTTCAATCAAGTTTAAATCGTCACCCTGAAGCTGAAACACAAATTCAAAAAAGCTATCTTGCTATGCAAGGGACTCTTGGTCTCGAAATCCAGCGTGTAGAAGTAACCGAGTAAAAATTTCGTCGTTTTTCTCATATAGCTGAGCAAATAATCGAGTGTTCAAAGAATTGCTTCGAAGGTTTTTGATAGCCCTCATAACATATAGGAAAAACTGATGCAATCTAGGGCTCAGATTTTTTGCTACTAAAAGCTGTGTGTGAATCACGCAGTGAATGGCCAGTACCTTACGCAGTTGTAACTTAGAGTGAACTGTAAAGCCACGATGACGACCAACCATTGATGGTCTCTATGTTCTTCGATTGGAATAGCTTTTACGGTAAAAAAAAACCGATCGATTCTCCTCTGATATCATATATGTAGCAAAAATCATTTCTTGACACATATTTTCATCTTTAATGTATCGAACATACCCTAACAACAGAGCTTTATGTGTAATGTAGACTCGTCCAGCTGGAGATAAAATTTGTTGGTCTATAATAAATTGACTAACATTTTTCCCTCTTTGCGAACCATCTCAAGTTTCCTGAAATAAAAGAAATATTATGCCATTCACATGAATGATCAAGCATTTTGTAAATTCTTTTTCAATCACTTTGTTCTAGTTCACTTCATTTAGCTATGTAAATGACTTGCAATCTCTTGAATTAAATTAGAAGTTGAGTACATTATCATTCAAGCTCCAACGTATTTCAGAACGCAGATTACAGATTTTTCGCTAAATTTCAGATACAGATTTCAGATACAGATACAATTCTGTATTTTTGCTGAAAATCTGTAATTTTGTACAGAGTTTCAGCAAAAATACAGAATTTAAAGATATTTTTTTCAAATTCAAATTTAAACGTTAAATTAATTACAGTTCATTTTATCTGTCTACCTTCTTCCTTATAAACTTTGTTTTTGTATCGTTGAGTCATGAAGCTATGTACCTTGATTTCTGAAAATGTTGAACCATATGAAATGCCACCACACTTCTCCATTCCTGCTAAGGATGTTTTTGGGACACTTTTTGATAATTCCACATTCATCAGCGTGTGTTGAGTAAATATTCTCGCTTCACAATGCCAACAAAACAATGTTCTGATATCGGTTGGCTTCCACAATGATAGACTCTATTTTGAAAGCAAAGGACTGTGCATCGGCTCAAGGAGGAGCGTCAAGGATGAAATTGACGGAAAATTTGAGAAAAGCGAATTAAATTATGAGAATTTTTTTATGATTTGTTTTGTTGTATAGATACATTTAAGCAATCCATAAATAAGAACAATAAATTCAAAATGAAAATAAACCTTTTTTTCCATTTTCCCGTTAGTTTTTTGATACAGTTTTTTTTTTGTTAAAAATACAGATATACAGACTTTTTAAGGAAAATTTTACGGGATCAAATGTGGCAATTCGGGTCATTTTTATAACAGGGTGATTCACGTAACACAACTTATGAAGCATCTTAAAGATTTCAAATAAGAACTTGTGTTAATTTATAGGGGTCGATATTCAAACCCCGTCGACCCCCAAAATCAATTTTCGTTTCTGTCGACCCCTGGGAAACCGAAATCGACCCCTGGGGGTCGATATCGACCACTTTGAGAAACCCTGGTTTAGCGTATCGCATGTGAAAAGGAAGTTCCTAGAAATCCTTTTATATCATCTTTTTAGGCCCCATCTAAAAAAAATCATTAATTTCTAGTTTACCAAAAATACAGAGACAAAGAATATTCGAAATATGCAAACTTTATATTCTAGAACCTTTATCATCTTCCATGAATTATATTCAGTTTTAATTCATTTAATTAATAACAGTGAAAAATTCGATGATTATCTAAGAGGTCGTTTTACATTCTTCTCTTCGATAAAAGACCCGAAAAATACGCAACAACTGCATGAAATGTAAAAAAAATGTTTGTTTCAACCATGCAGTTATGCTATGTTCTGATTCTTACTCCAATGAAACCACAATCGATTAATACGTTTTTATGTTGTTTTATAGCTCTTTATACTTCCATGAATTATATTCAGTTTTAATTCATTTAATTAATAACAGTGAAAAATTCGTATTTCGTTATTTGTGTTGGAGTATCAACAATTACTCTGTTTTGAGGAGGCTGAATTAGATGACTATTAAAAAATAATAAAGATGAAGAAAACATATTTTTTGGAGTTTTTTCATTCATTCATACCCACTTCTTCAAATAAATGCCAATAAAGCCTGGAAAATACACAATGGCAACATTACAGAGAAGTTCAATTTTCGGTCTGTGACACCGTGCGCGAGTATACGTGTTATGATTTTGCACGCGAGTACAGGAGGGTTGCATTTTGGATTGGAGAAAAGGTGCTGTCCATAATTGTTACAATCGGGTTCTCAACTACGTTAGCCCGCTACAAAGTCGGAACATGTGTAGAACTCTTCTCCCTGATGCTACCTCATGCTTCGCTCAACGGTGATATGTTGTAAAAAAATTTCATAGCAGATTCTCCCATACTTTGATGAATGAACGCCAATCGGTTGTGGAAACACAGATTAAAATTCGCTGTTTCCACAACAATGGCAATAATTTTCCATCAAGTATAAACATTTTGTACAGATCAGATTTTCGTAATGCACGTGTATGTTGATTATACATGCAATTTTAAGAAAAGCTTCGCACTTAAAATTCTCCTCTCTGGCACTTGCGTTACTTTGCGAGATTACGGCAATATAGTACCATATTTGAAAAATATTTATTTTGAAAAATCTGTACATCTGTATTAAAGCCAAAAAAAAATCTGTAATCTGTATCTACAGATTCTTGGGTTTAAAAAGTCTGAAAAATCTGTATAAATACAGATTATTCTGTAGATATGGTAACCCTAGCCCCTATGTGGACGCAGGAAATGGGCATATTCTTCCCCTATATGAGGCGATCTTATTAGAACGACTGAAGTTCCCCTGATTACTCACTTTGTGGCATGTGTCGCCCCAAATATTTCACCACACAAACTTGGATACACGAGCATACCTCAGACACACATTCCATGTACCCACTGACAGGACAAACTTTCTTATCACAGAATAAATATTTTATATGGTATAAATATTGTTATATATACACACACAAACGCATAGGGAATTCTAACGGGAAAAAAGCTATCTTGTACGCTCCCTCACAAACATGGCCAGAAGCGTGTCTACGACAAGTGCTCTTGTTGCAAACGATCGTTGTGAATCATCTCGTCGCACAGTAGGAACGAATAATTTATGAAAACGAAAAAGATTCTGCAATGCAAAACAGTGATTTATTATATGTTTATATCAATGTTAACAAAAAAAACGCAGAAATAACAATTCTATATATGGTATACCAATTTACAGTTGGTACATCTTGCTTAGGTTAATTAACGTGGTTCCTCCGGCACATTCCCTAATCCGTTCAAATTAGGAGCAATGAGCTAGGTCAGAAACCACCTTACAGTGAATGGAAAGTTTACGAAGTATTCATATGAGTTAAGAGAGCCCCGTTTTTTACAAAATTATTGAACGAGTTGAATTGGCTTAGTCTAAATCTTAAACAAAACACTTTACTACCTATGGTTTCGAATTCCTCTCGCACTGCCAACAGAAAGACAATTTATGTACAACAAATTTCGATGGAAAATGTTACGGCGGGAATTCGCTCGAGGATAGTATCCTAAAACAAGCTGATTAGATGACACACTCGTTTCCGTGAAATCTTGAAGGTGCGCTTACAGTTTTGCATTGTACTGTCAACTGTCAAACAGCGTGTGTTCTAACTAAAGTTTTTAGCAGTTATTTAAAAAAAATGTACTTATTCTAGCTATTCTACAGAATCATACCCTTCCTAACGTATTTTCTCTATTCAAATAGATTGTCATGTTGAATCATCACATGAAAAACAACGATTAGCTATTCTTATTAGTCTTTTTGGTTTGTTTTTTTCAGCATTTGGCTTCTGAGCATGAGATTCAAGAATATCTTTTTTTTGTTTTGTTTTTTCACAGCGTCAGCAAATTTTTAGCTGGACATGGAAACCACCGTTGGGCGGGTGATATTATGCTTACTCTCGAGACTCTCCGGTGATTGATGGCTTTGATCGTTTTCATCGGAAAGCGAAGGACTTCTGCTGTGATTATGTAGATGCTGCTGTTGCTGCTGTTGCTGTTGCTGTTGCTGGTGTTGATTATGCTGCTGGATCACCTGCTGATGGAGCGCTTGTTGGTAAACGGAATAAGGCCCCGTCATGGGCTCCATCTTGATAATCGACCCCGAACCGTGCTGATCCACGCCGTTCACATCCCCCGACATCATATCGTAGTAAATGCTGCTTGGTGACTCCGATGGGGTCTGGTGATATTTGGGGCTCAACAGAGCACCGTTGGACGACCCATTGTTCGTCAGATGATAGCCCATGGGGCTTAACTGAGCTGCGACCTGATGGTTGGCCAGCGCATTGGCGTTCGCTAGTGACGCACCGAAGGGTGGCATCATAAAGACATCCTTCTGGGAGCAGTATTTGAACGAACTGGTAGGAGTGCTGGTTATCGGCGACGGCACCTGTTGACAGTACGAAATCGGCGACAGCTGATTGTGATGCATTGGCGAGGAAGGCTGATGGACCGGGGAAATATTGCTGCCGACGCTCGACGGTGTCGATGTGGATTGAATGATGCTCGTCTGGCCAACGGAAGCCTTCAGTGATTTGAGCTCTGGAAAAGACAATGAAAAGGCGTGTTTTAAAATATGTGACAAATTAAATAAATACAAATCACTGTATTTTTTTTGTTTTACGAATAATCGTGAAGACGAAATCCGTTAACATTTTCCACTTGGAATTGATTTCGTTTCCATCACGTGCGCCGCATAGCTAACCGTAATGCCCCTCAGTGTATGCAACAAGTGGTACCAACTTGCATGCAACACGTTAACGGATGCTACGTAAGGATGCTAGGGTTACTAAATTTATTTTTGCTTCGTTTGTCGGATTCAAGGTTTCTATTTTCATGAGAAATCATTTTCTTCGCGATGAAATACATTTTTTGGAAAATTGTTGATTTGCAGATACAAAAATAATAATGGCTCAGAATTATGAATTTATCCGAATTACTGTGAAATAGGGGACGGTCGATCAGTTGAGTGTTGAATTGTTGGTTAGATCAAAATAACAGAAACAGAGTGCGAAGTCGAAATTTTTAGGAAATTTTTTAAATGCTATAACTTTGTGAAATTTCAACGCATTGAGATGGGATATACATCATTTTGAAGCTTCCACTTTCAAGTTTGATTATACGAACACATTTTTAGCTGGGTGTATTATAGATGTAGTGGACAGTAATGGATGTAGTAAATTAAAAATCGATGTATCTTTGTTCTTGTTGGTTAGCAAAAAATTGTGTTAGTCTATGCAAAGTTTGAAAAAACAGAAAGAAATCGATTTTCTTATTTTTACTCACACTTAGATTAAAATATGTTCGTAAAATATTACAAAACCAGAAAGAAGCATCAAAATGACATACGAGGTCTGTTCAAAAAGTATCGCGACTTTCGAATTTACGCGGGTTACGTATATTCGATTCTAGATTTTTTTTTGCGGCATTATGTTGGTACTCATGTCTCTCACTTATGCTGACCTAAGACAAGATGAGACAACTGGCTTCTTACTCTTCTTAGTCGTACACAAACGAAGCCATGACATAAAGATGCCAAAGTTGCCAAATATTATAAAATTCCGGATTTTTTATATTTCTGTTTTAATGAATCGTAACATTTGGTTGGTGCGAATTTAATGATTTTGCATATTTTCAGTAAGGCAATCTCAAAAAAGATAAGGAATAAAAAAAGTCTTTTGAATACCCGTATCTATAATATAATAATGATATTCATAACAACTCGTCCAAAATTGTCTGGAGAGTCTTTTCTCGTTGATTCGTGCAAAACGACGGCGCTCAACTCCATTGTAATTCAGAAACAACTTGAAAATCGTGACTCTTTCGCAATACATGACCGTATTACCGAATGCTTCGCATACGGCCGATATACAAGAACATCTTGTTGGATTGATGGACTTGCTATCAAAGCGACGAGAAGAATGTTCAGCCCAGAAATTGATGGACAGTGAAGCAGCATCGACATCATATCGAATTTCAGCTTCATCTAATTTTAGTGATAATATGGATGACATGAATATTGAATTCGATGAGTACACCGTAGATGTAGCGAAAACTTTCCTCGACAGAACAGAACAAATTCGTAGCTCTTTACATCGTCAAAATAAGTCAGCGGGAAAGAACATGTCAGCAGAGTAACAATTGTTAGTCAGCAAAACACAACCTGGATGGTATCAACCATCTCTTTTTTCCATATTTACGAGCTAGAGCTAACAACTCTGCCATCTGCATAGTGAATGGTGAGACTTTCCATTTCTTCTTAACAATGGAAATTATATTCCGAAATATGAAATCGCATTAAGGACCTAACGAAGCTAAATTGACAAATGAGTGTTTTGCCGTTCACTTTACTCCATTGTGAAAAAACACATACATAAACTTGCATATAATTCCTTCACATATCCTTTAAACTAAATATCGCCATATGCATTAAATTCGACATTTCTAAATTTAATACAAATCCAACGCTATTTATTTTTATTGACAACACGGAAAAAATCGGCTGTTTGTTTGTTTATAAAGTTTATCGAAATCAGCCAATCAGAAATCAGAACGACTGACAGAAATTTGGTCCGTAAAAGACCCCCTATTGTCTGATTTAATCTTAGATGCTGACAAGTACGGTTATTTTGAATGTTCAGTTAATTTTTGACAACTACTTTTCTTACACGTGTTTTGGTTCATCTTCGATTTTTGCCTATTGCAAAAAAGGATCAAAGAATCTGTATCAAATTTTGCGTGAAAAACAAAATTAAATGCGCGAACACATTCTGAATGTTGATTGAGATATCTGGTGAACCTACCTTGGAACGAAACAACGTTTATCGGAGTTCGAATAAATGTTCTCGGAGGGTCGAAAATATGTAAACGACGCAAAGCGTGCCGGAAGCCTGAGCACGTCAACAACTGAAATCGAATATAAGTAATCCGTGGGTATACCTAAATCGTGATACTTTTAGAACAGCCCTTGTAGAAACAGTGGTCCAGACTATCCCATTCCATTAAAAAATTCCATAGCCATAGCCGATTTTGCTTCAGCACTACGAAGGGATTTCTCTAGAGATCTAGAGGCAATAGGCAAAAATCGAAGATGATCCAAAACATGTATAAGAAAAGCAGTTGTCAAAACTTAACTGAACCTTCAAAA